>NC_056498.1:40195249-40217228 GCF_014905685.2 Nematolebias whitei
TGTGTGTGTGTGTGTGTGTGACTTCACGAGAGGGAGGAAGAGGTGAAGTAGAGTTCAGACTAAAAGTGAAGGTTCGTGTTTTCATTTCATCATGCTCCTCTGGCTCGCCTTATTTATTTCTTTTTTCTTTTTCTCACATCCAGATCACACCCTAAAACATTTGCTCTTCACAACTTTTATCACACGCACACACACACACACACACACACGCACACACTCTCCATCCCTCCCAGCGAGATTTGACCGATTTACTCAACATGTTCCTGAAAAGACCAACATCCTCTCCTTCTAATGCTGCAGAAACTGGCCCCGCCCCCTTGGTTACTGTTGCTAGGCGTGTCAAACCCCTATTCCAAAAGTTCAAGCTATCAGTTAGCGTTATCTTTATTTCCACTAAAAATAAAAAGGAAATTTTTAAGATTTTAGATCAATAAAAACCAAAACTTTAATGTTTTGTGTTTAAAATAAAACAGATCAGCAAAAAAATTACATGGAAAAATTTAAAGATGCTTATCTAATAAAAAATATGTTATAGCAAATTAGTAAAAAAAAAAAAAACAACAACTCATTTTTATTTTAAAACATTTATGCACATGTGACAGTACCGGCTTGGTACTCTACCAAAACTCAAGCAAAATAATATTTCTTAAGCGCTTAAAAAATGTGAGCGAACGACGTCTAAATGGTGTTTATTCATAAGTAAAGTCCTAAAAATATCTAATATATTTGAAGGTTTCAATAAAAATGTTTTTGTTTTTAAATACGTTCAAGTTTGGCCACGTGCCTTTGAACCATCAACAAATATTTAGACACAGGAGAATAACGTGGAAGTTGAAGCAGCTCGTGTAGGCTAGCTGCAGACCACCTGGTTTCTTTTTGCAGGTACTGACTTTTCTCGTTTTTACAGTTCATACCTTATTCTTGAATTTTAAAGTATTAAATGTTTAATACTTTTAGCTGTACATTTTATTTGAAGCTAGAAGAGAAAGGATGGTTGCATGCCACAAACTTAATGTAGAATCCAGATTTGCCCGACTAAAAATTCGGCCTCATAAAATGTTTAAATTAAACCGTTAGCTTGTTAGCCCAATATCTTAACTTCTTTTAGCTGTTTGTTCCAGCCGACAGCAGAAATAGCAAAGAACTGTGAAACTGTTGATTATTTTTTTTTATTAATATAAGCTGCTAACAGATGATTTCAGTTAACCGCGCTGGTTATTTTCCATAAATAAAAGACTAATTAATAGGGGTGCACGATATTATCGGCATGGTGTCGGCCGATATTAGCGTTAAAGTTAAATATCGGCCATTCCATCAAAATAACTCGCCGATATAAAAGACGCTGTTTTTTATGACGACCCAGTGACGAGGACGCCTGCAGCGCCAGCACAACGTGATGACGTCACGTGCACCTACCTGATCCGACCATGGCGGAGAGGAAGAAGTCAAAATGTCGGTGGCGAGCCTCCACAAGTGACTAATGCTAATAAACAACATTTAATATAAGTTAAAGTGCTGTGCATATAAATGTTTTTTTTTTCATTCAACCTTTATTTAGACAGGTTAATCCCACACTGAATATAAGTCACCAGCTCTCACAGCGGTTACACAATTTTTGTAGCAAATAAGAGGGTGATGTTCTGACAAAGGAAAGTATTTAAAAAACATCGATATCCATTATCGGCCAAATAAGTTTTAACATATCGGCTATCGGCCCAAAATACAATATCGTGCATCCCTACTAATTAACTCGTTTTGACTGCGTGAATGACAAGCGAGCTAAGCTAGTTAGCTTAGATGCTAAGTGATACTTGTTTAAACTCTTATTATTAAAAGTTATCTTAATTGTTCAATTAGGTGGCATTATTGGCGTATTTGTGAGGCCAGTAAAAATACTGTGAACCCTGACGTGTCTGGGGGGAAATATAGAGCTAAAACTTGTTTATGCACGTTGTTAGCATTAGCTAAAGCTACTTTTAACCACTTGCTCTCACTAGATAGTCTGTATCTTTACACACTTTTTACAATTTAATATATCAAAGATTCAGAAAACTATCATAAAACATATCAACCTGAAAGTCACAGCTAACCATAATTAGTAATTTTAATTATTTTGAACAGTAAATCTAGCCCAGACATGCGTCAGAAAGCAGCTCCCAGTCACCGGAGCATGTCGATTTACCGTTGACGTTCTGTTTCTGCGCTCTCTGACAACCCGCTGCTTGGACACTTGGGGCTCCATCTAATCATTTTCGTCCTCGTGCAGAGCCGCCGCGGCGCTCGTCATATACACCTTTTATTTTCTCTCTTTAGGTGTAAATGACTTTGGACGGCCATCTGTTAGCGAGCCACCCTGCAGAGTTTTGGCCTGCATGCGCACCTCCTGAGTGCGTGTGTGGGTTTGTGCGCCTCCCTTCATGTTAAATTGCACGTGCGCAGTTACTGTATTCTTGTGTTCGACTGTCGTTATTTATGCCTGCGTGCACATGCATAATGGAGTAGGTTACGTGTGCGCGAGAGGCAGGAACGGTGGAAAAGAAGCTCGACCGTGTGGATGCAACCTGTACACGTACAACATGCGTTTCCACGTATGACGGTATTTTATACAAGCGTGTAGCATGTCGAGTCGGAGCAGAAGATATGACCTCATCTATCGGATTTTATGAACAAATTCCTTTAGGCATTAATCTGCCGTCCTTTGTAAATGGTTCTCTTAAACATTCTTATGTAATACAAGCTTTTTATTCAGAGTTTTAAAAATGTTGTAGTTTCTGGACATCTTTAAAACAGGACTGTATTTCAGGAGTTTAATAAGTTTACCAGGAAAGTGTCCACTGAGTCTCTGAGGGTTGATGTTGTAAATATTAAGGTGGTATCTCACCCTGGACTGTGAGGGTTGAGTCGTTTCTCCACCGTCCACTCTCATCATGACTCTCTTCGACGCGGGTCTGGTGGTTGTAACTCGTGCGCCTCCTCGATGTGGGCAGGGTCGTCTTTTCGAGGCACACGAGTGAAACAGGCACAGAACGCTCCGCATCGTCTGCGGCTGGCTGGAGGTGAAAATCAAGTCCGTTTGGTCAAACGCTCTCAATCCAAACTTCGAAACGATGGTGGGGGCTAAGTGCCTTGCTCAAGGGCCCAGAGTGGAGCAAATGAGGGTGGAGGCAGGTGTGGGTGCTTCACCTATCCCACCCACATTTTATTGGATCTTTTTTGAATGTTGGAGTTTCAGACAGAAACTCTTCAGAATTTCTGTAAATCTGGTTTAGTTCACGAAGCGTCACTTTTTGACATTAGGGTTTAAATGATGAATAAAAAATATTATTGGACTTTTATTTATACAAGTTAGTTCCCGCCGAGCCTCGAAGACTCATTTACAACAGACCTGTTGGTTCTTTTCATGATTTGATACATTTTGTCGTGCGTAGTGAAAAATACTGCTGCAAGTCTTCGAGCCGGACTTGATTTTAAACGTGGAACGTTTCCGACGTGCAGCTTCTGTGGAAACTCGCTCTTTCTGCAGGAAATCATCTTTTAGGATGAACTTTCTGTTCTGGTCTTCATGACTCACTGGATTTTACTCTTTTCAGCTCATCTAGTTTTGCTCATATAATAATAAAATCTGTTTTATATTGGAAATAAAAGCAGGAAAACTTTGTTTCATTTTTTTAAAACTTGATAAGTGAAAAGTGACAACAACAACAACAACGTCTAGTTAAACTGATGTTTCTGATGAATGACGTGCGTTTCCTTTCGTTTGTGTCTCTGCCCTCCAGCTCTCGTCCAGGCCGACCCCCCAAACGTTGTTCTGGCGCAGGGATCCAGGAGAGCCCCCGGCTGCTGCACCCGGGCCTCCCCGGCTTGCTGTCTCCCAACCTGCTGTCCCACACAGGTGAGAGCCAGCACGTCTCTCCGCCACGCGCTCGTTTTGACCCCAACAGATGCTCCTGGTTCCGGTTGGACACGGGAGTCAACCACAGCTGTTCTTAGTTTAAACTCAACCGTCCAACCTCATTTGTCTAATTGTTACCATGACAACACGGGTCCTTAGTTTCAACTGACATTTCTCCAAGCTCTAACTTGGCTTTGTGCCAGAACCTGAAAGAAACCAAAATATAAACTTTGTGCGTGGAACGTGTTCAGTGGGAGTTAAAGTTGAGACCGCCGGTGCACCGTGCCCCAGCTGAAGGTGTGATGTTCACGTCTCCTGCAGCCTCACCGTGTAACCGTGACACTCAGGTGAAGCCTCAGGTGAGAGGCGGGTTCTGTAGCTGGTTGGGAACCATCGGCACCGTTTGATGCAGGATTCTAAAAAATAACCGGAAACAAAGACTCGATGAAAGTGATTGGAAAAGTTTATTAACTTTAGTTATTAGTTTAAGTTTGTTAAATGTAGGTTGATGTGTAAAACTACATTTAAGCTCGTTAGCCTGGAAAATAGGGGGGGGGGGGGGAGCTGCAGACCCGATAGTGATGGGTGGACATTGAAACTTAATTCAGTAGTAACTTCACACAAAATAAACTTTTTTAATTTAATCTTTATTTATGCAGCTAGTCTCATTGAGTCACGAGGACTCATTTTCAAGAAGGACGCAGATGGTGGGGGTTAAGGGCCTTGCTCAAGGGCCCAGGGTGGGGCAGATGAGAGTGGAGGCAGGTGTGGGTGCTTCACCTTTCCCACCCACATTTTGATGTTGTCGGTCCGTGGAGTCGAACCGGCGACCTTCCAATCACAGGGGGGGCTCACGGTGTGATTGGTGATCAGGAATTTGACAGGACCGACCTCAGGTCTGGGCTACAAACACAGACACCGAGGAAAACGTGTGGACTTTGTCTTTGAGACTTTCCAATGAGCGTCTTGTATGTTGGTTTTATCACTGGGGGAGGTTTTTGTCCCCCGTCATGGAGTGAAGAGGAGGAGACGTGGAAAAACCACATGTTTAACGGGACAAGAAAAAAAAGCTCTACACAGTGAAACTCCTACCCACTTCAGTGTTGCCCCTAGCTTACTTGCCTTGGCAGGGCGCTCATATCCTCCGTGATTTTTGCCGGGGAGTGTGTGTGTGTGTGTGTGTGTGTGTGGGGGGGTGTTGGAGACGGAGACACGTCTGTATTGACGCCGCTTGCACTGACAGTTTTCGAGCGGGGGTTGTGGGCTCAGCATGAGGGAAACTGAGCGCTGTAGCTTTTTAGCTATCGTGTCTGTATTGCGCTCTGCTAGCTTAGCGCTATGTAAATGGCATCAGTTCCGTAGGCGGGGCGCTCGGTTCTGTCGACGGGGCGGGGCGCCCCTCTTGTATAAAGGTAGGGGAAACACTGCTGAAGCATCACAAACATTCAGGTTCACTTACATACCCTGTTCAGTTCCAGTCTAGAAAAACACTCATCTTAAACTACAAACATGCACTTTTCGGATCCCTCGGTGTCGTGAGACGTCAGTGTACCTCTGGTACCTCTTGCTCTTCTAGAATTGTGCCGCTCGGGGTGGCTGCATGTTGGAGCAGCTCATTCTGAGTTGTTGCTTTTGAAAACTTTAATTCCTCTTTTTTTCTGGATGTAAATCACTTTTTTCAGATGATTACTTCCTCTGGAATCAGATGCTGTGCAGATGGAAGGACTTTTACTCAAACGTTTAACTTTTGGATAATTTGTTATGATGCGTAACCATGGCAACAAGGTGTTGTTTTTTTTTTACAACCAGGATCAGCTGATTAACATCTCAAAGCTCAAATATCTCAACTACAGCCCCAAATCCCAAATGAGTTAAAAAGGAGGCACCGTGGATGAATTCCCGTCAACCTGGTGCTCGAGTACCTGGCCGCTGAAATCCTGGAGCTGGTGAGAAACTCTGCTTGTGACAGCGGGAGGACTGGGATCATCCTCTGGCACCTTCAGCTGTCTGTCCGTGGTGACGTGGAGCTCTGCAGACTGCTGTGAGGAGCGACCATCGCTCAGGGAGGAATTCTGCTCAGCATTCAGGCAGTCCTGCTGCCCAGGAGGACCGAGAGGCCCGCCGGATCTGACAGCAAGCCGGATCTGGGTGGACGGATCAGTATCTGTGGCCAGATTCTTCAGATTCGCTGCAGGAGATCCTTCCTGCCCACAGCTATCAACATCTAACAACTCTTGCATGAATCCAGGATGATGAGCTACGACAACATTTAAATTCCCTCTGGGATTAAGAAAGTATCTTTGAACTGAACTGAATTTACAGCGATCAAATAGGTCGTGGCGTCTTCTTCCTTTTTCAAGAGAACTTGTGTTTTAAAACTCCCACGAGCCTTGATTTCAAAATGACGACGATGATTAATGTTTATCTGTTCATTAATTTTAAGTAACCATGTGATCGGTGAACGATCGTGTCCTGTGTAGTTTGAGTTGCAGAAAGCGTTGCTGTAGTTCTGGCAGTTTGTGGCCACCGCCACGACAACTTCCTCCGGCGATCAGCGATCCGCCAGCGCTCACCATATGAGCGAGCCTGAATAATTAAAAGCGGCGACGAGCGCTCCCAAGTTCTGCGCTTTTATTTTGTAGAAGGTGCGGGGCAAACGGCCCCCTCTGGAGGAGTGGTGCACTCGTTTAGGCTGACCTCCCCCCCCCCCAGAGGCTGAGGTTGTTCCAGGGCCGACACTTTAAAGTTCATTTATGGGGAACAAGAAGTGTTGCTGTGTGGGAAACTGTCACGTCTCCAGTTTATCTGTTTGTTTGTTTGTTTGTTTATTCTTCCATCTTTCCTCTTGTCTGCTCGTGTTTCCCCGACTCCTTTATTTCGTTTTTACATCTCTCTCCCCGTCCGTCCCTTCGCTCGCGTGAGTCTTTTTCAATGAAACAGATTTTTTCCTCCTGTTGACACGGAAAGTGAAAATGGCAGGAGCGAAAAAACAGAGGGATGGAAAGAAGAAGGAAGGGACGTCGCCAGAGGGGATAATGAAACCTTAAAACGAGCGCCAACGAACTGAGAGGGAGACGGGGGGGGGGGGGGGGGGGGGGGAGAGAAACGAAAAGATGGACCAAGGAAGACACGAGAAAAGTGACGGAAAAAAAGAGAGTGGAGAGGAGAAATGATCGAACGGATGATGCGAAAAAGACAAAGATGAGAGGAGGAGGGTGAAGGAGTGCAGATTGCAGGGTGGTGTGATGAATGACACGTCTCTGGGGTCCCACTCCTCCATCTGTCCATCCCTCCCACCTCCTTTACTCCTCATGTCCCTCCTCTCTTCCTTTTTCAACTCACCTTCCTCTCTCCTTCCAGATCTCTCCTCTTTTTCGTCTTTAACTTCCTGCTTGATTTCTCCTCGCACTCCTCTCTCTTTTCTTTTGCCTCCTCCTTTTCTGCACTTTTCCGTCTCATTTCCCTCCTCTTTGCAATTTTTCAACGACTTTCACGTCTCTCCCTCCGTCCTGTCCTCCTTCTCTCCTTTAACTGTGAACCTCCTCTCATTCCTCCTTCCCTCCATCTTCTCACCTCCTCTTATGCCAGTTTTTTTCTTCCTCCATCCCCTTGACAGTGACTGTTGGCCTCCGTCCCCCCTCCTCCTCCCCGGGATAAATAAAACATGCGTGTATTTAGTGACATATGGACTCGGCTCACTGTGGCATACTAATGACACACACACACACACCTGATGTGTGTGTGTGTTTGTTGAACATTAGTGGAACCCAGAGAAAACATTTGCTCACTTATGATCGCTCATTAGCTCCCACACACACATGCACTCAGCGTGCATGACGCACACGCTTGGCAGTCGTCGGATGTCGCATTCCGCCTCAGTCGCGCACACGCAGCGCTGGTCGTCTTAGCGGGCCCCGCGTCCATGGAGACGCCGCGTTGCCGGGGGAGACGGGCTGTTGTTTACGACCTCGCGGGCGCCACGGCGATGGGGGGCATCGGCCGATCACAGATGGACATTTATCACACCGTTAGAAACCACGAAGCGAGGAGGAGCGGGGCGGACGAGGGAGCGCGGAGCTGGAGACGGACCTCGGAACGAAGGTGCGACGGTTTGATGAAGTGAAGGGGAAACTGGCAGCGGAGGATAAAACCCCGAGCCGAGTGGGGAAGAGTGATATCAGTTTAATTGGCCTCATCTTCTTTAACAAAGCCGCTGTGATGATGAGCGTGGGAGTGTGTGTGTGTGTGTGTGTGGTAACCTATGCAGGGTGCTGCAGCGCTCATTTGACTTGTTAATTCACTTCAAAACACAGCTCAATGGTTCGCCTTGTCTTCCAACACACACACCGAATCCACGGCTGCATCGATTTTATTTTCGGGCTGCGTCCTGCTCTGAAGCTGATGTTTTGGAGGAATAAACACATCTGGCCTGCGAGCGCACACACACACACACACACTTGAAAAGGCACAGTTACATTGTGTGGGTTACAGATGAAGTGCTTTCAATCTGGTCCTGAAAAGAAAAGGCTCATGGGAGGACTCTCGTGTGCACCTGCAGAGAATGAGAGGAGACGAGGGACGGAGAGGACTGAAGTCGCATCAAGTCGTTTTTCTTTTCTTTCATCTTTCTCCTCCTCCTGCACCACTTTACGTCTTCTTATCAACAAACACTGAACCGGTTGGTGCCTCCTACTGGTTCTGTTTGCTGCTGAGGGAAAAACTGTAACGACGTCCTCCTCAGATTTGATGAAGTTTCTTTCTACATTGGAAACTTGTCAAACATGACTTCATGAAGTTTTCAGAAAGTCGTCTTCTTTCAGTCGCTTCTTTTCCCCACCAGGTCACCATATCCCAGCAGCCTCGTCTCTCACCATCCTTCTAGTTAGTTTATTATTTGTCATATGAAGGTCAACACAAGGTCAACAATGCCATGAAATGATCAGGACAAGAAGAACCGTCTCCACTCGCCAAAAACAAACAAGAAATATTAAAGCATGCAACAAAAGTACAAAAAAAGTGAAAAAGAAATGCAATTACAAGGTCCAAAAGAAATACAGTAGTCCCTCGTTTATGGCGGGGGATCCGAACCCTGAAGCCCCGAGATAAGTGAAAAACGCAAAGTAGGGATAGTAGTACAAATAAAATAATAAGTAGAAGTTTATTTTAGTACTTTATATATAAATATATGTATATATATATAAAGGTGTTTGAAACCTTTCCCACACTCTTGCAACATTCTAAGCAATGTTTCTAAATGAGCACAGAGTGTCATGAACTTCAGCTCCCTGCCACTCTGCGCTCTTGGCCACGCCCACTTCTCCTCAGCAGTACGGAGCAGCAGGAGGAAGTTTCTCCTGTAGTGTGGGCTGCACACGGGTGCAGCAGGTGCTAAATCATTTACAATAAATCATTTTAAATAAAAATTACATGCCAATTGTGTGTCATGTCCAATCTTATATTGAAAAACCACGATAGAGGGAGTCCGCAAAAAATGGACCGCGAAGTAGCGAGGGACTGCTGTATAGTTAACAACATGGGAGAATTCAATGGTACAATTAGGATGAATCGGTACAAACAAGTACCTGACGGCCACCATGACAGGTCGGAGCCTGAGCCCGAGGCGGGAAGGGGGCCGGGAACTGAACAACGATGGCAGGAAGGCAAGGCAGCAACACTCAAAACTCCAAAAGTGCGTTGCAGTCGTACCCGTAGCGCGGGTGTGCAGTGTAGGCACAAAAAAAGTCTGAACAAAAACAACAGGAACAAAATAGCGAGTTGAAGCGGAGCTCCCGTCAGTGCTGCCATACTGTGGCGCACGTGATGATGACTCTTCTGCAGAACCTCCTTCAACACGTCCATGAACCTTCTTTGTGGTCTTCTTGTTTTCGTCCTCACTAGGATCTCAGTGGTCAGGCACTCGAGCGCAGCCGGTAGGGAGACGTGAATGCATCCACAGAGCCTCCTTTTCAACTCATTTGAGATTTGGGGCTGTAGCTGAGATATTATTTGAAGTTTTGAGATGTTAATCACCTGCTCCCGGTTGTTAAAAAAATAAATAAATACACACATCATAACCAATGTCCAGAAGTAAAAAAAGTTTCAGTAAAAATCCTTCCAGCTGCACAACGTCAGACACCAGAGGAAACAATCATCCAAAAAAGATGATTTATGTCCAGAAAAAGAGGAATTAAAATTTCCAAAAGTAAAATCTCTGAATGAAATTAACAGAGCTGCTCCAACATGCAGCCACCTTGAGCAGCGCAATTCTAGGATTCTTGGTATTTTGGCATTATAATAATATATATAATATAATACATAATATAAAAAATACATATAATATTATATTATAATAATTATAATACTTGGTAACTGGGTATTACAAGACCTTCTAAAAATGTAAAAGTTCGTTCCAAACATTTTCTCCAACAAACATTTGTCAGGTTCAACAAAGTCCATGCTCAATAATCCAGGTATACAATCCAACATTTTTCAGTCAGGTCATCTGGACAGTTTCTTTTTTTGTGCTGAAACGTTTCACCTACGATCCAGAAGGCTTCATCAGTCAAGGAAACGCACAACAAAACTTATTCTTCCCTCAACAGCTTACTCCAAAGTGGAACAAACCAGTTCTGCTTGTGATAAGATGGTCTCTTTGGTACGCCCCCTCCTCCATTGCTGGTTCTCTTCCTTGTTGACAGTCGTGTCAAACTGGTTGAAAACAACAAAGTCCATGCTCAATAATCCAGGCATATAATCCAACATTTTTCAGTCAGGTCATCTGACCTGGATCTGTTGTCCAGATGACCTGACTGAAAAATGTTGGATTTGTCAGCTTCGTTTGTCTCGGCAGGAATAAACCTTCATTTAGTAACTGGAGTTTTGAGATCGTCTTTAAGAATCAAAGTCAAAACTGGCTTCTGACATATCGTATAAAAAAACACTGAAAGACTAAATCTGATTTCAAGTGACTTCAGGTTGCACTTCCAGTTAAAAAAATTCTTAAAAAGTTAGTTTTGAGTTTTCTTACACGAAACCAGTTTAAAATCAAATTCCACAAAACATATCTACTTAAAGCCACTTCCAGAGTTTATGTTAGAAATAGAACAACATGGCCGGTGCAAAATGGGTGTAAATGGGAGTCTTGGACAGTCGGTGAAAGCTACAGATGGGTGACCTAAGTGCTGAAGCGCTAAGCTGAAATCTATTTGACTCAGCACTGGAGCAATCGACTGCATTTGTAAATTGGTACTCCTGAGTGCTCGTGGAAAGAAAAGGAAGCAAAACAAAAAACTCTGAACAGTGCGTTTCTAAATTCAGAACACAAAGAGCAATTTCTTCGTTTTCCTGTTTGTTTTATTCAAAGTGTCACTCTGTCTTTTAGAGCACTCCTTCAGAGATGTAGGTGCAGTCAATTAAATATTTACAAGCAAAAGCAAATGGCGTGGGCGTCACGCTAGAAAGAAAGCTCCCATCTGTTGAAGATCACCCAATGGTCTTCAGTTGTGGCTATTAAAGACACGTCTAACTCAACGTTAGGTCTCATTTATCATTTCGTGCAATGACGGTTACTTTTAGTCCTTGAAAAAAAAAAGTGGTGCATGCTTGAGTTGATGGCTGGAGCAGAGAACTGACCTTTGGACAACGTAGAACAATGGATCTCAAATATTTTAAACCATGTACCAGTTTAGGCAGTGTTGGATGCTCCAGGCATTACCGTTATGAGGTGAGAACAAAAGTATAGTGTCTTCACATTGTCAAAGACCAAGTAAAAACTGCAAGAGCAACAAGCATGCTATTAACGTCCACCCATTTTCAGCTGCTTGATCCTGATCAGGTTGTGGAAGCAACAGCTCCAGGAGGAAAATACAGACATTCCTCTCCCCTGTGAGAACCTTCACCTCCTCCTGGTGGGTCCAAAGGCATTCCCAGACAACTCAGGATATGTAATATCTCAAGCAAGTTCTGTTTCTGTCCCAAGATCTTCTCCCAATTGATACGTGCCTAGAAAACCTCCACACGGAGGTGCCCAGGAAGCATACTACGCAGATACTAGAGCCCCCTCAGACGTTTTCCTTCGATGTGAAGGAGCAGCGGCTCTACTCCGAGTTCCTCCAGGATGACAGAGCTCCTTGGCTAATCTGTAAGACTGAGCTCGGCTAACGTACAGAGGAAGCACATTTCAGCCACTTTTACCTGGGGTCTTAAAGTCTTGTTAAGTGTTATGGTCTTGCTCCTTCGGTTGCGATCCATACCTCATGACCATAAGTTTGATCCTAGATGGACCAGTAAATCCAGAGCTTTGCCGATGAACTAAACTCTTTCTTCTCCACAAAAGGCTGGACTAACGCTCATTACTGTGGATGAAGCCCTGATCCGTCGATCCATTTTCTGCTCCATTCTGCCATCAATCATGAGCAAAACTAAGATGTTTGAACTTCTCTGCTTAAGACAGAATTGGAAGTTTCTTAAGGTACTTCTAGTAACTCATTATCAGTTTGTTTTTAACAGTAAAGCTAAATGCTTGCTTCTATGTCCACTCAGGGGTGGGGGAAGCATATGCTATAATACATAACTGATTAAAAGGTTGCGTTAACTCAAAAATACTCTGAACCACAATCATTGGCATGGTCCTTACTTGTTTGCAGATGTGCAATCAGTCACAAACGCCCGGAGATATGAGCCAAATGATCAAATTCACAATTATCCACATTTATTTGACATCTGATTGCTTGTACTTTTCATAATTTGCCCTGACTCAAGAGCAGGTCATTACCAAGTCAAAATCTTTACTTAGACTTTGTGTGCATGACTGGGTATCTGCTTATTTGACTTGTTGGCCTTTTGCTTTATGACACAATGTTTTCTTACAAGAAGAAAAAGTCTTGATTGTTTGACTTAAGTGGAATGTTTCCTCGTATTACCGCCCCTGTACGTTCTTTCACATGTTGGTGTAAAGTCCAGAATAATGGGAAATTAAAACCTCGTTATTGATGGTATCATTACTGCTAGTCTGAGAAAAACTATAATGTTGATGTAAAAGTTGGCAAGATGTTCATTTGTGTATCAAAGCCTGAGTGATTAATGCATTTATTTAATTTTTTTACATTCATCTCAGCACAGCTCCTGTTGATTCTTTAGTTCTGTTTATCACGTTATGCCGATGACTCCCTCATTTTCCACTGCAGCTCTAATGTGTCCACATCCTCTTTGCATCTCCTCTTTTCCTTCACCCGCCCTCCAGAAAGCGTCAGAATGAACGGTAAGAGTAAGTATGGGGAGAAGCGATGGGTAAACGAGGTGCAGACAAGTTACGGGGGAGCGCAGAGGAACACTCCTGCAGGCTCATGGGAAAATGTATTTTCTCTTACACACCCCGGGTCTTTACGGTGCGCGTGTCTTTGAAGCAGTCCGTCAATCAATCACACACTAATTCCCAAGGTTCCGTGGTCGCCATTAGCGACGGGGGTCGATGCTGGGTAACCGTGGACACAGCGGACAGCCATCGATCTGAGACGGAAAGAGAAGCAGAGCAGTGTGTGTGTTTGATGGTCATGATGGAGAACAGCTCTGTGGCTCTGCTCTCAATATTGATTGACTTCTGGTTGCACTGAGGCGAAGCGGGTGTTCTGTGTGTCCGAATCTGTGTGTACTTGTCTGAGTGTGTGCGTTTCCTGTATCTCTACATGCAACTTTGAGTGTGTTTAAGTGTCAAGGTGTTCTTCAGTGGAGTAATCAATGTGTGAATACAGTTTTGACCCCGCTCAGGGACTTCATCTTCTACATTAACCCCCACCTGATCTTTTACACTTGAAACATACATTCCAACAGAAATTCAAGAATAGATAACGGTTTAAACAATCAGACCTTTTGCTTTTGTTGTTTTATGTGTTTTTTATTGCTGTGAGTCAACATGATTTCATGTTTGTTAGCGAAATATCTCAAAAACCACTGGATTTGTTTTAAAGAAAGTAATCACTGGACACATCTACAAGTGATTACCGTATTTTCCGGCGTATAAGTCGCGCCGGAGTATAAGTCTCATTTATTATGCGTCACCGCAAACGCGTTGCGTTTAATATGAGTTTATTTAATGTTCAAAACAGCTTCATTTCACCTGGGCGGCACGGCACCATAAAGAACTTCAAATCGTGACTCATCTGACCACAGAACAGTCTTCCATTTTGCCACACTCCATTTTAAATGACCCCTGGCCCAGTGCAAACGTCTGAGCTTGTGGAGCTTGCTTAGAAATGGCTTCCTCTTTGCACTGTAGAGTTTCAGCTGGCAACGGCGGATGGCACGGTGGATTGTGTTCACTGACAATGCTTTCTGGAAGTATTCCTGAGCCCATTCTGTTATTTCCTTGACAGTGGCATTCCTGTTTGAGGTGCAGTGACGTTTAAGGGCCCGGAGATCACGAGCATCCAGTAGAGTTTTACGGCCTTGACCCTTACGCACAGCGATTGTTCCAGATTCTCTGAATCTTTTGATGATGTTATGCACGGTTGATGATGATAACTTAAAAGTCTTTGCTATTTTACGCTGGGTAACAACATTCTGGTATTGCTGCACTATCTTTCTGCGCAACAATGGTGGAAGTGGTGATCCTCTTACCATCTTGGCTTCTGAGAGACACTGACACTCTGAGAAGCTCTTTTTATACCAATCATGTTGTCAATTGACCTAATTAGTGTTAATTGGTCTTCCAGCTGTTCGTTATTTGCTCAATTTTCTTTTTCCAGCCACTTATTGCTACTTGTCCCAACTTTTTTGGGATTTGTTGACACTGAAATTTTGAATCAACATATTTTTCCTTTAAAATGTTACATTTACTCAGACTAAACTTTTGATCTGTCATCCATGTTATATTACGAATAAAATATTGACATTTGCCATCTCCACATCATTGCATTCAGTTTTTATTCACAATTTGTTTAGTGTCCCAACTTTTTTGGAATCCGGTTTGTATTTATGAATGAGATAATTTTATAAATGTGGGGGATTAAATTTTTAAATACAGAAAACATATTACTGGTTACGAAGATTTTGTATTTCCCTCAGAAAAAACAGACTCCTCACTTTCAGAGTCAACCTCATTCAAGATGGCCACCGCAGCTCATGGACTTGAGCAAATAAATAAATAAAAAGGTCAGTTTTACAGATATTAATCTAAAATGTGATTTGGTAGTAGCTGAAAGTCATTCCTAACGAGTATTTGGAGCTCTAACAGATCATTAGAGACAAAATTGTGAGAGATTGTAATCTCTATTTTTAAAGATTTGATCAAAATAAATATAACTGTCATTTTAAATGATAAAAATCTTATTAATATTGGATATAACGGTGGGCGATAGGCATTCCTCCATGAATTACCGGATCTTCAGGATTCAACAGTCTTTAATTAAATGTTTAAAAGCAACTGTTTTACATTTAAATAATGCAAAGTACCTACACTTTTATATTTGTGTTCTTTTACTATTCTCCAGTTGGTATTACGTGTAAATATTTGTTTTTAAGCAGTTTGATGTGATTAATCCTGAGTCTCGACTTTATTATGGTTTTAGTTTAAATTTACGTTCCGTAACAGTAATATAAACCAGTTTATGTTCAAATTATTGACGCTGTTATATTCAGCTTATTGATCCGAGCAGACGTTTGTTTTATAAACTGCACCGAAGGCAAAGCCGAGCGAAGTATTTAAACACAATAAAAGTCTAAATACTAATCGATTCAGTCACATGCGCTCATGTTTGCACTCTCAATTAAAAACCCATTCCTGCACGATGTCTCGTTGGGTTTAACCTGCGCGCCGTCCTTCATCTCTCAGTCATCCCTCCATCCATCCATCAATCCGTCCATTCTGCTTTAAATTAAATTTCAAACGGCTCCTCCCCCCACACCCCCCCGGCCCTCCCTCTTTCCCATCATCCCTCGATCTTGTTTTCTTTATAGCTTACAGACAACTGTACAGGGTGTAATGGACATTCCTCCAAGGCCGTGAAGCGTGACCAGGGCAAAACCAACTGACCTACACACACACACACACACACACACACACACACACACACACACTCAAAAGTATGCACAGATGAGCACGGTTTTATACCCTCATACACACATTTATACATGAAAGTGAACTGTACAGACGCACTCAGCACAATGCAAAAGCTAACACACACACGCACGCACGCACGCACACACACACTGAGGGTCATCTCTTTCACTCTGCTGGTTGTTGTGTATAGAAGTCAGTTCCAGGTCAGTGAACAGAGCCGGGGATCTTACTCACAAAAGAGTGTGTGTGTGTGTGTGTGTGTGTGTGTGTGTGTGTGTGTGTGTGTGCAGCAACGAGGCCGTTTTCTCTCTGTGTCAGTTTGGTTTTTCAGCGTGCGCATCTGTTAACGTACACTAGACCCAAGGTGTCTTAAAGACTAAATAGTGGAAAAAAAAAAAAAAAAAAAAAGGTCCGAGATCAAGAGCCGACCTCCACCGTCGGTACACGTGTCACAACTTGCAGCAAAGCATGATGGGTAAAGACAGGCAGCGTGGGAGACGACTGTCTGGGCCTGAGAGTGGTCAGATGGGAGACACGTTTGACTCGAGTTGTTGGACATCAAACACCGATGGACAGAAAAGACAAAACGCTGAAGACGTTCGTGGTGATGATGATGATATGATGATGATGATGAGTGTGTGTCGTGGATTTGAATTGGATGTAATTGGAACATATGTAACCATCTGAATCTGATTCTGCTGCACTGATACACATACTAATGTATATCATAACATATAAAGTACTTGTATACTAATACTAATGAGACTGTATGATCACGGCTAAATGTTCTAGCTGTGACAAACGCAGTGTTTTGTAAAATGGTTCAGTTTTCGTACCGACAACCTGCGTCATGTTGCGCAGAGAGATCAGACAGATATTAATTTAATGAAAAGAGCTTTATTAGTTTAAAAAGTCTATTTCATAATAAAAGAAAAACTCAATATTTTGATGTCCAACCACTTTAATTTCATTCCGGTCACGTAGGGACAGGTGCAGCTGAATTACACGTGCGTCCAGGAAGTGGTCGATATTTTCCTTTTTCCAAAATGGATCATTTTGTTCCTCTAAATTCTACACACAGCAGCAAGGAGGAGAATGTCTGAAATTTGTGTAAATTTATAAAAATAGAACAACAAAAATTGAACGTACAGAAGGAAAAACTCTAAGAAAAGAAAAATCACTAACGCCACTTTAATTGGCGACGTGACTTATCTGTGCTGCTGATCTCATGCTGCTGATCTCATTTATCTGCTCACCTCAGACTCATGTTCGGGCTGCTGTTTAATATACCATATTGTTTTACTTTATTAGTGTTTAGTGTATATCTTAGATCTTTAAACATATTGTTTGTTTGTTTATCTTGGTATACATCTTACATCCTTGTATACTTTCTTTTTATACTTCATATTTTTGTTATAATTGGGTGCAACTGGAACTCTGAGTACACGGTTTCATTCCACCTCATGTACCACGTGACGCGAATGACAATAAAAATACTTGAACTTGAAGTACTCGGTCTCTGGCAGGACACACATCTGGTTTCTGCCGATCGTCCTTCAAATATTTCAGGCTGACTGGAGTCGATCCTGTAGATCGGACATGAGGGTCTTTATATAGTTGATGATGTACATCAGCACAAACCAAGCCGTGAAGTCCAAGGAATTGTCTATCGACCTCCAAGACAGAACTGTTTCGAGGCACAGATCTGGAGAAGGGTCCAGGATAATTCCTGCAACGCAGAAAGTCTGAATGAGTCCAGCGGTCTACATTATTCATAAATGGAATCAGGGCTCTTCCTAGATCTGGTCTCCCAACCTGAGTGATGAGAGTAGAAAGATCTTTGTCAGGGGAGTGATGAAGAATAATCTGTGAAGACGAGAACCTTCTAAGGACAACCTTTTCTGCAGCACTACACCCATCAGACCTGAGCGGCCAACAGTGATGAGGACCTTTAAAGAGGAGCGGCCAGCTGTCATCACCTTGTATTAAAAGTGGCCTTGCAAGCAGGAAATCTCTTTGCACCTGAAATATGAGCTACAAGGTCGCTAAGAGCTTCTGTTTGACTGAAGAAACCTTCTGGACATTGAAGAGTGTCCAGAAAGAGCCAGTACCGTCTCCTCCTGAGAAACGGGCAACAGAATTGTGTTACCACCGAGAAGAGCTCAACATCTGCAGCGCAGTGAGGGGAAAACTTTTAGACAGCGGATTTGTTGTGACACGGAAAGCTGCAAAAAAGCCACTTCTGTCCAAGAAGAACATCCAGAACATTCAAGTTCTGTTAGAGTATCCTCCTCCTGGTTGTTCAGGAGTCAACACGTCAACAGTGAAGCATCCTGGTGCTGCCTAGAGGTTCTGTCCAGAAACACCTTCACGAAGATTTGAATCCAAATATCACCCAAGAGAAACTCCTTCCAATAATCCAGGTCCAGTTTGGGGACGATCTGCGTATTTTCCATCAAGATGGAGCACCAGCTCACAAGGACAGTGATGCCAAAGGTGCTTAAAGATAACACTGTTGATATTTTGGACTTTTGACCAGAAACCTGTGACAGAACCTGTGATGAGTTCTCAACAAGACGATAAGGTTCATGGACTGTGATCAAGCACTTAAAGGACAAGAATGGGTTCCAATCTGTCAGGATTTGGTCCAGATTATATCTGAAGGTTCAGCACCAAAAGATGCCAAGTCTTTACCCACGAAAAACACTTCGTCAACTGTAGAAGAAAAAACTTTGTGCCATCAATAAAACGTTTGACCGTGACTAGGCCTGTCATGATACCAAATTTTGCTGGCCGATTAATTGTCTCAGAAATTATTGCGATAAACGATAATATTGTTTGAAATTTGACAATAATTAGTAATTATTGTCAAATTTAAGAAGAAATGTTGGTTAATTTGTTTTGTGTGTAGTACCTTTTTTCAACCACTGGATGGCAGTATAAGACTGTTTGAAAGGAAGGATGGATAGTGAGGGAGTGAGCAGCGTGTCTCTAAGAAAAATGGGAGGGAGGCCTTTATTATGGTTCTCAAAATGGCGGACGCTCTGTGTGGTTTGAGCTCTTTAGCATTTTTCACACGAAGCTTTTAATAAAAAATTAGTAAATACGTTTTCAGCTTATTTTGCAGAGAAAAAACAACTTTTTACATGAAGGCACGGGTTTCAACCGTTAATTTTGGAGCTTCGACAAGATGAAGGTTTTTCCCCAACAGCTCGTAGCTTAGCTGCTTTTAACGTCCAAAAACGGGATTTTGGACGTTAAAACAGATTTTAAAGAGAAAGGGCGGGGTCAGTGAAGAACCCGAGTAGAGTCTTTTGTCGTCCAGTGTCTTCAGTAGAAAGAGAGAGACAAAGAAACGATAAAGCTGATAAATGAAAAAGAGGTTGATAAGTTTCATTTATCATGTGATTAATTGATTTACTGTTTGTTGCGACAGGACTAACCGTGACTGATTATATCCGGTCTGAACTGGACCAGTTTATGTTCCAGTTCGGTGAAACGAAACTGAAGCTTGTTTGTTTTCGTGTTTCAGGCCTGACCGCGGCGGCCATGGCCGAGCTCCAAAAGCTGCAGAAGATGAAAATAATGATGAGCCTCCAGAACGGCAATGAGTCGGACAACGACGATTTACACTCCAACACAGGTGAGACCCCCCCCCCCCCCCCACACACACACACACAGAAACATCTGCACAGGATGAAGAAACCTGTTAAAATGGCCCCATCATCCAGACCCGGTCACACTTTGTGGAAGTTTTGTGTGGACATTAGCAATAATCCACAGAGACCCTCGGGACAAGTTAGACTTTTTAAGGAGGTTTGTTCCTTCTGTGTGGCGTAATGAACTCTACGCCCACCTTCGGCTGCCGTCGGGCCTTTGGACTGTTAGTTTGTGTTAACATCAGCAAAATGAACTAACAGCCTCAGCAACTTCAGAAACTGGAGAAATGAAAGGAAATTCAGCTTGAAAGGACCAGACCCTACCTGGAAATCACTGGGGGGGGGGGGGTTATGGTTCCCTCTCAGGTTGAAGCATCGGGGGTTGGACGTGCGTTCGTTTGCAAATTACAAGCAGGAAATGAAGAATAATTAGATTTAAATGACCCAAAAATGAGACAACACAAATAAATTATAGATTTTTTAACTAGAATAAATAAAGGATGTGATGAAATCATTGAACTGATCAAAGAATGAGGCGCGTCTCATCTCAGTTCTTTTTATTTTTCTCCCAGACTTTCTTTTTCATTCATCACAAGTTTTTCAGGCTTTCAAATCGTCTTTTAAAGGTTTTCTGGACTTCGGCTTCTTTTTTACTCTGAACACTTTAAGTCACTCAGCTCTGACCTATGAATCATTCAGGTGTAAAAGACTCAAACTCAAAGGATGAGCCGTTGTTGTTGACGCGTAACCAGCGACTTTTAAAATATCTAATTTTCTTATTGAATTTTAGGCTTTTTCTTTTTTTTTTTTGCCAGCTGCTTGAAAATCCCACCCGTCCAACCTGCGAGCACGATAAGTTGGAAAATAGGCAACAACTTCCATTTTACGGGGGCCGACATGGGGTAGAGCCTAGGTCACTAATAGGCGGACCTGGGTCTGGATCTGGACCCAGTGATAGTTCTGTCCGGACCCGTGCCCAATCTGATAAATTCATGAAAATAGATAATTTTCATGGAGGAAATCTTAGTAACTGGACCTCAGTGAGCTTTAACTGAATACTGGGGTAGAGGCAGGGCAGCAGACTCGGGACCTGGAAGTCCCAGATTCGATTCCTAATCATTGCACTTTTCGTGGTGTCTCTGAGCAGCACACCCCATCCCCAAAATGCTCCCTGGGCACCTTCAATAGCTGCCCACTGCACCACCTGGTGGTGGATGGGTTAAAAGCAAAGAGCTAATTTCACCATTGTATAAGAACATACAACGATAACACATTATTATTATTATTTTACTGTGTGTCTGCATCGAGGCGCAAGAAAGGTCATTATCAAAAATTGGGTTGCCACTTCAAAATCAAGATGGCCACCACCATACATCTATGTAAACCAGCCACACAGATAATTTGAAGAAGTGATGCTCTCTGGTTTTCATATTGTTTAAAAATAAAATTTCCGCGAATGGTTGGGGTGGCTGAAGATTAACCTATGGCAGTAACGGCCACCATTGGCCACCCTCTGGCTCCTCCTCTGCATCTGATGGTGGATAAAACTGCTCCCTCTCACCATGATCCACCTGTCCGCGCTGCCTCGGACAAACAAACAAAGAAAAAACTCTGTTCTTCTCCACAGCGTAACTCCTTCACCAGGGCTATTCAACTAAACAGCTCAGGGACCGGACATCCAGCGATTACAATCATTATGTAAATAAACCAAAGTTTACAATTATCTGTTACTTTTAAATTTGCTTATTTTATTCCATAAATACAATAAACAAAACCCACAACCAAAAAAAAAAAACACTTTTTGTTTTATGATGTGGGCCGGATTGAAGTTTCCATCCTGCGGCCGCCAGCTGAATAGCCCCGTCCTACACACTTGAACATCTTACAGTAAAAACATTTAGGTTCACTTCATTTCCTGTTCAGTTCCACTCCAGAAAAACACTCATCTCCAGAACTACAAACATTCACTATTCATCAGCGACGGGGGACATCGGTGTACCGCTTGTTCCAATTTTGATAAATCTATGAAAAAAGATGGCACGGTGGATCAGTTGGTAGAGCTGCTGCCTCTCATTGAGAAGGTGGCTGGTTCAAATCCCAGCCCAGGACCTTTCTGGGTGGAGCTTGCATGTTCTCTCTGTGCTGCATGTTTTTTCTCCGGGTACTCCAGTTTCCTCCCACAGACCAAAAACATGCATGTTAGACTGACTGGTAACTGTCCCGAGGTGTGAGAGAGAGTGAACGGCTGTTTGTCTCGTTTGTCTCTCTGTGTCCCTGTGATGGACTGGAGACCTGTCCACTGGTGTCTCTCGCCTCTCGCACAGTGACTGCTGGACATGGGCACAGTCAGTGAGGATCCACAACTTCTCCTCC
>NC_056498.1:40217328-40218391 GCF_014905685.2 Nematolebias whitei
GTGTGTGTGTGTGCATGTGTGTGTGTGTGTGTGTGTGTGTGTGTGTACCGTTAACAAAACATCTCACGAATCACTGAACGGTTGTTAATCAAACTTCCAGAAAGTAATCACTGGGTTGAACTTGGGTAAGCTGGATTCAAGATGGCCAGGTCTCTGGTCTTAACAGGTCTCTTGTAAATGAGTCCTCGAGGCTCAATGATACTAACCCGTACAAATAAAGGTGGAATTTAAAAAATTGGCCGACATAGCAAAGCCACTTAAGTGTCATCCCCATGATTGCAAAAGACATGTAAGAGATAGGGCTGGACAATAATTCGATATCGATATATATCACGATATACTTTTATTCAATAACGGTGATATGAGTTTTAAGCACATTTTTGATATTTTGAAATGATTACAGCGTTTCACTGACGCATTTCTTTTTCTGTTCGGGTTGAAGTGGCCGCTTCAGTTTCAACCCGAACAGAAAAAAGTGTGACACAACTACGTAAGTGCGTGGTGACGTAGATGTTACGCAGAGCTCGAGTCCAGAAGGAGTCAGTGGTAGCAGGCTAAGCTAGGCTAATCTCCAACGCGCTGTATGTTTTTGCTTCAGAATGAGTTCCCACGACCGTCAGAATGTGTCTGAACGAGCGAAGAGAAAGCAGCTGATGTAACTGATGAGAGGAAAGACTAATTTGGCCGTGTGGAAGTGGTTCGGCTTTCTAAGATCCGGTAAACTGCAGGTTTTAGTGTCCTGCAAAATGTGACGGAGAGTCGTTCCAACTAGCGGTGGGAACATCTGACTTGTTCCACTCGATAGAAGATGCTGAGAGTCAGAAGATGAAGCACAATAAAAGTTTGAGCCAAAGTGTCCCAACGTTTAAAAGATGAACATTAATTTATTTCTACAGTTTTTCTGAGATTTTTATAGTGTTTATTTCAATATCGGAATCATATCAGAATTATATCGTTATCGATCGAAATTAAGAAATACATCACGATAAAAGATTTGACCATATCGTCCAGCCCTAGTAAGAGATAAAAAAGACATGTAAGAGATAAAAAAGACATGTAAGAG
>NC_056498.1:40218401-40219420 GCF_014905685.2 Nematolebias whitei
TAAAAAAGACATGTAAGAGATAAAAAAGACATGTAAGAGATAAAAAAGACATGTAAGAGATAGGGATGCACCTATCCACTTTTCCCCACTTCCGATACGATACATGAGGTTTAGTATCGACAAATACCGATCCGATACAGAAAAACAGAGTTGAATTCTGGTCAACAAACTCAGCGCGCTCTTTAGGGTGAGATCTCTGGAGATGCTTGATTAAGTTGATAGTGTTATATCTGGAAGTTTTAGTGACACCCCCTTGAAACGTCGCTGTGCACGTATTGCACGTAGCTGTCGAATGTGTTGGCTGAGGTAGTGTGAAATAGTTCCAGATGGCTGATCCTTTCGCTCGCTCCGTTTTGAAAACAATGTGCGATGCGTTCGCTAGCGAGTGACGTCACTCAGAGCACAAAGCATAGAGTTAGAGTGAATAGATCTGCCCAGTCATGGATCGGTCACATTGTCACCAATACCCGATCCAGAAGCTTTTTAAAAAAAAATATCAGTACCGATACCGATATGGGTATCGGATCAGTGCATCTCTAGTAAGAGATTAAAAATTGAAGGTTAAAAAAGGGAGAAAATCAACTATTTACAAGATTAAAAGAACACAAACTCTGTTATTCCTCAACGGGAGAGGATCTTAATTAAAATCTCTGGCATGAAAGGTAGTGGGCGACCGGCCGCTGACAAAAAAGATGCTGGTTTGAATTTTACCACATTTTGTTTAACGCTCAAATTTAAAAAAGGGGAAAGAATCTAACAGATGCAGTTTTCAGACGTGTTTCCAGTGAAGGTTCGTATCCGAGTGAGTGTTTTGTTTTTAGTTAAATATTTCTCCTGAACAATAAAGTGTTTCAATACCAGAAGTACAAAATCATTCAGGGACTAAATGAAACCTTTCAGACAAATTAAAGTATTAAAAACTGCAACTTATACACCAACGTTCTGTAACTTATAGAACTTTGAAGCAAAGTATGAGAAATATTTTATGTCAGAAATTAGAGTCCGAACAATACGGAAGT
>NC_056498.1:40219520-40220562 GCF_014905685.2 Nematolebias whitei
GTAAGAGATAAAAAAAGACATGTAAGAGATAAAAAAAGACATGTAAGAGATAAAAAAGACATGTAAGAGATAGGGATGCACCTATCCACTTTTCCCCACTTCCGATACGTTACATGAGGTTTAGTATCGACAAATACCGATCCGATACCAATCCGATACAGAAAAACAGAGTTGAATTCTGTTCAACAAACTCAGCGTGCTCTTTATGGTGAGATCTCTGGAGATGCTTGATTAAGTTGATAGTGTTATAACTGGAAGTTTTAGTGACACCCCCTTGAAACGTCGCTGTGCACGTATTGCACGTAGCTGTCGAATGTGTTGGCTGAGGTCGTGTGAAATAGTTCCAGATGGCTGATCCTTTCGCTCGCTCCGTTTTGAAAACAATCTGTGCGATGCGTTCGCTAGCGAGTGACGTCACTCAGAGCACAAAGCATAGAGTTAGAGTGAATAGATCTGCCCAGTCGTGGATCGGTCACATTGTCACCAATACCCGATCCAGAAGCTTTTAAAAAAAAAATATCAGTACCGATACCGATATGGGTATCGGATCGGTGCATCTCTAGTAAGAGATTAAAAATTGAAGGTTAAAAAAGGGAGAAAATCAACTATTTACAAGATTAAAAGAACACAAACTCTGTTATTCCTCAACAGGAGATGATCTTAATTAAAATCTCTGACATGAAAGTTAGTGGGCGACCGGCCGCTGACAAAAAAGATGCTGGTTTGAATTTTACCACATTTTGTTTAACGCTCAAATTGAAAAAAGGGGAAAGAATCTAACAGATGCAGTTTTCAGACGTGTTTCCAGTGAAGGTTCGTATCTGAGTGAGTGTTTTGTTTTTAGTTAAATATTTATCCTGAACAATAAAGTGTTTCAATACCAGAAGTACAAAATCATTCAGGGACTAAATGAAACCTTTCAGACAAATTAAAGTATTAAAAACTGCAACTTATACACCAACGTTCTGTAACTTATAGAACTTTGAAGCAAAGTCTGAGAAATATTTTATGTCAGAAATTAGAGTCCGAACAATACGGAAGT
>NC_056498.1:40220662-40223383 GCF_014905685.2 Nematolebias whitei
AGGCTGATAATCAAATCAATCAGTAAATAAAGAAAAGTAAAAATCAGTCATGTATTATACAGAATAAAGGCTAAAACCTCGGCAGTGCTTTAATGTTGTTGCAACAGTGTTATTATTACTCAGTCAAAAAGACAAAATATAACCAGATCAAGTAATAAAACTGATATTTACAGTTGGTTTTCTTGTCATGATGTTGTGATGAATTTAAAAAAAGTTTGCTTTTTGTTTCAGATGTGGCTTGAAAAGTCTAAATGATGAACGTTTGTCATTAGAAGCTTTTTGGAGCCACATGTCCAGTCTGAAGAATGACTTGGTCATTTAGTTGTTTTAATCTGTGTAGAGCGAACTTCAGTCCAGTTTCCTGATGACCAGTGTGTGCTCCGTCTCTGTTCCAGTCCCAGGATGAGGCTAAATTTATTCAGTGTTTGGGGTTACAAGCTGAAAAAAAGGCTAAAGCCCCTGATATAGTCTGAATAAACACGCAGCCTTTATTTTAGCTTCAAGTGCACTGACTCTTTTAGAGAACCGTGCTGTATATATCCAGCAGAATGTTTCATGAACATGTTTACACTCATTTTAATGACTTCCTGTTGCATGTTCTCACACTCCCACACACTCGCAGACTCCGCTCTGTTATGTCGGGAGGTCGGTGCCTTGCCTATTGGCACGGCGGTGATCCTTACTAAAGAGAGAAGAGGAAGGAAGTCTTAAATTTTTGCCTTCCTTTCAGAGTAATCAGGGATGAGAAACGGTTTTACGTCACTTCCCTATTCTTGGAACGACCTCATTCTCGTTTGTGTGAAAACAAACCAAAATGCGGTGTTTATTTTGTCTTTTTTTTTTTTTTTTAAGAAGTTTGTTTTCTTTTACTTTCCCAAAACTAGAGGGACAGAAGTTGTAGAAATATGTGGCAGAGATGGAGGAAACCGTAACCTGTTAATCTGAGAATCAAACCAATCGTATGTTACTACCGTGGGATCTGGAAAGATATAAATATATATTTGAATATCTTTGATAAACACTATATCCAACAATATTAACATAGTCATTGTAAAAAAGATGCCAGGACTATTATTTCTTCAAGGTCGTTAATGAAAACAGAAAATACACGCTGGGATTAGAGTCATCACAACCCTGTGTGTTGGTAAATTAGATTCATCAGGTAAAAGGAAACAAACTGACTAAACTAATTGTGTTCATTGTTAGAAGTTTAAGAAGATTGTTTTTATTTGAAAAGTCTGCTGAGTTATAGAGAAGGCACAGAGGAGCAGTGGTTATTGCAGTCGCCTCACAACAAGAAGGTTGCTGGTTTGCCTGCCAACCTTTCTGCATGAAGTTTACATGTTCTCTGTACACGTGAGTATTCTACAGGCCAAACGCATGAATGTTAGGTCAGCTGGTAACTCTAAAGTGTTCCTAGGTGTGAACGGTTGTCTCGTTTGTCTCCGTTTCTCCAGGGTGTCTCTCGTCTCTCACAAACTGATGTCCGTCCGTCCATACAAGCGTCATAGGTGATGGATCCGAGTCTGAATAAGATCTATGGCTTGGACCTGTTCTTGTCTTTGGCGACTGTAGTTGTGAACTGGCACCGTAATTATAAACTGAACTGAACAAAGAGCTGTCGACAACTGTTCATTTGATTCATCAATTACGATCGAGGAGATTCAAACGCAGTGATGACAAAATTGGGATTTCAGAAATGGGATTAAAATTGGTGGTTTCTCCCAGTTTTCACATTTCAGATCAGCTAAAACCTAACTGGTGTGCAAAACGGAAACATCCGTTGTGTAGCAAATGTTTATTTTTTTAATTTATGTAAATGCGGCGTTCCTCCTTCCTGATCTCCCTCTGCACGCTCCCGGAGCACAGAGGCAGCGAATACTTTTGAAATGCAGCTGATTTGACCGTCAAAGTGCATTTATTAAGGAAAAGTTGAACTGAGACACACCTTTACTATAATTTTGAGCAAACAAATAATTGTTTTTAAGTGTTAACCTTGTTAAATTCTTGATAAAAGTCCTCCCGTGCACGCTCCCGCGCCCGCCATTTGGCAGCCAATCGATTTTTGGCACAA
This sequence comes from Nematolebias whitei, assembly GCF_014905685.2. Lineage (NCBI taxonomy): Eukaryota > Metazoa > Chordata > Actinopteri > Cyprinodontiformes > Rivulidae > Nematolebias > Nematolebias whitei. Next base: position 40,222,737 of record NC_056498.1, read on the forward strand.
CACCGGCCCACATTTCCAGGTTGTCAGCGGTGACACATGATAGATGCGACGTATTTTTGTTTTCCCCACTTTATTGGACATATTTGGACCGAAGCGACTTCTAAGGCGCTGCGACGTGTACGGTGGAAAGTACAGTAAAAGACTCGACCCTCAACTTGAGCTGCAGATCATTCCAAGACCACGAGCCCAAATAGGACAAACTCATCTTTCCTGACTCTGTGGCACAAAGTGTACCTTAAAGCACAGCCTGGCCCTGAGACTGTGTGTGTTCTGTAGTGAAATGAACTTAGAGAAGATATATGATGGTAATTTTTCTAAAATGTCTTTGTATATGAAAATATACCAACAGTTCATCCTTCAAATAATGACTGAAGTCCACCAAAGGTATTTAAACAACAATGGTGAGTCCTATTTAAGAAGGCGATGCAAAGTCATTAAAAAAAACCTTGGAGTCCCACAAAAGCTGTTTACAGGGACTTGAAAATGTTAAAAATGCTGAGTAAACACTGAACGCCAACACCTGAAGTACGAACGGAGCAACAGAAACGCACAACCTAACTGGGGCCGAGACAAAACCATTGCAAAGAAAAAAGCTCGGAGTCTGAGGGCGTCTCCTCCGAACACACACTCACCGTCTTACACACAGA
>NC_056498.1:40223483-40227437 GCF_014905685.2 Nematolebias whitei
AAAAAAAAAAAAAAAAGCAGAACGTTGCACAGACTGTAGCTTTTCAGGACTTGTCATTGGCTTCACTTGTCAGACCTGCGGGCCGTTTTAGGGTTTTTCAGTATAGAGTTGAAACTTTAAGGAGCTTTTTGCTAAAAAAAATATTGTAATAAAGTTTTTAAGAAGCTAAAAAGATCACCGTCTTTAGCGTCTTCCTCCATCTTTTCTGACCTGTAGTTAATTTTCTCCTCCTCCGACTCCTCTGTTCTCGCCCCATCCATCCCTCACTCCGCTTCTTCCCCTCTCTATCAATCTTCTCCCTCCATCCCTCCATCCCTCTCTGCAGTTAAGTCAGTGTAATGTAAATGATGTGCCATCGATCGCCTCTGACAGTGCAAGGACGCTCACCTCTCCTCCTCCTCTTCATCGTCTTGTCATCTCTCTCTCTTTTTCACACCCCTCTCTCCGCCGCTGCTCTTTCCTCCACCTCACATCTTTTATCTTTCTCTCGCTGCCTTCCCATGCCTGTCATCTTTCATCTGTCCCTCTCCCTTCATTTTCCTCCCTCCTTCACCGGCCATCATTTATATCCCTCTCTTCCTCCATTGTTCTTTCGGAGCATCTGCTCTCTCTTCCTGCCTCGGCCATCTTTTATCTCGGCTCCTCTTCATTTCTGCTCCTGTCTTTCTTTCTTTCCGTCTCTCTCTGCTGTCTCTGCAGTCCATCTTTCACCTGCGAGCCTCACTTAGGAGCGCCGAGCGGCGCTTCAGCTCCAAATCACACTTCATTTTAGGGTGACACAACGTTCGGACCGGCCGGGTCACATTAGGACCGCTGCGCAGCTTAAACCTCCTGTTTATTAGACTAAATCAATCTGACGGGAAAACAGAGCAGACGGTTCTTAAAGGGACATTCTGGTCATTTTGAAGGAGTGTTCTTTATAAATGTTAAGAGTTATTATCCTACCTGTTGCAGAACGCTTTTAATAAACTCAATTTGGAGAAATACAGTTTAATTCTGACCAGACGGAGAGGGCTTTGGATCGGAGCAAGACTAAAATGAGTTGTTGCGCTCCTGACACAACTCGTCTTTAAAATGTGACGGCAGTTCGTGAGCGTTTTTCACTGGCGACAGTTTTGCACCACAGATATTTTTATATAAACCTGTGGTTGTTTACAATTAGCAGCAGTAAGCTGTAAGACTTCTTGTAGGAAATCATAAATGTTTCTGCCAAATACGACCTGAGAAAACAAAACAAAAAAATAGATTTAATCATCTTTGTTTTCTCCGCTGCTTCAACTTGACGTGATTGTTTAAATGTAAAAAGGACTTTTTGGTAACGGGTTGAAAAGATTTTTAAGTTTCATAAAAACGCGTGAAAAAGCTCAACGTTAAACAGAGGAGTAACGCACACGATCAAGTACGGAAAGCACCGTGGGACAAGCTTTATTTCAACGTTACGTTAGATTTAATTAGCGTTTAGTCACTTAGTTTGGCTTCATTACAACAAAACTTGATTACCTTGACGGCTAAAAATGATCTCAAATAATTAAATTAAACATAAACACCCCTACATTAATTTCTTCCAGCATAGCAGAAGTGCAGGTTTAAATAAAAGTGCAGCATTTGTTTGAACCGCTGAGTTATTTAGAGGCACCAAAGATCCAGTTTAAAAACGGGTCGGATCAGAACGTAGCGACGAGCTAAAAGACCAGAGACGGCAGCCATTTATGAATAATCTAAATCTAGTTAAAATGGGTCCATTTTTATTTATTTATTCGTTGTAATACCAGCACGCCAAGTTGATCCAAGTCAGATGACTTTTTTTTTTGGCACAAGACGTTTTGCCCTCCATCCCGCCAAAATAAAAAAAATAACTCCGAGCGTCCCCGGCGTCTGTTTCTGCCACCGCTCTGTGGTTTGAAATGAAAGCAGGAGCTCTAGTCCTGCCTTGTTGAAACAATGGACACAAAAAACGTGGCTAGTATGATCAGCAGCACAGGTCTCTGCACCTGAAGCCTTTACTGCATTCATTTCACCTGCAGGACTTAAAGTAAGGAAACTTTAATTTACTGCACCCCCCCAACCACGCAAACGTGTTTGTTTTTGAGCAAAAACAGAAAACAATCGTAAATCCTAAAGCTGCGGCTCGTCTGACGAAGGATGAAATAAAATAAGTTGCGTAAAGTTTTGGTCTAACGTTCGGAGAGGCTCCTGGTAGTCGGACGGTGATGCAGCAAGAGGAGAGAGTCAAATATTATTATATTATAATTCATACTGGATTATTGACCATGAGAGTCAAATATTAAACAAACGTTTGAATATTTACAGGAAAATTTGTAAAAGCGTTTCTGCTTATTAAAAAAACAAAACATCTTAATAAATTTTCTTTGAGTAGAGCCACTTCCAGACTGGATCTGTATTAAAACAGCTTGATCGTTACAGCTGGAACCAGCATTTAAACCTTTACAAACATTTGGTCCCGACTAGGCCTGTCACGATAACAAATTCTGCTGGGCGTCTCAAATTATTGTGATAAACGATAATATTGTTTGAAATTTGACAATAATTAGTAATTATTGTCAAATTTAAGAAGAAATGTTGGTTAATTTGTTTTGCATGTACCTTTTTTGACCACTAGATGACAGTACAAGACTGGTAAAACCGAAAGATGGACAGTGAGGGAGCGAGCAGCGTGTCTCTTTAAGAAAAATGGGAGGGAGGCCCCTTGACGTGACATGGGCTGTCTCTCTTTGGTTCTCAAAATGGCTTCTAAATTTAGCTGCTACACGATTTTGGATCGTTAAAATGGATTTTAAAGAGAAAGGGAGGGGTCAGTGAAGAACCAGAGTTGAACCTTTTTTCATCCAGTGTCTTCAGTAGAAAGAGAGACACGAAGAAACGATAAAGCCGATAAATGAAAATGAGGTTGATCATTTTCATTTATCATGTGATTAATTGATTTATTGATTATCGCGACAGGTCTAGTCCCGACACTGAATCAAGACTAAACATTTAATAAACCAAAAGTTTTGTTTGCCTCCTACAGAAAAACTCTTATGTCCGTATGCTCTTTGTGGACTTCACATCTGCCTTCAACACCATGATCCCCCAAACCCTGATGGACAAACTATCCACACTAGGACTAAGCCCCTCCATCTGCAACTGGGTACTAGACTTTTTAACAAACAGACCACAGTCAGTGAGGATCCACAACCTCTCCTCCTCCACCATAACCCTCAGCACTGGCTCTCCTCAGGGATGTGTGTTGAGCCCCCTCCTGTTTACTCTGCTCACATATGATTGTGCAGCTACCCATCCAGGCTGTCACATTGTAAAGTTTGCAGATGATACAGCGGTGGTGGGATGCATCACAAACAATGATGAGTCCAGCTACAGGCAAGAGGTGGAACACCTGGAGAGCTGGTGCAAAGAGAATAACCTTCACATCAATGTGAAGAAGACAAAGGAGATGATTGTGGACTTCAGAAGGAACAAAAACATCTACACCCCCCTGAACATAAGAGGATCTGCAGTGGAAGTGGTCTCCAGCTACAAGTACTTGGGTGTACACATGAATGACAACCTCAGCTGGAGCAACAACACCACCAGCCTGATGAAGAAAGCTCATCAGAGACTCTACTTCCTCAGACGGCTGAGGCGAGCTGGTCTGGAAGCTCAGTCCTCACCTCCTTCTACAGGTGTGCAGTGGAGAGCATCCTGTGCTCGAGCATCAATGTGTGGCATGGAGGCTGCACAGCTGCAGAAAGAAAAGCTTTGTAGAGAGTGGTGAAGGCTGCACAGAAGATGTTGGAGTCAGCCTCCCCACCATCACAGACATCTACACCTCCAGATGCAGGAAGAGGGCCACCTGCATCATGAAGGACCCCACCCACCCAGCACACACACTTTTTGCCCCACTCCCCTCAGGAAGGAGGTTAAGGAGCATTAAGTGTAGAACCACTAGACTGAGGA
>NC_056498.1:40227537-40231184 GCF_014905685.2 Nematolebias whitei
TCACAATGGGGGAGTGGTGGTGCAGCGGTTAGAGAAGGTGAGCCTGTGATCGAAAGGTCGCTGGTTCAACTACCCAGACAGACAACATCCAAATGTGTGTGGAAAAGGTGAAACGCCCACACCTGCCTACACCCTCATTTGCCCCACCCTGGGCTCTTGAGCAAGGCTCTTAACGCCCACCGGCTGCTCCACACAGAGGACGTCCAGAGCAAAAACTAGAAATCACCACGTCTTCGTGTGAGTTCGTTCACTGTGGTGACCCCCGAGGAAGGGAGCAGCCGAAAGAAGAAGAAAACAATCAATTCATATAAAAACTGTTGAATCGCCGCTGGTTTTTCTTTTCCTGCGTGTCGTCCTTTAACTCTCATCCCTCCTTCATTTCCTTTCATCTTTACTTTGCTCCCTGGTTGTATTCTCCTTATTCCAATAGAGGACACAGACGATCCAATAAACACCCGCTGTCCCAACAGCTGGAGTGTGTGAGCGTCAGGAAAGCATCGAGTCAGCAGAAAACTGGGATGACACTCTGAGCGTCGGACGGAACGTGACCGAAAAGAAAAAAAAAGAGAGAGAGATGAAGAAATAAAGAAGGAGAGAAGGGAAGGAGACGGAGAGAGGAAAGACAGATGGGACGGAGAGAAGAGAGGAAGAAAACTCTGGGGACCGCAGAACGACACATGCAGTATTACTCACCATCCTCATACATCACACGCACACACACACACACACACACACGCACACACACACACACAGAACCACAAGGACACCAGAAGACAAACACTCTGGATTTCTCTCGGCCTCCGACAACAGCAGAGTTTAACGGCCTGAAATGAAGTTCCAGAGAAAGTTTTTAATCGAGGAAGGACGAGTTTTAAACGTCCGAACGTTCAGCTGCGCAGCCACCGAGGACACGTAGGATGAGCGAAATAAAACAGCTGGAGGGTTTTAACGGTTATTTTTCCACGACTGGACCAGCTGACATACGATTCATCAGACGACCGACAGGTGTCGAAATTTCAATCAAATATTAAAAATGAAAATACACAAATGAAGTGATGAACGCTCCAAACTATTAAAAACACTTAATTTTTATGTTTGTCAGGTTCCAAATAAACAGTCCAGGTCAAAGTTCAAGGTTTCTGTTCTTACAGAACCTTGATAAAGATTTTATACTTCTTGGACCGCATTTCTCAATAAATAATTTGCAGAATGTGTTTCATTTTTTATTTTTTGAATTTTCTGAAGTTTTTTAAATTAGCAATATTAGCAATATATACCAATATTTTCCCTATTGCAACTCAAAAACTCTTCAACTCTTTCAAATAACATTTTAATTTGTTCAACATATTTCTAATTATATTGCTGCTAATGCTAATGTTGCTAATGCTAATAGTACCAATGCTAATTCTACTAAAATCACGTTGCTACTTTTAGCTTTTTCTAGTATTTTTCTTCCTTAAAACATTTAACTAGTTTTGGTCAGGCAGGAATCCCCGTGGACGATGATGTTTGCAGACGACATTGTGATCTGTGGTGAGAACAGGGATTAGGTGGAAGAGAACTTGAAGAGGTGCAGGTATGCACTTGAAAGAAGAGGAATGAAAGTCAGCCGTAGTAAGACAGAGTCCATGTGTGAATGAGAGGGAGGAGGTGGAACAGTGAGGCTACAAGGAGCAGAGGTCACCAAGGTGCAGGACTTCAAGGACTTGGGTCCACTGTCCAGGAACATGGGGAGTTTGGTAAAGAGGAGAAGAAGAGAGTCCATTTTTTTCATTTAACCTTTATTTATCCAGGTCGTCTCATTGAGCCACAAGAACTCATTTTCAAAAGAGATCTGTTTAGGGAGCAGATGGTGGAGGTTAAGGGCCTTGCTCAGGGGCCCAGAGTGGGGCGAATGAGGGTGGAGGGAGGTGTGGGTGTTCCACCTATTCCACACACATTTTGATGTTGACGGTACCGGGAGGTGAACCTGCGACTTTCCAATCACAGGCCCATCTTCTAACCTCTGCGCCACCGCTCCCCCACACAGTCCAGGCAGGATGGAGAAAAGTTTCAGGAGTGATTTGTGACAAAAGGGTGTCAGCAAAGATCAAAGGAAAAGTTTACAAGACAGTGGTGAGACCAGCTGTGTTGTATGGTCTGGAGACAGAGACATGGACAAAAAGACAGGAGACAGAACTGGAAGTGTCAGAAATGAAGATGTTGAGGTTCTCCTTAGGAGAGACAAGGATGGAGAAGATCAGGAATGAGATCATCAGAGGTACAGCACAGGTTGAACAACTGGGAGATGAAGTTAGAGAGGACACACTGAGATGGTTTGGACATGTCCAGAGGAGGGACAGTGGTTTGGACATGTCCAGAGGAGAGACAAATGGTATGTTGGTAGAAGGATGTTAGAAATGCAGATGCCAGGAAAAAGAGGATGAAGAGGACAGAGTGAGATGGAGAAGGATGACTCACTGGCAACTCATGAAGAGGGAAAATCCTAAAGAAGAAGCTAGATTTGGTGAACGTTTTGCTTTAGCTAGCATTTAGCTAAATTTAGCTTTTAGTTAGTGCTTTGCTGCTTCTAGCCAGTGTTGTACTGTTTAGCTTTTTGCTAGTGTTTTGGTACCTGCAGCTAGCACGATGCATCTTTTAGCAGTAATGGTTCATTTGACTGTAAGCGTGGTGGACCCCTAACCCTAGTCTTTGTGTCTCTGTCAGGTTTAGGAACGAGTGTCTATGTGGTCAACATGTTGGTTGTTTCCAGACCTAAATGTCTGATGACAACTGGCTCGGACCGGACACCCGAGGGCTGATGGTGCTGCTACATCTCTTTGCTCGCTCCAGATCCCTCCTTGGACTGTAGACGTCAGTCTTGCGCCATGTTCCACTTGTTGGTCGTCTTCAGCTGTTGGTTGGGTTTGGGAGGTAGTCGTGTTTTCAGGCTGTTTCTTTAGTTTGAGGATTTCAAGGCTTCGCCCTCTTCGCTTTATCCGGAGCTCCAAACTCCTTGTTCTGTCTGTGTTGATCGTTTCGTTAAATATCCTTTAAATGGTTTTAATCATCTTGACTTCGTGTTTTGCCTCTTTGGAGTCACTCCTACACATACGGACCAATATGTGTACGATAAGAAGAATGGAGGCGACCGATTTACAGAAAAAACTCAATTAAATTGCGTCAAAGTTCGTGCTCAATAATCCAGGTAGAAAAATCCAACAAAGTTAAATCAGTTCCTGTGGACGATAAATGAAGTTACGCCTTTCTAAACAACCGTCACCACACGGGGGCAGTAATGTGCCAAGTTCTGGTTCTGCAACAGAAATTTCACTATTTTTCCCTTTTTTAAATCATTTACAGTGAACAACAATTCTGTTTGACACGTAAAATAGGTTTTTTTAAATCCATCAGCCCGGGGTTGAAATCCAGCCCATTCCACCCACCCACACACACACACACACACGCACACACACACACACACACACACAACTACAAACACGTGAGAAAACACACATGGAGAGTCAGAAGGTAAGCCTAGATTCTACAATAAGTCTAGTTTTATGACTAGTGTATAACACCAACAGCTGAGTCAATATTAGTTTACACAGGCCAGTGTGGACACACACACACACACACACACACACACACACACACACACACACACA
>NC_056498.1:40231284-40235986 GCF_014905685.2 Nematolebias whitei
GAAGACAACTAGAGGAGGAGGATCTCTGTGGTTCTGTTCTTCCCTGCACCTTTGTTCATCTTTGACTTGTAATCATGAAATGATAAAGAACATTTTAAAACAATACAGCAGAAACACATCGGAGGTGGTTTTCAAACTAAATGTGGGAATAATTAAAAGTTTTCATCGCTCCACACGTGCGCTTCAACACACTGCTGTCTGCTCACACTGATAATTAGGAGTTTGATCTCTGTGGATCAATTAACTACATCTCCGTGTTATTTTCATTTGATCTTACAAACAGAGAAGGAGTGAAGGCTGCGGGCTGTAAAATAAAAATATAAAAAGACAAAACGACGACGTGACCTTGATCCCACGAGCATCTGTGCCTCTCTGAAAAGAACCGCTCCGATCAGCGTCGCCCGCCTGCTTTATTTTAGTTTTCACAGTCGCTGCCGAGATTTTTCAGCCACTTTCTAACAGAGAAGCTGAAGCTTTACCTCATTTGTCCTAAATAACGTTTTAATTGTCTTTAAATTCATTCTTTCAACCTTTATTTCTACAGGTTAGTCTCACTGAGTCACCAGGACTCATTTACAAGAGAGACCTGATTTAAACTAAGAACAGAGGAGGTCCAGACGACAACATTAACATGCAAATAAAATAAAAATAAAAAAGTAGTGTTATAAAACTAAACCAAATCGAGGTGCCTTATAAAAAAAGGTAAAATACTAAAAACAGGAACGTGTTTGATTTGACTTTTCTATTGAACTTATCAGTTGTTTAAAATCCCTTAAAGAGGTGAAGGTCGAGAACTTCAGATGTTTTTACAAGATATTCCAGGAAACAGGAGCGGAGTAGGAGAAGGTCCTTTAGTCTAGTTCAGTCCTCACTGAGGGGACACTGCAGGTAATGATGTCCTGAGAGCGCACGCTGTAGCTGCACTCACGCAGAGACATGGAGGAGGAGATGTATGAAGGCAGCAGACCAGGAAGTGATTTAAAGATGAAAATGTACCAGTGAGAGAGTCTGCGTGAAGTTAATTATGTCCAGTTAATCAGTGAATACTGGGTGCAGTGGTGGGTACGTTACAGCCAGTTATGAATCTTAGTGCACCATGATAGACAGCATCCAACATCTGCAGGGTTCTTGTAGGAGCGTTCATGTAAATAATATCACCGTAGTGAATGGCCAGTAGGAAAGTCACAGCTACAAGGTGATTTTGTGAAAAAGAAAAAGTTTTAATTTCAGTTTCTTTACCAAGTTTTCAACATGCGGCTTAAAAGAGCGATGCGCATCAACAAAGATTCCCAAGTATTTATAAGAATCCACAAACTCACTAGGAACACCGTGCATGGATGAGATGGGAGGAAGGACCGCTGGAACCAACTTTCTGTTTACAAACAACATCCCTTTGGTTTTATCAGCATTTAGCACCAGTTTGAGACGGAACAAATCTGATGATGTCAACGCAGACTGTAGAAGCTGGAAAACTTTAGCAACTGTTTTAGCTTAACAATAAAAACTGTGTTGTCAGCAAAGAGATGCAAGGTGGCATCAGGAATGATCTGACCTACAGCACTTATCTTAATTGTAAAGAGAGGGGGTCCTAAGACTAAGCCTTGTGGTACACCAGTAGTGAAGTATCATTGTGTCGAACACGTTGCTTTGGGCCTAAATGACAGTTTGGATGTTGAACGTGTATTAAAGCCAGCACTTAGAGAGACGACCCAGCACGTTTGAAATAGTTTGTCTGGAATTAAACTTTTCTTTTGCAGGGAGAGATTCTGGTGCGGCGTTTAAGACTTACACAAACTAAAATAAGAGTTTACACTTTTTATTTTGTTTGAGGGAAGTTACAGAAGCCCTGAAAGACAAAACAGGACGTAAACGTCAAATTAATTTTCTTGATTTTTTTTGGCTTAATGGACTTTTTGTGGGTGCAAAAATTTTATTTAAAAAAATTTTTTTTTAATCCCTAAAATGATTTTTTTTTTTTTTTACAAGGCCATAAAAGCAAAGAATAAAAATATATATATTTTTTAAGCATCCAAAAGACTTTCTGTTCTGTCTTACCAACGTAATTATTTGGTTTATTATTAGTTTAGTCTTTTCCTGCTTTTGGGAGACGATCACAGAAATTTATATAAAAAAGGGAATAAATTTTGAAGCTTTTATAAAAGATGACTTTTTGATTTTGTGACATTTCTTCCTGTTTTTCTTCTGCTGATTTTATAAAGTCAAGACGGAAAATAATCAGCTGACTTTATAATAAACACGATTTCTGTGAATAAAAAGATCTTTTAACAAAAAATAATGTTTAAATCGGAACAATAGAAACTTTATTGACGTGAACATTAGTCTGACCATTGTTTTTACATGTTACACACACGCACGCGCACACGCACACACGCACACGCACACACACACACACACACACACACACACTTTCCGGTCCACTCAATCTGTGCTGCGTTTGTTTCTCTGAATTATTAACGAGGCAGAAAACAAAAAGCAGAAAGAAAATGAAGGCCGGAGCGACGTGTCCGTCTATTTCCACCCATCTCTTCCTCCTCCCTCCTCTTCTTCAGCTGACCTGGCAAATGGGTTGATAGAGTTACTCTTCCTCTGTTCTCCTGTTTTACTCTTCTGCCAAGTCGTGCTTTTTTATTTATTTATTTCTTATTTATTTGTTCCCTCCTGCTCCGCTGCTCCTTCTGTTTCGTTCGGAGTGACTCTCGTCCGTCCGCAGAGACCTTTCTTTTCATTGTCCGGCCTCGTTTTCTTTGTGAGAGACACTCACACCATCCTGGGAAACTGCGGAGGACAATGGAGCCGAGGAACGAGTGTACGAAATGAAAAAGAAAATAAAGCGAGGGAGGACAGGAGGGGGGGGGGGGGTGAGAGAAAAGGATATTTAGGGCGAGAGGAAAAGAAGAACAGATGCGTACAGAGGAGGTTACACCTGTTTTACACAGAAAACAGTGACGTACGGAAGAAAGAGCAGCTTTCTGTCTTAATACAGATTAAATCTTCTTTACAGAGACTGAAACAAACGAGGTGGAGTTCAGACACAAGGAAGGAAGTTTTAATAAAGAGCAACTATAAATAAAATAAGTTTATTTGTTACAACGAGTTAAATTAATGAAACTCTTGTTTTTGCAGATGGAAACCACTTCTGTTGGAAAAGGTTCTGTCAGATCTGACCGTCTGTTTTATCGGCACATTTAGCTACTTTCTTTTCAACGTTTAAAACGCCACAAACTAAACTGACGTGGCTCAGAACGTACCCATACTCTGTGGGGTATGAAAACAAGCAGGCGTCTTCGTGTTCAGCTCCATCTGCTTCGTACCCACTTTGGCTCACTTCTAACATGCCTCGGCCCACTTTGTACCAACGTCAGCCCACTTTCTACATGTCTAAACCTGCTTCCAACCCACCTCCACCCGCTTTGTACCCACTTTAGCCCACTTTCATCATGCCTCGGCCCACTTCGTACCCACTTTAGCCCACTTTCATCATGCCTCGGCCCACTTCGTACCCACTTTAGCCCACTTTCATCATGCCTCGGCCCACTTCGTACCAATGATGGTCTACTTCCTACCTGCTACAACTTGCTTCCTACCACTCTGCCCACTGTGTACCTGCCTAGATTTGCTTTTTATCCACTTCAAGACAGTTTACACAGTTTGTGCTTGCTTTGGCCCATTTTGTTCCTGTTTGCCCACTTTGTACCTTTTGCACCAGCCTCATTCCACTTCCTACCCACCTCCGCTTAATTCAAAACCATCCTCATCTTATCTGTACCCACCTCAACTCATTTCAGACAGACTTTTACACAGTTTGTATCCATTCAGCGTACTCTGGACTCAACTTTGACCATTTGGTACTCATGCTGGCCCACTTTGTACCCACCTCAACCTACTTTGTCCACATAAGGTCACTTTATTCTTGCTTCAACCCACTTTGTGCTCAAATTAATTCACTTCTTTCGCATCTCAGCCAACTTTGTGCCCACTTTAGTCGCTGCAGCCACTTATAAAACGCTGCACTTATTAAACCTTATTTCAAACCTGCGTCGGGTCGTCCCGTATCCAAACCGTGCCTGGCTGCTCAGCGTGGTGGTTGTATTCAGCTAGAATTCACACCTACAGTTCCTACACTACACACCGTCAGTTTCAACAGCAGGGCATGGTAAACGCGTTAGTTTGGACAAGCCAACTTGAACCGGTACGGACCAAACTTATTTCAAAACACTGTTTTATTTATTTTATTTTTAAGTTAGGTCGTGTAGAAGCTTTGGTTCTCAGACTGAAACCACTGGTGGTACATGAGCTCCCTCTAGTTTGAAAATAAATGTTTTTATCTAATTTAGAAGTTTGGTGAACTCCTCAGAGCTGCGTGGCTCAAACAGAAATCAGGACTGTGCTGGCCCAAGACGGACCTGGAGGGACCTCACCAGTCCCGGTCTTACAGCTGACACCATGCAGCTGATGTAGGCTTAAAAGGTTTTGACTGTTTTTTTTTTAACTTTCTATATAAACCTTTCTTAAGGTGGCGAGTTAAAAAGACAGTGATCGATTATCTTCAGTAAAAGTTAGAGGTTTTTTGCACATGCTTACATTTTACATTGTTGGTGGCAGCTGGACGGTGTCTTTTAATGTGTTTAAGTGCAGTGTGTGTGTATATATACATATATATATATATATATATATATATATA
>NC_056498.1:40236086-40244220 GCF_014905685.2 Nematolebias whitei
GTGTGTGTGTGTGTCCATCTAACAAGCACTCCTCTCTGAAAATGGGGGGGCCGTTTTAGGGTGAGGGGGTCACTGAGGTCAGAGGGGATTCTTTTGGGTTTGGGGTTAAAGGATGAGACTGAAGTCATTCGTCACAACTGCAACCACTTTGTGTTGTTGGTGTGTGTGTCTTTGCACAAGAAGACGGTGGGCGGGGGGGGGGGGGGGGATAAATTGAGGAGGAGAAGAGAAAGATGGACGACTTAACAAAACAACAACTAATATTTTAAAAATAATTTAAATCCCAACAGTTGATTTTAGCTGCTCAACCGTTGGTCGCCTCAGAAGCCTGTGGAACAACAGATGGTGACAAAGAGTTAAAAATATATTTATAATTCTTGATATTTGTTGAAATAATAAACGACAGCATACACTTTAACACTGACTTTTAATCTGTAAATCCATCACAGCCTGCAGTGTCGAGTCTTAAAAACACCAATATTGTTCAAAACATGAAGCTCACCCTTCAGAGAGTCTGTTGAACCCACTGATGATCAGAATCATCTTTATTATCACTGAACCGAGATACAGTGAGATTATGTTCATACAGTCGTCCGACAGATGGGCCGAGTGCACGTTGCTGCTGCTACTCGAGCGCAGCCTCTTATCCTGATTAGGAATGTGCGATATGACATAAAATTCATATCACGATATGTATTGTGAAGGGTGGCGATAACGATATATATCACAATATGTTTTGGGTATAAAACTTAATTGGAATTTTTTTTAAAGCGTAGGATGTCCTTTTGCCATCATTTATTTTGAATTAAAAAAATTCCACTACTTGGTCCACAGAGTTTTTAAATAATAAACAAATCAAGTATTAGGCTTCTTTCTTGTAGTGCAAAACAGAGCAAGAGATATAAAATGTAGTTTTAGCCATATGTTTTAAACAAAACAATATGTTGTTAACAGTTTCCAGTCTCACTTGAGATGAACAGCAACAGAGCAGCAACTGAAACACTTCACCCTCCAAACCTCTAGTGGGCGACACCTTCAGCTTTAATGGAGCTGACACAAAAAGAGTCTGTGGCTTTGACCAGAGGGTCTCGCAGTAAAATCACACAACACAGAGTTCTTTTCACAGATCAGAGCGCAGGTTTCTCTAAAGATGACCAACGCTTACTTTAACTTTCGACGGAAAAAAAACAACAAAAACTTCCGACAGAACTCAGCGTTGTGCGCATGCGTCAGAATACGGCAACACTACGGCAAGCCGGGCGTAGTTAGCTTGTAGCTGCGCTACTTAGCTCTCGAAGAAAAGACTTTAACTTCACTTGCGCACAGTTCTCAACCCAAAAAAGTAACGATTAAACTGAAATCTCTGATTTTACATCAGACACAGCGTTACTGCGGTTAGCCGCTAGAAGACAGATCTCTATCGTAGGCTAAATTTCTATCGTTTCTACCGTATATATCGCGCATTCCTAGTCCTGATAAGATGTTGGTCAGCCGGCAGTGCTGATAAGCCTGCACAGAAGTTCTCGGGGGTGGGGGGTATGCGATAGACACAGCTTTTTCCTTAGATTACTCATGTCCCAGGAGAAATTTGATAGTCGCCCATTTTCGAGGCCAAACGGGGGAGTCAGATTCAGATAAGCCACAACTGTTGATTTCTTCAGGCAGACTTTTTTTTCTCGTCAGCCTTGAGTCCTGCTGGAACTTTAGATGATCCAAAATGGCCAGATTTGTGGGCATTCCACTAATCTGTGCTATGGACCTCTTTCAAGGTCATCTCCAACATGCTGGCGAGTCCTAGAAGCCGCAGGAGGCCTGCGATTCTCAAAAATCCCTTCCATCTTATGGTTTAGCTCGTAAATCAGCTGATTTTAAGGACTCGTATTATACTTAGGTAAGGCAGAATATTACGTGTTCCTTGCTCTTCTGGTCTTTATAATATTTAGAGTCACAGATGTTAGCTAGTGTTTATCTGGTGTCAAATCAAGATTTGTTTCTCCTGCTTGTCGTAAGGCCCTGACTTTGTTTACTCTATACCATTTTGAAATGAAAACAGTAGCATTTCTACTGCGTTTCGGCCATTTCTGTACACAACATCGGCAGGTGTTTTCTTCGAAGCCGAAGTTTTTTTAATCCGGGCCTCAGAGTTAGGTTTTTTTTGGAAACGCCTAGCATTGACGTGAAGTTGCGCGCCCGCTACAGACAGCTGCAGTCGATGGGTTTTCTGCACGAGTGCATGAACAAGAGTAAGAGCGGAGGATAGAAGAGTGCTGTTTGTGCTGATCACCGTCAACACAACCTCACACTCACTCCAAACTGGCATTCATTATGAACGTAGCCGTTTTCATACTCTAGAGTCTAGACTGTCTGTGAGTACACTATTTTGTAACCAAAAATCACAGCGCCAGCTACTGACCTGGCATGGACACTGCAGCTGATTCAACGAGCGCAGCGTTACTGTGTAAACATGTAATTTTTCCACAATCAACAACGAGAAAACGCTAAAGTTTCCAAATGTCTTTCAAGTCCAAATAAAGCCCAAATGCAGTAAAACTAAGGAGGCAAATTCCTACATGACAGGAAGTTGTTCTCTGGGTACAATAAACAAAAATGGCTGAAAAAGATCAAGGGCAACCGTTTTATCGTGCAAATGTTCAAACCTGCGTGAACTTTCTCCTCTGGTAGATCTACCCTGACTGGAGACATTTTACTAACAGCCAGCATGTTTTTTGTTTTTAATGAGGAGAAATGTCTGGTGTGATCTTGCTGAAATAAGCAAAGCATTCTCTTGAAAAGAAGCAACATGGATGCAGGAGCAAGGGAAGACCTTTCCCAGGGTGTGTGGGCTGCAGCTCTGATTTTCATACAGAAATGCACTTTTAGTGTCTACGGCAGCAACACGTCTTCAGTTTTACACAACCTCAACAAAACACGAGCTGATTCAGACGAACGTTTACTCCAGTTTTCCCCCAAACGATATCCAAGGAGGGCGCCCCGCCCTGTCAACAGAACGTAGCACCCTGCCTTGTTGTAGCTGGTACGTAACCAGGAGCAACAGATTCAGTTTCTGTTGTTGTAGTTGCACAACAGAACAACCCAACAGCGTTTTGTTAGCGTCTCATTGTTAGCATATCGGCTCATGGTGGGAAAGTGATGTTCTTTGCTTCTACTTGCACAAAGTTTCTGTTAGGTTGCACGATTTCTCGTCCTTCAGGGGCACTTTATGATTCTACGGCATCAGATGTTTTGTTACCTGAAAGTGAAGACGTCACCTGGTCCACCTGTTTCCAGACTTCACCGTTTTACTGACGGGTCGTCCTCTTCCTTCTGTCTCAGGGTTGGACCTGCCGTTCATGATGATGCCCCATCCTCTGCTGCCCATGGGGCTGCCACCTGCGTCCGTCGCTATGGCGATGTCCCAGATGAACCACCTCAGCACCATTGCAAACATGGCGGCTGCAGCCCAGCAGATACACACTCATGTGCACCGTGCACCTGTCATCAAGGTAACGCACACGAGCAGAACTCCTCATGGACTTCCATTAGTTTCTTAAACAAGTTTGGGCTTTTAAAAAATATATAAATTGACCATTTTAGGTGGTTGTCCGTGAGAGTCTCAGAGTACGAGTAGCTTTGTGATTCTTAGTTGATTGGGTCGAACCATTTGAACATCTGCAGCTCGGACTGGTTGTAGGACGCTGCTCTCTGATTTAAAGATGAAAAGGGTCAGTTTCATCATATTGTCGCTGCAGACAGGTCAGGTGGTCAGTCAGGCATTAAAACTGAACCATGGATCAACAGAAGATAAGAAGTGGATTTTATAAGACTTTTCTGTTTTTTTTTAAATAGTTTGTTCCATTTTAAACGGTAATAAGGACCTTTGTGTTTACTTCCACACTCTGGAGGAAAGCTGTTGGTACAACTCTTGGTCAGCGTCACCAACGTGAACTGTGGAAGACGCCACAGAAAGAACCGTGTCTTTGGTTTCAGGTGTAAAGGAAACAGAGTTCTGTTGGTAAATCTCAAGTTATTTTATCTATATAGATCAGGAGTGTCCGATACTCGTCCCTGAAGGCCACTACCCCGCACGTCTTAGATGTTTCTCTGCTTCAACACGCCTGTTTGAAACAACAGAAGATGAACAGGATTCTGCAGAACATGAAGACGTAATTCAACCATTGAAAAATGGTTGAGAACGTGCAGGAGTGGCCCTCGAGGACCAGTACCTTAATACGTACCAGCTGACTAAACCTAAACCTTATTCTGTGATACAACAAGCATCTTTGGGAAGCGCTGGATTAAAATGGTTCTGATCCGTAGAGACACCACCTCGTATTGGACAGGATTCAACAGATTTGCTGCTGGTGCCAGAGACCACAGCAAGACCCTCAGAGGTCTCGATGGATCAGGATCATAACGAGTCCTACTCAGTATTAGACATGTAGTCATAATGTTATGGCTGAAACAATCGATGCAACTGACGTTTTTTATTTTTTTACTTTTGTTCTTCGTTTTGGACTCATCGGTCCACACGTTTATTTCCAGTTTCCTGACTCCGTCTGATCGAACTAAACAAACGTAAACATATTTGAGGAGTTTTGACATTTTTTCAGAAACGTCTCACCCGCCTCCCTCTGTCCTCTCAGGAGCGGGTGTGTGACAGTCCCTCTCTGTCTCCGTCTGTGGACGAAACCAACACTCCTCTGCAGTCGCAGCCCAGCAGCTCGGCCTCCAGCTCCCCCGAAAGACTCGGTACGAAACACACACCTGACGTCTACAGTAGCCCAGAGGGGACAAACCGAGCCCTGGCTTCAGATCGGGGTCATTAGAGGTCGAGAGAACCGGTTAAAATATTCTGCGCATTTTTGTAAGAGTCATGGATTAATCAGTTAGTTTAGAAGTTATTTGTATTTATGAATGAGTCGATAATGTGAAATAAAAATGTTTGTTCTAATGAAACTGTTCGTGTTGTTTCCAAAGATCCCCACGTAAGAAATCTGAACTTGGACTTTACACAAACGTGTGTACTTTCAGACACACACACATTATACGCAGACAGGGTGTGTTTGTGCTGCATTTGGAACCAGACGATAATTAAAACTTCTCTCTCAACAGGGTTGGTGTCAGGTGATGCTGATGTGGCGCTGACCAACTCTGCTGCTCCCATCAAGAAAATAACAAAGGACAAAGGTTGGACCACACGCACACACACACACACACACACACACACACACACACACACACACATAGAAGTGAGGATATTCCATTATCCACCTTAATCTAAACCATCACGCATTTTCTTTTGACATCTGACAAATTGTACTCACTGAGGAGGGCTTTCCTCATCTACTGCACACACACACAGATGAACACACACACACACACACACACAAAGATAAGCGTCAGAATGTTAGACCGCTCCCGCTGATCATCTGCCCCTGAGCTGTTAGTCAGAGGATGGATGGATGGATGGATGGATGGGGAAGGGATGGATGGATGAAGAGAGGGATGGTTGGATGGGATGGAGGGATGGTTGGATGGATGAAGGGAGAGATGGTTGGATGGATGGATGGATGGATGGATGGATGGATGGATGGGTGGATGGGATGGAGAGATGGTTGGATGGATGGTGGTCCAAGGAGGGGAAGTGAAGGGGGTCTGTCTAAAAGGGGTCAGGGGGGTCACACACTAAAAGCCTGCAGCCATCAGCAGCCGAGGCTTCCTTCAGGATCAATAACAGCTGCAGGAAACAAAGAAGCCGAAGGTTTCCTCCTTCAGCTCTAACCCGTGTTCGGCGGTGTATCTTCGGAGCATGTGAGCCGTTCATGAACGTGACGGAGCGTTTCCAACTGTGAGAGAAAATTAACAAACTTTACGAGTCCGGCCGGTTTAAGACTGCCGAGGTGTCTGAGCCACCGCGCAGGAGATCTGTGCTCTACCTCCTCTGGCTGCTAGGGTTGTTT
This sequence comes from Nematolebias whitei, assembly GCF_014905685.2. Lineage (NCBI taxonomy): Eukaryota > Metazoa > Chordata > Actinopteri > Cyprinodontiformes > Rivulidae > Nematolebias > Nematolebias whitei. Next base: position 40,242,047 of record NC_056498.1, read on the forward strand.
GTTTGTTTGTTTCTGCTCATGTTTTTATGTTTTTATTGTAACTTCTATTAGAGAGCTTAAAATAATCATCTTAGTTCATTCATTTGTTGTTTTGTGAGAAAAAGACTTTGACTCTAAACAAAAGCCAAAATAAAGCGTCAGATCTGATTGGTTTCAAAATTAAACTTGTACATCGAAAAAAAAGAATTATAACAATTTATTTGAAAGTTGTTGTTGTTTTTCCATTAATAATCGATATTTAACCTAAACAATCTAAAATGGTTAGAAATTGTTAAAACAGTATTTACTGTTTTGTTTTACTCAATTTCTTTCTGTTTCTACCAACGTCACTATTTTCAGCTTTGATTTGTGGCCAAAGGCGACCTTTAATATATAAAGTAAAAGCTAAAGAACCAAACATTTAGCTGTTTTAAATAGACAGCTAGTAAAGATTTCAAAAAGATGTTCTCAGAAAGCTTCTCTCGTTTTATTCATTCTGTGTCCATGACGAGAGAAAAAACGTCTTCTTTGACATCAAAGGACGGTTTGTGTGTCAAATTTAGACAAGAATGGTACTGAATGGTACTTCTTCCAGTTATTTAACTGTCAATGTTGATGTACCACAAGGCTCAGTCTTAGGACCCACTCTCTTTACAGTCTACATAAGTAATGTACGCTAGGTCATCCTTACATTTCTATGCAGACGACGCAGTTGTTTATTGTCGAGCCAGAAGAGTTGCTAAGGTTTTGCAGTCTGCTTTTGACATCATCCAGTCTGATTTGTTACGTCTCAAACTGGTGCTAAATGCTGATGAACCCAAAGGGATGTTTCCAAACAGGAAGTCGGTCCCAGCAGTCCTCCTCTCGGTTTGATCTTCGAATGATGCTCCTATTGCGTTTGTTGATTCCTATAAATATTTGTGTATCTTGGTCGACTCGCATCTTTCTTTTAAGCTCCACGTGGAAAACTTGGTAAAGAAACTGAAAGTTAAACTGGGTTTCTTTTTCAGAAACAGATCCTGTCTAACCCTGAATGTTAGGAAACTCCTTGTATCTGTGACTTTCCTTCCCTCCATTGATTACGGTGACATCATTTACATGAACGCTCCTACAAGAACCCTGCAGATGTTGGACCCTGCAGATGTTGGATGCTGCAGATGTTGGATGCTGCAGATGTTGGATGCTGCCCATCATGGTGCACTAAGATTCAGAACTACCGTACCCACCACTGCACCCAGTATTCACTGGTTAACTGGTCACCATTAACTTCACACAGACTCTCTCACTGGTACATTTTCATCTTTAAATCACTTCTTCATCACTTTATAATGTAGCTTGACTGTTTTGTTTTATGTCACTACTTTAATTTACTTTTCATTTTATATACTTCTTATGGCAGTTTATTGTTGTGTACTTCATCTGTGTGTGTTTTTAAACAGGTCTCTTTTGAAAACGAGTCTTCGTGACTCAACGAGACTCACCTGTATAAATAAAGGCTGAACGATAAAAGAAAAACGAAACACAAGTTAACAAGAAGAAAGTGGTGAAAGGAGAGATGTTGACGAGGGGAAAAAGGTGCATGAAAATGAGTGACGTGGGGAAAACACGCTCCGGAAAATGAAAATTAGTTTTAAAAAAAAAATGGAGCTGAAGAAGAGAAAAAGTGATGCAGACGGATCTGAGCGGTGTGTAATGGTTGGAGCTGAGGGACGTATGGATGAAGTGGCAGATAGTGTGTGTGTGTGTGTGTGTGTGTGTGTGTTTAAAGTGCATCTTAATCAGCGTTAATTTCACAGCAGAGTTAACCCAGTTGTCGGTGTGTTGGGCATTAAGAGCTGAGCAGACACTGTGATGCACTCACAACGAACACACACACAAATCAAGGATGTCTTTAATCCCTGCCAATTAGTGCCTCACATGATCGCCAGAATACTAACAACCTGAGCGCACGTGTGTGTGTGTGTGTGTGTGTGTGTTGCTTTGCAGCCATGTAAACACCAGCGTTTCATAAAGTTCTCTAACAACGACCGATGCTCACTGAAGAATTAATCAAACTCTAAAGGCTAAAATAAAAGGGACTCGTTAAAATGGTTTTCCCAGTCCAGCGTCTCACTGGGCGTCGCCAGTCGTCCCCGAGTGTTCCTGGTTTTGTCACCCGAGTCGCAGCACCTCGCTCGTGATGCAGGAGTTTCCAG
>NC_056498.1:40244320-40254361 GCF_014905685.2 Nematolebias whitei
TGTACTTTTACTGAGGCCATGTACACAGTATACTGTGTATTCTGCTTTAATCACTGAGCCTTCAATAGCTGGGAGTGCCTCTTCCAAAGTGTGATGAGGAGGATTGTTATAATTAATCATGTGGTACCAGCAGCAGGTACTTTTCAGGGTTCCCAACATTTCATGGAGACCAAATACCCAGACCGAGTCCGGTTCAGAGCTGACAGGAAGTACTGCAGCCTACGGTGGTTGCATATGTCAATCACTCCTAATAATTAATTATATACTGTGAAACATCTGATAATAAAAGCCCATCAGTAAGTCCACATGTACACTGAAGGAGCAGAACTTGGACCCACTAGCATGTTTACATGGATACGTAATCGGATTAAACGGCCATTCAGAATAAAAAGGCGTGATGTAAACGCACCATTCAGATTATTCTTTGTTGATTCGGCTCGACTCGAAAGAATCTGTAATCAGAATGAGACGGGTGGTTTATGCTGATTCATAATCCGAACGGTGTGCATGTAAACACTTAATCTGTTCATTTTTTCAGATCGTGGAAAACTGACCTGACTGCGCATGTGCGACCTGTCAACATCTAGATGTTAATATGTCGGGGAATCAAAACTGGTCGTTGAGCGACAACATTTCTACTGGAAACTTGGACAGAGCTCAAAATGACCTGCATGACCTGCAGCTCAGTCAGGGAGCGCAGCAACGTCTCCACCGTCATTAAAACCTGCCGCGGGTCCATTTTGGGCGCTCAGCTTTGTTTACGTTCATCCCGGAAGTAGAACTTCTTCTTCTTCTGTGTTTTTTTTTAAAGGAAAATATACCACTCTGTTCAGAATAAAACCCCGCTGCATGTAAACACTGGTCGTGAACGGATCGTGCCCATGTAAACAATACATTTGAATAATTTAATCTGAAGACATTTCAGTCCGGTCAAAGAATGTTACGCATGTAAACATAGCTACTGACACCAGAACAGGAGCATTAGCACACGAACACGTTGAAGCCTCAGAAAGACCGGCTGTGATCAGCTGATCAGTGCTCAGAGCTTGACCGGTCTGGATCCAGGTTTCCCCGTTTACCACAAACCACTGTTCAGTCAGAAACCATGGGGGGACATTCAGAGCTGAAAACCAGCGCGTCGTTACGTCTCACTGTTTAAGACTAGTTAAACGAGTTAACCCTGATCACCTGAGCAGCTTAAAGCTAAAAAAGAAAATGTGTTTTCTGTTTCGTAGAAGAGTCTCCGCTGAGTCAGACCCTGCCGCCTGGATTTCCTGCTCCGTTTCTGTTTGCTGACGGCCTGTCGTCAGTGGAGACGCTGCTCACCAACATCCAGGTACGACTCTGAGGACTTGAGTTCATCACTAAAAACACTTAACCATCATTTTACAGGACAGGTGTCCATGTAGAAGTCAGGTAGAAACAAAGCGCGGCCACTTAGCTCCTCCTACGTCCGTCCATACGGACATTTTGGTCATGTATGTTGCAGGTATGTTTAGAGCTTTGTTTGTCTGTGCAGGGCCTGTTGAAGGTGGCGGTGGAGAACGCCCGAGTGCAGGACAAGCAGATCCAGGCGGAGAAGAGAGAGCTGAAGATGGAGCTGTACAGAGAGCGAGAGATGAGGGAGAGTCTGGAGCGGCAGCTGAACTCTGAGCTGCAGAGCAGAGGTCAGATTAAATTAATAAATAATTCCAGCTTCACGGTCACACGTTCTCACGGACTCAAACTGAATCACCTCCGTCTTCAGCTTCCATCCAGAAGCGGCTGAAGAAAGAGAAGAAGGCCAAGAGGAAGCTGCAGGAGGCGCTGGAGTTCGAGTCGAAGAGGCGGGAGAGGGTGGAGGACGCCCTGAAACACTCGTCCTCGTCCTCCCCTGAGCCGCTGCACCCCAACAACAACACTAAGAATGGTAAACACCAAACATCTGCCAGGCACTTCCTGCTTTTCTTTCTGATGCTTCGCTCGATTAAACCGACGCTGCTGCTGTTTTCTGTCCTTCCATAAAACTCAGAGTGATCCCAGGCAGCAGTAAATGTGCAGTTAATCTGAGCGGCTCTGCAGGCGGAGGACGATAGGTGCAGCTTACAGAACCAATACTGGACTCGGCTGTAGCTTTAGATCCACTGCGTGTGCTGTACTGGTAAAGGCTGCGACTGGATTCCTGTTCATGGATATTTTCTCTTCATAAAGTCTCAGAACTCTGTTTCTGCTTCATCTGTAGAGACCAACTCAACTTGTTTTCACCTAAGGACGTTCAGGATGTTGATCCGGTTCTGTAGGGCTCGTTTGTTCTGGGTACAGTGACCTCTCCATCCATCCTCTTCCACTTATTCTGAAGTTGGGTCTCGGGGGCAGCATCTTGAGCAGGGCGGTCCAAACATCTATCCACAGCCACCTCTTCCAGCTCTTCTGGGAGAACCCTAAGGTGTTCCCAGACCGACAAAGAGGCGTATTCTCTCCAGCGTGTCCTGGGTCCTCCCAGTCAGACATGCCCGAAGCACCTCCCTAGGGAGGCACCCAGGGAGCATCCTTACCAGATGCCCGAACCACCTCAACTGGCTCCTCCTAGATGTGGAGGAGCAGTGGTTCTACTCTGAGTCTCTCCTGATAACTGAACTTCTCCCCCTGTCTCTAAGGGAGAGTCCAGCTACCCTGCAGAGGAAACTCATTTCAACCTCCTGGATCCACGATCTCATTCTTTCAGTCTCTACTCAGAGTTCATGACCAGAGATGAGGGGAGGAACGTAGACTGACCAGTAAACAGAGAACTTTGCCTTGCACCTCAGCTCCTTCTTCACCACAATGGACCAGCACAGAGTCCGCAATACTGCAGACGCTGCACCAATCCGTCTATCAATCTCACGCTCCATTCTTCCCTCACTCGTGAACAAAACCCTGAGATACTTGAACTCCTACACTTGAGGCAGAACCTCAACCTGAAGGGAACAATCCACCCTTTTCCAACTGAGGACCACGGCCTCAGATTTGGAAGTGATGATTCTCATCCCAGCCGCTTCACACTCGGCTGCGAGCCGCTCCAGTGAGAGCTGGAGATCACGGCACAATGACACCAACAGGACCACATCATCTGCAAAGAGCAGACATGAAATCTGAGGCCAGCAAACCGGACTCCCTCTGCCCCCTGGCTGCACCGAGAACAGAATCTGTGACAACAGGCGGCCCTGGTGGTCCAATTCCCACCCCGAAGGGGTCCGACTTACTGCCAGCAATGAGAACCAAACTCTTGCACCGCTTGTATAGGGGACTTTGGGAAAAAAAAAAAAGAAGGTAGTTTTCATAAAAAATAAGAAAATGATTTTCTCCAAAGTTTAGTAAGGGTTCACATCTACGAGACTAATGTTCCTTATAATCTGATTAATCTGAGCAGCAGGGTCGTTTTCCAACATACAGTCATTAAGACGTTCCTTTTTTGTGTTTGGATTCTGTTTTCTGTTCATTGTTGACCTGCACACAGTCACAAGCTGCTGGTTGTTGTTGTTGTTTTCATTACTTTTTATTGGCCGACCCACTGGGACCCTGTCTTGTCTTTGTGTTTAATACCAGACGCTGTTGTAGCCGAAGACAAACCTGAGCTTAATGGAAACCAGCAAGACAACGGCGCTGTACAAGGTACTTGAAAACACAACTAAACACCCTCACATGTCACGTATTAACAGATACAAAACTGTACAGACGAATGTTCAAAGGCCAGCCTTTAGACGCACACACATGGTTGGCACATGTGTGTTGGGGCCCCGGTTATATTAGTGGAGACGTTAGGCAGACATCGTGGCCTCCCTTTGATGTGGGCCTCAGCACACACACATGTGATGTGTTTGCTAATGGTTCATTGGGATTTGTGTTTTAGAAGGTGTGTTTATGTGCATCTTAGTTATGAGAGCAGGCGGAAACACGACTAGGCAGCACTTTGAAGGTAAACAAGGATTTTAAAAAGTCACCGGATCTATCCATCGTATGGTTCCTGAGGTGGGAGCTGTTTGTTCCTCGGGTTAGGGTTTAGCCCTTTTCTCATACTGATTTATACTTAAGGGGATAAAACTTACCGGTTATCATAATTAGAGCCTGACAGATATGTAAATTTTGGCTATCAACGATACCGATATTAGGAGGGGAAGGCAACCGCCGATAACGGATAATAGTGTCTGAAAAAAATCTGAGCTTTATTCACCCCCAAGAATCTAAGTAAACAGCGAGTGAAGCGGGACTTGTTTACTTAGCTTTGCTGTTAGCAACCATGAAGCTACGCTAATCAGATCCACATCATACTTAGTCCCACACAAGTGGTGCACTGGTCATAAAACCAGTCTTCCTAACGTGCGTTCACATTTTCTGTCCTCCACTATTCACCATAAAGTTATCAAGTGTGCTACAAAAATATAAATTAAACAAAGAAACGTTCTTCCTGTTAAACAGTCAGTCATGAATGGTGACGGTCTGATTAATATCGACCACAGCAGAGTTTTATTTTCTTTGCAGAGAAGTAAAAATTTCAGGCAAACTATACATTTCATTGACGACAAAGATAACGTTAACAACGCTCAATATATTTTACCGCTACATTAGATTTATTGTTCTGGAGAAAGTTTACAAGGCTATCGCCTATGCTAGGTTAGCTAAACGTTAGCTTGCTAACTTGAGAGGCACATAGCTAATGGCAGGTTGGAGGACTGAAGACAATTTATTATTGTTTTTATTTTATTTTACAGATCAGTTAAAATAAACTTCCCATGCTCTGTTCAGCAAAATACGCTACAAGTTAATGCTCGCTGCTTCATCGGTGCTGAAAGTGCAAGACCATGACTTGAAAGTAGTCTTCTTGCACCCTCTGTTGGATGCATTGTACATTTATGTCTTTTACCTATAAGGACACGGTTTGTTCCCCAGTGTTTATGTCGGCGCACAGTGGACAAATTATCACCGATACCGATATGTTCCGAAATGGCTACATCGGCCTAAAATATCGGCCTTACCGATATATCGGTCGGGCTCTAATCACAATTACTGTGGTAAAATCTGATGGTTAGTATTACGTGTTGAGATGACCGTAAGACGAGAGGTACAATACCTCCAGAGATTTCAGAGTCTGCAGTGTCGTTGGATTTTAGATAATATGGTAGTTTTGAGGAAAGGCTCTTGTAAGATGGTTTTTCTGAAAGGAAGTGGATGTGATGAGAGAAGCGTGGCACTAACGAGTCATCTGTGTGACCATTTGCCATACTTGCAACACAGAAAGTGTCCACGTTAACTTCTTTACGAGTGATGGACAGAGCTGGGCCTCAGGTGAAGAGTCAGGATGAGAAGTAAAGACCAGGAGGACCTGGACAGTTCTGAATCCATTTGGTCAACTTTGATCTGTGCTGCCATCTTAAGAGTCAGCAGAGGAGCTTCTGCACAATGTTATTTGTCCTAATGGAGTTACCGTAGCTTAACGTATGATAGTTGTGTAACATAACTTCAGTAATGACTGTTTAATATTTGCATCACAGCCTCTGAATCATAATTAAATTGAAAATAAGAGCTCCATCATCAGGGGAGCTCAGCGTAGAGCAGCTGCTCCACAAAGTTCTTTCAGGTGGTGCAGGATTCTGGTTCGGTTGTCACCTGAACATGATTAGAGGACAGATCCACAGCCTACTATAGGGATTAAATTATAGGGATTAAATTATGTATCCGCTCTGGTCTGAGATCATGTTGGGATCCTCAGGAGGAGCTGAAGACTGCAGCTAGGAGCAGAGATGTCTGAATATCCTTCCTGGACCTCTGCAGTTTTATTACGGACAAATGGAAACGGATTAAAGTAATGTGGTCGTCAAACTCTACCTTTGATCATGTTGGGTTTTTGAGTATTTCTGTCATTTTTACTGAAAGTCATTGGTTGGTCTCATCAGATGATTAGATTGGATCGTGATAGACACAAATGATAGCATTAATATGATGTTACAAAATAATGTCACGCTGCTGAGGAGCAGCTGAAGAGTTAACACCTGCACGTAAAGAATCTGACGCGTCTTTAGATTATTCTGAGCTCTATCGGAGACCAAGAATCAGAGTTCAAATAACGTTTCAATAAACAAAGACCAGGGAGTCCCCCCTTGATGTCACTTCCTGTTTCACTTCGGCTGCACCAACTTGTGCCAGTGATGTGACAACATGGCTAAAATCCTCCAACTTTCATAAATATCCATTTGTTTCGTCTTCTTTTGTGTTTACAGTGATCGCCCGTCACAGACGTCTGATCAGACCTCTGTCTGTATGACAGCGGGGGGGCTGAGAGAAAGTCCAGATGAAGTTCTAGTATATCATTATGCCAATGAGAGTCCTCACTAGTACAGTGTGTGTGCGCGTGCACGTGTTAGTATGCAAGTGTCGTCTTCCTTCCACCAGCTGTGCTCAGTCCGCCCTGACATTGAAAACCTTTGCCTGAAACTGCGAGTGTACAAGTGAATATCTACACACACTGTGTGCGTGTGCGTGCGCGCGTGTGTGTTCTCTGTACCCGTACTTGTGCATTCGTGTGTGTGTATGTGTTTGATCCACATACTTGTGAGACAGGGAACTCTAATTAGCTCTCACTCGTCTTTAGACCCCTTTTAGATCCCCTCTCTTCTGCAAGCCAAGCACTCACACACACACACGCTGGGTGAGTGGGGTCCTTCATGATGCACACACACACACACACCTGATTTCATTAATGTTGATTGGCCCAGTAGGACCCCTTTGCTGCCTCACTCACATCCACACAAACACACTCATCCCTCCTGCTATAAAAGCATTTTGCACCTACAGTGTTTTACCTTCACACACACACACACACACACACACACACACACACACACACACACACACACACACACACACACACACACTCCCCTGCTTCTCACCTTCTACGCTCTTAATTAACGAGTGAAGAGAAAACTGCTGAATTCAAAGAAAGACGTGGCTTTACAATCAAAAAGAAGGGAGAGAGAAAAAGACGACAAGCACCGGAGAGAGTGAGACGAGTGGAGAGGAGGAAGGAAAAGATTTTAACTGGCCGCAAGGAAAAGAAAGAAAAACACGCAGAAGAGAGGGAATTGTTTCAGGAAGAAGTGAGGGGCACAGAAAAGCAATTTGTTTAAAGAAAATAAAGATGGAGGGACCCAGAGCTACAACTGTGTGTGTGTGTGTGTGTGTGGGGGGGGGGGGGTTAGAAAACATCCTGTTGCATTTCAAGATCACCCTCATCCACTACCACCACGAAGAAGGAACTCAGCTAAATGTTAGCACCAGTATAGCTGTCGGCTGACACGAGCTAAACTTTAGCTCTATATCTTATAGCCGTTTTTGTGTTTGCTAAGCTAGCTGCAGCAGCCATTTTAAATGGATTCATTAATTTGGGCCCATCCAGTGAATGAGGAACAACTTGATTACTTTGACAAAGTTTCTATTATTTTACACGATACTTCAAAAAATTACAGTTTTACCAGATTTGACGCATCGTCCGTGCAATCTTTGAGGTTTTTGGCGAATTACATCACCCCACGGTAGTTCCAAACGATAAAAAAGTAATAGCACATATCTTGAAACGCATGTTTTTGATGTATATTTTGTGTTAGCGCGCTCTTCTGTTTGAGCCGCGTTAAAATAAAAATCGTTTCTTTACTAATTAATTCATGTGGAGATGGAAAATAAAAGTTTCTGCCATAGAGAAGCATGAACTGCATTACGTTCTATGATTTCTTATGACAGGCCCAAATATTTACAAATGAGGTGATAAATAACTTATAGAAGAAAGATATTATAAATATTGACAAAAAATGAAGGTGGGTTTGATGAAAAAAAAAAAAAAGCCAATGAAAATAAAAACAGAACCCGTGTGTAAATAGATTAACACACGGAGAAAACGTGAGGCTGTTAATGAAAGAACAGAAGAGGATGAAGTAGCAGGTGGAGGAGGTGGAGGAGGTGGAGGAGTGCGTAGATTTCCTGAGACGGGGCTGAAAAATGTGACCTTGTTCCAGAACCTGGTGACATTTTGTCCCCCCTGCTGATAGACTTCTAACAAGGCTGGTTGAACACACGCACGCACGTAAGCAAAACATGGCTGCCAGGAAAGAAATCACACCAAGCAGTCACGCTAAAAGTAGCGAATTGGAATAATAATAATAATAATAATAACTAGAAAGTTCCTGAATAAACTTTGACGGGGACTGCCTATGTATTATAAAATTATTAATAATAATCAATATTAATAATAAAACTAATTATTAATATTTTTATTATATTTATTAATTATTTATCAAAACATATTTATTAATTATTAAAATATTAATAATCAATATTAACAATATTCACACCAATAATTAGTATTAATATTAAATATTACTTATTAATATTAACAATTATTGAAATTAAAATAGATCATTATTAACATTAATAAATTATAATTAATATTTAATATAAATATTACTAATTAATAATAATAATGGGTAATAATAGGTGCCTTCCTTGCATGTTGAACCAAAATGGCTCCATATGTTACTCAGTTTCTGTGAAGAGTTTTCTTCTATTCATTTCCTATGGGAAATCTGGCATCTTTGTTAGCAAAATATGTCACCATGGTAACTCGAAATGCCAATAAAAGTAGTAGCACACATCACGGGGCCGAGCCAGTCATTTTGAAATAACTTTTGTGGGGGTAGACGCTGTGGTTCGGGCCGCATTAACGGAGATAGAAATGTAGAATAATAGGTGCCAGTCCCCAATAAAAGCTTTAGCAGGACGTCCCAGAGTTCATTTAACAAAACATCAAAATGAATTCTTCACAAAGAATTTAGAAGAGCAAAGAGTCAGAGTTCAGACTTCTGACTCGTGTTTTACGTTGGTTAACTAAAGCACGGTTGCAAACGAACAGAACCGCCGGTGATCGAACACACCTGGATCATCAGTGCATCATATCCATCAAGAACCAGCTCGGTTTGAAAGTCCATCCATCCGTCATCAGTGTTTCCCCTACCAAGGAGGGCACCCGCCTGCCGGTCAACAGAATCAAGTGCCCTGCCTACAAAACCAAACTGTCCCTCCTCCCACCCCCGTGGACAACTGAAGGGACTGACATAGCGCTAAGCTAGCTGGGCGCAATACAGAAGCACTAGCTAAAACGCTACAGAGGTAGCCTTCACGTTGAACCGTCCACACACAACCTGTCAAACTGTCGGGACAAACAGCGCGTGACTGGCAACTAAAATCAAGGAAGAGATGAGCGCCCTGCCAAGGCATATAAGCTAGGGCGACACTAAATATATTTTACCCGCTTCTTCCTTTTCAGGTCGCAGGGGTCACTGGTGTCCATATCCAGCAGTCATTGTGCAGGAGGCAGGGGACACCCTGGACAGGTCTCCAGTCCATCACAGGGACACCTTGGACAGGTCTCCAGTCCATCACAGGGACACCTAGGGACAATTTAGAGTCACCAATCAGCCTAACATGCATGTTTTTGGTCCGTGGGAGGAAACCGGAGTACCCGGAGAAAACCCACGCATGCACGGAGAGAACATGCAAACTCCACCCAGAAAGGCCCCCAGTCAGGATTTGAACCAGCAACCTTCTCAATGAGCGGCAACAACTCTACCAACTGATCCAACGTGCTGCCCTGTTTGAAAGTCCCATCTTGTAAATCAGCTTTCCTGGCCGTGCACATGACCGTTTTTTTTGCCCTATAAATCGTGTTTTTTTTGCATACCCTGCGACTTATATACTGAAGCGTCATATTTATGGATTATTTTTCATATTTATGGATTATTTATCATATTTATAGATTATTTTTTCATATTTATGGATTATTTTTTCATATTTATGGATTTTTTCTCATATTTATGGATTTTTTTCATATTTATGGATTTTTTTTCATATTTATGGATTATTTTTAATATTTATGGATTTTTTCATATTAATGGATTATTTTTCATATTTATGGATTTATTTTTCATATTTATGGATTATTTTTCATATTTATGGATTATTTTTTCATATTTATGGATT
>NC_056498.1:40254371-40254963 GCF_014905685.2 Nematolebias whitei
ATTTTTCATATTTATGGATTATTTTTTCATATTTATGGATTATTTTTTCATATTTATGGATTATTTTTCATATTTATGGATTTTTTTCATATTTTTGAACAAATTTTTGACTGAAATATGATCGTTTTCATTCATTCTGACTGAAAATATTGAACACTACCATTTTCAGCTGCTAGGTGGCAGTCGAGCAGTAAGGCATGACATTTTATCATGTAATAGGTAAACATGTCTATTAATGACACAATCGGCTTGCCATAGCCTGCCACCGTTGTCTGCCTGGAGCAATCGTCAAGTCAGCTTCATTTCTCTGTGCGGTTCTGATGAAATGCAACTAATTTGACCACTGAAGTGCATTTATTAATTAAAATCAACTCAGACACACCTGTACTATAATGTCGAGCAACAAATAATTGTTTTAGGTGCTCATCTTGTTAAATAAAAAAAAAAGCACTACGAGTCGCCCTCTGCACGTTCATGTTTCTGCGTATCGGCTTTTGAAAAGCAGCTGATTTGACCGTCAAAGTGCATTTATTAAGGAAAAGTTTGACCGAGACACACCTTTACTATAATATTTTGAGCAAACAAATAATTG
>NC_056498.1:40255063-40258612 GCF_014905685.2 Nematolebias whitei
GACCGAGACACACCTTTACTATAATATTTTGAGCAAACAAATAATTGTTTTTAAGTGTTAATCTTGTTAAATTCTTGTTAAAGTCCTCCCGTGCACGCTCCCGCGTCCAACATTTGGCAGCCACCGGCCCACATTTCTGGGTTGTCAGCGATGACACATAATAGATGCGACGCATTTATGGATTTTTCCACTTTGACATATTTGTACTGATGCAACTTATAGGGCGGAAAACACGGTACTTTGTTGTCCACCAACAGGATTTATATTACCGGAGTAGATTTTCAGACCAGTTCAGCCCATTCTTTGTGGTGTTTAGACCTGAACCTCGGACGGTTTCTGTCAGAGGAAGGCTCCGGTGTAAAAGTCTAAATACAGCTTTAATGTTCGTTTGATGGTGGGGGGGTATTGTAGCAGAAACTTTCTGAACCCTTCGGGAACGTCACGGGTCTCCCTCAAAGCACTCGTTCAAAATAACGAGTGGTTTTACGTAGCGAAGGTGCAAACAGAACGATTTTAACGTCACCTCAGTGCTCGCTCCGTATCAACGGGCTGTTTAAGAGCTCGTTGGACGGAGGTCCAAAATAACAACGGATCGTTAGTTGAAGCCCCGGATGTGAGCGAGACCACGGAGCTGCAGTAAAGTTCTTCTGGTTTTAACGAGAGGAACGTTACAGATGAAAGTTTTAAGGTTAGCGCCGGGGGCGTCGTCACCGCGGCCCAAAGTTTCAGGACCGGTTTTAAAGCACCCGGTCGGAACCTGCAGCCTGGAGAACGAGGACAGAGAGACGAACGGGGCGGGATAAAAATAATTTAAAAGTAAGAGATAAAGGACAGAAGGGAGGTGAGGAGGAGGATGGGATGCATGTAGAAGAGAGGGATGAAAGGAGGAGGTCTGAGCGGATGGTGGAGTGATAAAAATAGTGAAGGGCAGGAGATGAAAAGGAGGGAAGACGAGGAATATGAAGGAGGAAACGAGTCCGAGATGAAAGAGGAAACCTTTAAAAAGTTTATGTTTTATTCCAACAAGGTGAAGCCTCGTGGACAGGAGGAGGAACGGAGGACAAAGTGAGACGGTAAAACGACGAGGAAAAGCAGCAGGAGATAAGTGGGAAGCGAGGAGGGGGGGCAGCTTTATGGCTGCTGTTATGCAGAAATGTAAACAGTTTGCAGCGTTCGCAGAAAACAATGACACCGCGGGGAGAGGAAGGTGCGTTTCTGTTGCGTGTAACGAGTCGGTTCTGTGTGGGTGGGTGCAGCTACAGCACCGCGGGGAGCGGGAGGAGAACCACGGAGGTGAAATGAGAGGGAGGGAGAGCCCGGCCCGGCTAAACCGGAGAGATGAGAACCAGCGGACGCCGCCGCGTCAGGAAGAACAGGAAGCAACAAAAACAACATCCTGCTTAAATAATTAGAAGGGTTTTTTTTTTTCAGACTGAAGATTCAAACAAACGTTTGAGTTCGGAGGGAAATTATTCATTTAATAAAATAAACACAAAGAAAAACCGTCCACCTCGGTTCAGTTTCAAGGTTTAACCGACGGTTGCCAGGTCAGAAGTGACCAAATATCTGCTGCCTCTTGTCAAGTGAGGGTTTGCTAAATAAACCCTAAAACCAACCGACAAGTAGATAAAAACTCAACGCTGCAGAGATGATGGGCCTCTCGGAACGTTCACCCCAAGGTCAGACTGTGCAATGCTCAGAATCATAGACTCTACAGGCCTCAGTTGGCAGGTCAAAGGTTAAAGGTCACGACAGGGTGATCAGAAAATGATTGAAGATTGAAGTTTGGTTTGTTTGGATCAAAGTCTTGGATTATTGAACGTTGTCAAGGAAACAACACGGTTTCAGAGAAAAAAGTTGTACATTTACAAAACGGACATCTGGATTGTTCTAAAATTCAAATAGTAAATTTTTAATTAAACAAAACAAAATAATTTCTGATGAATTGAAAACCTTACACCTGAAGGATTGAAATGTGACCGTAGATTTGTATTAAATCATAGAAAATTACTTTTCCTGCAAATTTAACTCTTGAACATAAAAGATCAAAGTTTATTTTGTTTTATGTAAATACAGTTTACGATGTTAAATGTTTGAATTTTGTCCCGCCCGTTAGCTCTTGTTTTGTTATTTCCATACCCTGCCGTAGAAATGAGAATTTAAACTCTACAATAAATTGTCTTCCGAGCGGGTTAAATAAAACTCCTGACAGTGGCATTAATTCTATTAATCTGTCCAATTTCACTTTTATTATTTCAACAAAAAAATAAAAATAGACCTGCGGCAAAGGGGTCAGTGATGTTGGACAGATATTAGCAGAATTTCACTTCCAGAACCAAAACGCTCTTAAAACAAACGAACAACTTTAGGCTACGATCACACCGCAGGCCAAACTGACCCAAATCAGACTTTGGTCTTCTCTAGAGCCTGAACGATAAATCAGTAGGGGCCGATATTTTTAGGTCGATATAGGCGTTTGGGAACGTATCAGTATCAGTGATAATTGTCCCATTGTGCACCAACATAAGCACTTTTAAATTTAACCCCTAAAATGCTGAGAACGAGTACATCCTTACTTGCAAAAGCAGAGGGCGCATGAGGACTAATTTCAAGTCATGGCTGTTCACTTAACTTTCACTTTCAGCGCAGATGAAGCAGCGAGCAACACTGTGTAGAGTATTTTGCTGAACAGGGCATGGGAAGTTTATTTTAACTGATCTGTAACATAAAATAAATCAACAATAATAAATTATCTTCAATCCTCCAACCTGCTTGTCATTAGCTACCTCTCAAGTTAGCAAGCTAACGTTTAGATAACCTAGCATAGGCTGTTGCCTTGTAAAACTTTATCCAGAACAATAAATCTAACGCAGAGGTAAAATATACCAGAGTTAGTAACGTTATCTTTGTTGTCCTCAATGAAATGCACCGTTTGACTGAAATCTTTACTTCTCTACAAACAGAAATAAAACTGCTACGGTCAATTTTAGTTAGACCTTCACCGTACGTGACTGACTGACTAAACAATGAACAGGAGGGTGTTTCTTTGTTTAATTTATATTTTGTAACACAATAACTTTATGGTGAATAGTGGAGGATAGAAAATGTGAGCGCACACCAGGAAGACCGTTTCAAGACGTCCAGAGTTAAAACAGAATTAAAAGTAGTTGTTTACTTTGATTCTTGGTGGTGGATGAAGCTCCAATAATCTTAGCCAATATATCGGTTATCGGCATTAGCCTTGCCCTCCCTATACTGGTATCGACGATAGACAAAATTTCCATAGCGGCTGGGTTCTAGTCATCTCTCATTTCATCTGACTTTATGTCAGTGCAGTGGAGGGACGTGGATCAATCCAAATATTGATAATATTGAAAGCAACGTTTTGCAGTTTAAATCTTGGGACATGTCTTCGGCTACAGAAGTCCAGTTGCTCCGTCTTTTGTCTTTGAACTTTTCATTCCTTGGATGACTGAGAATCTACAGCCACATAAGATACCAACGTTAGTGTAGGATCGTTTTAATGCTAACGTGCTATTAGCTCGCTCC
>NC_056498.1:40258712-40261867 GCF_014905685.2 Nematolebias whitei
TAGAAAACATCCTGTTGCATTTCAAGATCACCCTCATCCACTACCACAGACTATTTGTGTTAGCTTTGGAGGCCATTTTTCATTTTCGAAGAAGGAACTCAGCTAAATGTTAGCACCAGTATAGCTGTCGGCTGACACGAGCTAAACTTTAGCTCTATATCTTATAGCCATTTTTGTGTTTGCTAAGCTAGCTGCAGCAGCCATTTTAAATGGATTCATTAATTTGGGCCCATCCAGTGAATGAGGAACAACTTGATTACTTTGACAAAGTTTCTATTATTTTACATGATCATTCAAAAAATTACAGTTTTACCGGATTTGACGCATCGTCCGTGCAATCTTTGAGGTTTTTGGCGAATTACATCACCCCACGGTAGTTCCAAACGATAAAAAAGTAATAGCACATATCTTGAAACGCATGTTTTTGATGTATATTTTGTGTTAGCGTGCTCTTCTGTTTGAGCCGCGTTAAAATAAAAATCGTTTCTTTACTAATTAATTCATGTGGAGATGGAAAATAAAAGTTTCTGCCATAGAGAAGCATGAAGTGCATTACGTTCTATGATTTCTTATGACAGGCCCAAATATTTACAAATGAGGTGATAAATAACTTATAGAAGAAAAATATTATAAATATTGACAAAAAATTAAGGTGGGTTTGATTAAAAAAAAAAAGCCAATGAAAATAAAAACAGAACCCGTGTGTAAATAGATTAACACACGGAGAAAACGTGAGGCTGTTAATGAAAGAACAGAAGAGGATGAAGTAGCAGGTGGAGGAGGTGGAGGAGGTGGAGGAGTGCGTAGATTTCCTGAGACGGGGCTGAAAAATGTGACCTTGTTCCAGAACCTGGTGACATTTTGTCCCCCCTGCTGATAGACTTCTAACAAGGCTGGTTGAACACACGCACGCACGTAAGCAAAACATGGCTGCCAGGAAAGAAATCACACCAAGCAGTCACGCTAAAAGTAGCGAATTGGAATAATAATAATAATAATAATAACTAGAAAGTTCCTGAATAAACTTTGACGGGGACTGCCTATGTATTATAAAATTATTAATAATAATCAATATTAATAATAAAACTAATTATTAATATTTTTATTATATTTATTAATTATTTATCAAAACATATTTATTAATTATTAAAATATTAATAATCAATATTAACAATATTCACACCAATAATTAGTATTAATATTAAATATTACTTATTAATATTAACAATTATTGAAATTAAAATAGATCATTATTAACATTAATAAATTATAATTAATATTTAATATAAATATTACTAATTAATAATAATAATGGGTAATAATAGGTGCCTTCCTTCATGTTGAACCAAAATGGCTCCATATGTTACTCAGTTTCTGTGAAGAGTTTTCTTCTATTCATTTCCTATGGGAAATCTGGCATCTTTGTTAGCAAAATATGTCACCATGGTAACTCGAAATGCCAATAAAAGTAGTAGCACACATCACGGGGCCGAGCCAGTCATTTTGAAATAACTTTTGTGGGGGTAGACGCTGTGGTTCGGGCCGCATTAACGGAGATAGAAATGTAGAATAATAGGTGCCAGTCCCCAATAAAAGCTTTAGCAGGACGTCCCAGAGTTCATTTAACAAAACATCAAAATGAATTCTTCACAAAGAATTTAGAAGAGCAAAGAGTCAGAGTTCAGACTTCTGACTCGTGTTTTACGTTGGTTAACTAAAGCACGGTTGCAAACGAACAGAACCGCCGGTGATCGAACACACCTGGATCATCAGTGCATCATATCCATCAAGAACCAGCTCGGTTTGAAAGTCCATCCATCCGTCATCAGTGTTTCCCCTACCAAGGAGGGCACCCGCCTGCCGGTCAACAGAATCAAGTGCCCTGCCTACAAAACCAAACTGTCCCTCCTCCCACCCCCGTGGACAACTGAAGGGACTGACATAGCGCTAAGCTAGCTGGGCGCAATACAGAAGCACTAGCTAAAACGCTACAGAGGTAGCCTTCACGTTGAACCGTCCACACACAACCTGTCAAACTGTCGGGACAAACAGCGCGTGACTGGCAACTAAAATCAAGGAAGAGATGAGCGCCCTGCCAAGGCATATAAGCTAGGGCGACACTAAATATATTTTACCCGCTTCTTCCTTTTCAGGTCGCAGGGGTCACTGGTGTCCATATCCAGCAGTCATTGTGCAGGAGGCAGGGGACACCCTGGACAGGTCTCCAGTCCATCACAGGGACACATAGGGACAATTTAGAGTCACCAATCAGCCTAACATGCATGTTTTTGGTCCGTGGGAGGAAACCGGAGTACCCGGAGAAAACCCACGCATGCACGGAGAGAACATGCAAACTCCACCCAGAAAGGCCCCCAGTCAGGATTTGAACCAGCAACCTTCTCAATGAGCGGCAACAACTCTACCAACTGATCCAACGTGCTGCCCTGTTTGAAAGTCCCATCTTGTAAATCAGCTTTCCTGGCCGTGCACATGACCGTTTTTTTTGCCCTATAAATCGTGTTTTTTTTGCATACCCTGCGACTTATATACTGAAGCGTCATATTTATGGATTATTTTTCATATTTATGGATTATTTTTCATATTTATGGATTATTTTTCATATTTATGGATTATTTATCATATTTATGGATTTTTTTTCATATTTTTGAACAAATTTTTGACTGAGATATGACTGTTTTCATTCATTGACTGAAAATATTGAACACTGCCATTTTCAGCTGCTAGGTGGCAGTCGAGCAGTAAGGCATGCCATTGTATCATGTAATAGATAAAAGTGTCTATTAATGACACAATCGGCTTGCCCTAGCCTGCCACCGTTGTCTGCCTGGAGCAATCGTCGAGTCAGCTTCATTTCTCTGTGCGGTTCCGATTAAATGCAACTAATTTGACCACTGAAGTGCATTTATTAATTAAAATCAACTGAGACACGCCTGTACTATAATGTCGAGCAACAAATAATTGTTTTAGGTGCTCATCTTGTTAAATAAAAAAACTACGAGTCGCCCTCTGCACGTTCATGTTTCTGCGTATCGGCTTTTGAAAAGCAGCTGATTTGACCGTCAAAGTGCATTTATTAAGGAAAAGTTGGACCGAGACACACCTTTACTATAATATTTTGAGCAAACAAATAATTG
>NC_056498.1:40261967-40265682 GCF_014905685.2 Nematolebias whitei
ACAGCACGAAGCGTCTCCAGGACCGAGCGGACGAAGAAGGAAAAACTGGTGTCCGCTCCGTTCAGGACGCGATCGTCCGATCGGAGGAGCTGAGGAGTATAAAAAGTATCGGATGAGGAGAATAAAAAAAGGAGAACAGCTGGAGAGGTTATTTCTGTCTCTCGTTCTTCTTTCATTTTTTATTTTTTTGTACAGGAACTGAAAAGAATGCATGGGAAAACCCGGCTTTACTTTAACCTCTGACTGCTCCGCACCTCCTCTCCTCAGCTCCTCCTCTGCATGACTCCTCTTTTCTTCTCTCATCCCTTCATTTTCTCTCAACTCCTGGATTTTCAGTGTATAAAGTCTTTTTTTATTACCCTTAAAAAAAAACAACAAGTGGAATCCGTTTCTGAAATTATGCAAAAGTTAAAAAAAGCAACTTTTCTTACAAGGGGACGGTTTTTAGACTCGGTCATCCTGAAAGCAGCAACACGTCGCTCAGTTTCTGCTGTTTGAGGAAAACTGAACCTTGTTTGTTCGAGTGGATTTATTTTGAACTTTTTAAAAGACGCTGTAGAAGATTTTTAAACTTTAATTCTTTGTTTCGTTGGGTGTTCGTGGACAACACCAGAAACCTTCTTTCAGTTCTCAGAGTGTGTTCAAGTTTTGTTTATTCCACTGCGTGTTTTTGTTTATTTGTTGATTCTTTTTATTTTATTTCCAGACGTGTAATGATGTAGGGGGCGGGGTGGGCGGGACTTTGGGTTAAAGGGACATTCTGTGTAGATAGACACAAAATTCAGAGTTTTGGTTGAATTTTCTCAGTCTGTCTGTCCTCTGGGTTTGAAAAGACTACAAATATACAGTATTATAATGAAACCGTGTCCTCGTGTTCAGCTTACTGAGTGCGAACAGCGGCAGCTAGCTGTAGCACTTCCTGTAGGAAAATATATTTGGCAGGAAAGAAGCGTCTGAATGAACCCTTAATGTGCCCGTGACATCAAATGTTTATTTTGGAAAGATAATATTAATTTATTGCAAATATATTACGGCACTGAGATGAACTCAAACCAGGGAGTTCCCCTTTGATGTCACTTCCTGTTTCACTTTGGCCTCACCAAGTTTAAACAACCTGCTGGTTATGTGACCAAACAAGTCAAACTGTGTTTTAAGCTAAACTAATTCAATATTCAAACGTTTTCTTGCACTTTTTGTAATTGTAGGGTGTGCATGTCAAAGATACGTTAATGATTTTTAGATTTAAATTCTAAGATAAAGTGTTATCCACTTGGGCTCCTCAGGCCAGCTGTTCTCCAGTTCTCTAAACCAGTGGTCCTCCTGGTCCTGCAGGACCCCCATCCTGCACGTTAGAGCCGTTTCCCTGAGAAACCTGTAAAATATGCAGGCCAGTGGCCCTCCAGGAGCAGGACTGGGACATACTGCTCTGATCTCAGGTCATTTAAAGAGTTATCCACAACAGGTAAGATATTAACGTTTTTTGAGTTTCAATCATGAAACCAAGGCAGCCTCCCCTCCTCAGAGAAGTCCAGTGTCTTTGTTTTGAATTTACTGGCGTTTCCACAGAAAACCAAATCGTATCGGACAGCTTCTGTCGTGGACGACCAGAACTCAGAACCGGACCACGGACAGGAAGGAGGTCGCGCCCGACTCACCGGACACACACTGATGAAAAACAGACCAGAGAGGAAGTAAAGCCCCACAGCTCATCATCCGCTGGTTACTTTAGTAAACATGACTCGTCATATTTTAGCAGCTCCTCTGATTGGTCAATGACCTGTCAGTCACAGCGCAGCTCCTCCCACAATTCACTAAACCAACACATCCAGTTGAACAGGAAACAGCTGACAGAGACATTAGAGATGAACTGTTTTTACAGCCACAGAGGGCGCCCCCTGCTGGACAAGGAGCAGAACACAGGTTCACTTTGCTTCACCTTTAAATTAAAAAACATTTTGGTTTTATTTACTTTGTCTTCGTTAGTTTCGGAGTCACCTAAATATAAATACGAGCCTGATGATACGGCAGCCATCGTACAGTAAAGTTCCCACAAATGTGTTCAATTTAGATTTTTTTTCATCCACTTATTTTGTACAAAAAATAAACATTTTATCATCATGTTTTATTGGTCTGCACCCAAGTGTGTCTGTTAACAAAATATCTCATGAACCACTGGATGAATTATGATGAAACTTTCAGGGAATGATTAGATTTACGACTCCAACTGATTCACTTTTGGCGTTAAACATAGTAAAGATGGCCGCCACAGCCAACTGAGGGAAGAAAACACAAACATGGCTTTAAACCAGTCACTTCTACAGATATTAACCTAACATTTAATGTGGTAGTAGCTGAGGTTGATCCTCAACGCACATTCTGAGTGCTAACCATTAATACAAGATCTTATCTAAACAGGATATGGAGTGAACTTTGTCTGTTAGCAAAATATCTCAAACCAATGGATGGATTTTAAAGAAACTCAAAGTAATCAATGGATGTACATCTACAAGTGATTAACTTAGAGCCAACCCAATTCAAGATGGCTGCCATAGCTAACCAACAGTATCCAACACATAAACAGCTTTAACTCAGTCAGATTTACAGAGCAGGAGCTGAACTTCGGTGTGGTAGTAGCCGAGAGTCGTTCACAACTCAAGCTCTGAGCAGCTGGAACTCTCGTTTCTCAACGCGTGATCTTTGTTTAAAACTGCCCTGAAATGTGGCGGGCGACAAGCATTCCTTCGAGGATTCTCATCTTCAGAAACAAGTAAAAGTAGAAGACAAGGAGCAGGAGAGCCCTCATGCCCTGAACGTGCGCACGCAGCTGGACATGTCATGGTTACTGGGGTGAAGATGATGCGCCCGTCTGTTCTGTCCGTCGAGGACGTAGAAGAAGCGTACATAATTGGATTTATGATGCTTTTTGGAATTGGTGGATACCTGGGACATCGACTAATGAGGAAGACGTCGGCAGAAGTTTCGGCCACGGTAAAGCTGCGTGCACGTGAAGGATTACTCGTGTTTCGAGCTCTCAGACTCACATGCTTTACGAGCGGAACCGTAAGCTGGACACAACTTCTGAGAATTGTAGACCACTTGCAGCTCCTAGGACTCGCCGGCATGAAGGAGCCGACCTTGAAGAAGGAGCCGACCTTGAAGAAGGCTAACAAGCACGGACCAGTGGAATGACCACATCTGGCTGTTTGGATTCACCACTGAGAGAACCGGCTGAACTGAAGGCAGACGTGAAATCAGCAGTCGACCCAAAACAGTTGTCGTTTATCTGAATCTGTCCTTGAATGGGCCGTCTTATCTCAGATTGCTCCTGGTGGATACGTAAATTAAGAAGCTGTGCTCACCCCCCGCCCCCCGAGAACATCTGTGGACCCTTATCAGAGCGGACTGGATGAGAGACGCTGTAACATCTTTATCAGGACTATGGAAACTATCTGCAAGTGTTCATGGACATTCTCACCGTCTTGTCTCCTCATGTTTTTTCCACGTTTCTAAGCGATAAGAGCAGCGCTTCACAGGAAGCCGCAGCCCCGGCGCACCTCCGTCTATCCTTCACAACGAAACTATTTAACTGCTCATTTAGAATCACAATCAACTTTATTGTCAAAGTACACAGGTTTGTTATATTTCTGTGTTCTGCTGAGGTGTAAAGTATCCGTCTGGGATCAACACTTCAGTATTTGTGAAGACGTTTTTGTGG
>NC_056498.1:40265782-40269871 GCF_014905685.2 Nematolebias whitei
CAGCAACATGAAACAGATCAGCAGCAACATGAAACAGATCAGCAGCAACATGAAACAGATCAGCAGCAACATGAAACAGATCAGCAGCAACATGATATGGTTTTTCACAGTGATTATTCTAGTTAGAGATTCATGAGTCTAACAGCCTCAGGGTAGAAGCTGTTCCTCAGTCTAGTGGTTCTACACTTAATGCTCCTCAACCTCCTTCCTGAGGGGAGTGGGGCAAAAAGTGTGTGTGCTGGGTGGGTGGGGTCCTTCATGATGCAGGTGGCCCTCTTCCTGCATCTGGAGGTGTAGATGTCTGTGATGGTGGGGAGACTGATTCCAACAGATTTCTGTGCAGCCTTCACCACTCTCTGCAAAGCTTTTCTTTCTGCAGCTGTGCAGCCTCCATGCCACACGTTGATGCTGGAGCACAGGATGCTCTCCACTGCACACCTGTAGAAGGAGGTGAGGACTGAGCTTCCCAGACCAGCTCGCCTCAGCCGTCTGAGGAAGTAGAGTCTCTGATGAGCTTTCTTGATCAGGCTGGTGGTGTTGTTGCTCCAGCTGAGGTTGTCATTCATGTGTACACCCAAGTACTTGTAGCTGGAGACCACTTCCACCGCAGATCCTCTTATGTTCAGGGGGGTGTAGGTGTTTTTGTTCCTTCTGAAGTCCACAATCATCTCCTTTGTCTTCTTCACATTGATGTGAAGGTTATTCTCTCTGCACCAGCTCTCCAGGTGTTCCACCTCCTGCCTGTAGCTGGACTCATCATTGTTTGTGATGCATCCCACCACCGCTGTATCATCTGCAAACTTTACAATGTGACAGCCTGGATGGGTAGCTGCACAATCATATGTGAGCAGAGTAAACAGGAGGGGGCTCAACACACATCCCTGAGGAGAGCCAGTGCTGAGGGTTATGGTGGAGGAGGAGAGGTTGTGGATCCTCACTAACTGTGGTCTGTTTGTTAAAAAGTCTAGTACCCAGTTGCAGATGGAGGGGCTTAGTCCTAGTGTGGATAGTTTGTCCATCAGGGTTTGGGGGATCATGGTGTTGAAGGCGGATGTGAAGTCCACAAAGAGCATACAGACGTAAGAGTTTTTCTGCTCCAGGTGGTTGAGTGCAGTGTGGACCACAGAGGAGATTGCATCCTCTGTTGATCGGTTCTCACGGTATGCGTACTGATGAGGGTCCTCGTTGATGTTGATGGTTGTTTTGATGTGAGTCATGACCAGTTTTTCGAAGCATTTAGCGACTATCGGGGTGAGGGCCACTGGCCGATAGTCATTCAGACCAGTCACTGTAGAGCTTTTTGGGACTGGGATGATGGTGGCAGTCTTCAGGCAGGTGGGAACTGTCTCCAGGGTAAGTGAGGTGTTAAAGATGTCTGCCAGCACCTCACAGAGCTGATCAGCACATTCCTTCAACACTTTTCCGGGGATGTTGTCTGGGCCAGTTGCTTTGTGCGGATTAATCCTCCTGAAGGTACTCCTTACTTCTGCTGAGGTCACGCTGAGATGCTCTTCATCCGGTGGTGAGGTGAGTCTGGTGCTGGGTGGTCTGTTCGGGTCTTCAAAGCGTGCATAGAACTTGTTGAGGGCATCAGGCAGAGATGGGTCTTTGGGACATTGTTCACTCCTTCCTTTATAATCTGTTATGCACTTAATGCCCCTCCACATGCTCCGAGGGTCTTGTGAGATGAATTGACCCTCGATCCTCTTTGCATATGTGCCCTTGGCCCTCTTAATACCAGCAACCAGCTCTTTTCTTGTCCTACTCAGCTCCTCTGAGTTTCCAGACCTGAAGGCAGTGTTCCTGGCTTCCAGCAGGGTACGCACCTCTGCATTCAGCCAAGGTTTTCTGTTTGGGTAGCTTTTAACATTTCTGATAGTGGAGACTGTGTCAGTACATGTACTAATGTAACCCAGTACTGAGGATGTGTATTGGTCAAGATCAAGCGAACCTCCATTTTCAGCAGCTTCTCTGAAAACCTGCCAGTCTGTTCGATCAAAACAATCTCTCAGTATGGGTCCACTGTCCTGGATCCAGCATTTAACTTTCTTTTGTACCGGTCTGGAGCGTCTCAGCGGGGGCATGTAAGCAGGAGCCAGGAAGATTGAGATGTGGTCTGACAGTCCTAGATGGGTACGGGGTTCGGCTTTGTATGCATCTTTTACGTTCGTGTAAACACGGTCCAGCGTGCGGTCTCCACGTGTCGGAATCGTCACATGTTGATTAAAGCTTGGGAGACAGTCCTTTAGATTCACGTGGTTAAAGTCTCCGGCTACAACGTAAAGAGCCTCGGGGTGTTTGTTCTGCAGCGAGCTGATGATATCATGAAGCTCCTGTAGTGATTCATTAGCATTAGCGTCCGGAGGAATGTAAACAACTGTGATAAAAGTCACTGTGAACTCTCGGGGTAGATAATGTGGCCGACATTTCACTGTTATTTGCTCCAAAGCCTTCGAGCATGAGCTATTTACAACAGTACAGTTCGTGGACCAACTTTTACTCACGTAAATGCACACTCCGCACCCCCGTGATTTCCCCGTTAGCTCGCTGCAGCGGTCCGCTCGAAAAAAAAGTCTGTCATCCAGCTGGAAGACTGAGTCCGGCGTTTCACTTGTAATCCACGTTTCTGTGAGGCAAAGCACTGCACACTTCTTCATCTCTTCTGAGGCGCCCGCTCTCAGACGAAGTAAATCCATCTTGTTGTCCAACGAGCGGACATTCGACAGAAAGAGAGACGGCATGGGGAGTTTACCGGCTTTAGCGTTAGCTCGTAGCCTCACCTCCTCTCGTCTCAATCAACGTAATTGTTTCATCTCGAACGTAAAGTGCAAAAACACACGTGCTTTTTGCACGAGTGTGCATTCAGTCCAAAAAACAGATTGACCAAAAGCAAGGCACCGTTGGTGGACAGAAGCAGCTCAGTGGTCAACTGATTCAGTAAAAGTAACAAAAATAATAACATAAACTGATGTTAGAAAATGTCAAAAACAAAAGGTTATAAAGAAAATACCTCCATGTCCAGCCACCGACCGATTCATGGAAGTTGAGCTGAAAAAGAAGTTTTATTGGAGGGTCCATTGGGCTGTGATCATCTCAAAACCCAGGACTATGTTATATATTAAAATGTTTAAAATTTATTTAATGTTTTGTCAATTTAAGAAAGAAAGAATTGTGTTTTTATTTTAAACTAAAGTCAAGTCAGATTTATTTATAGAGCACATTTAAAACAGAAACTGTTACCAAAGTGCTTGGTAAAGCCCGTTAGGAAGATAAAATATAACAAAACCATATTCATTTAAATTTGATGTTTTTATTTCAGATTGAGATAGCTGTAAAAGATCAACTTGTTAATGTGTAAAAAAAATAGATAAATAAACACACGTAAAAATATATATATATATTTTAAGCAGTTAAATAAAATGGTTAATTATAACCCTAAGAAACAGTTATTGTCATAAAGTTCAAGACCTTGTGAGGGTTGTGTTCGAGGAAAATATCTTTTATTTATCTCATTTACGCAAAGGAGCTTCTACAAGGAGAGAAGATTCTGAACTGGTTTTACTTGCAAGGATGAATTTTCAGGACAGGTTACACAGACATACAGGAAGTACACACAGACATACAGGAAGTACACACAGATATACAGGAAGTACACACAGACATACAGGAAGTACACACAGACATACAGGAAGTACACACAGATATACAGGAAGTACACACAGATATACAGGAAGTACACACAAATATACAGGAAGTACACACAGATACACAGGAAGTACACACACATATACAGGAAGTACACACACATATACAGGAAGTACACACAGATATACAGGATGTACACACACATATACAGGAAGTACACACAGATATACAGGAAGTACACACAGATATACAGGAAGTACACACAGATATACAGGAAGTACACACAGATATACAGGAAGTACACACACATATACAGGAAGTACACACAGATATACAGGATGTACACACACATATACAAGATGTACACACACATATACAGGAAGTACACACAGATATACAGGAAGTCCACACAGATATACAGGAGGTACACATAAAGGAAGTACA
>NC_056498.1:40269971-40270114 GCF_014905685.2 Nematolebias whitei
CATATACAGGAAGCACACACACATATACAGGATGTACACACAGATATCCAGGAAGTACACACAGATATACAGGAAATACACACAGATATACAGGAAGTACACACACATATACAGGACGTACACACACATATACAGGAAGTACA
>NC_056498.1:40270214-40286186 GCF_014905685.2 Nematolebias whitei
GAAACACAGTTTAGTAATTCAGCTAACTTGTGTAATTCTGAATCACAGAAGAACAGTTGAATGTCGTCAGCATAGAAATGGTAAAACACATTATTGAAGCTACTGATCATTTTAACAAGGGAGCTGATGTGATACCACATTATTAATGGTATCAAACAAGACTTTTGGATTTTTCCTCTATCCATCCATTTTTTTACTCACTTCTTCCTTTCTGGGTACTGGTGGTCAAAGAGTGAGAGATGGGGGGACACCGTGGACAGGGACATCACAGGGACACAGAGACAAGACAAACAACCAGTCACCCACACTCACGCCTAGGGACAATTTAGAGTTCCCAATCAGCCTAACATGCTTTGAGTTTGTAGGAGGAAAGCGGAGTACTGTGAAGAAAACCCACGCTGGGAGACGAACCTGCGACTTTCTCGCTGTGAGACGATGGCACTAACCACCGTGTTGTCATGCTGCCATGTGGACAATTAAAAAGGGCAGAAATCTTGCCTTACTCGTAGTTAATCAACATCAACACAGAAACAAATTATGCAAAAGAAAACAAAAACATTTACATGTAAAGTGTTTGTTTTGTGTCAACCTGAAATGGCACGATGTTAGTCTGCCACGCATCTTAGGAAATGTTCATTTAAAATCTTCCACGGCAACAAAGACTTGGTGTAAATCTGTCAAAGAGCGACGAAGCCAAACGAGAAAAGAAGCTGTAAAACGTTTCAGAGAGGAAGAGACACAAACACAGACGCTGCTACAAACAGAGACTAAAGGACGTGGACGTCCTCAGCCAAAACATTGGAACAACTATTTCTGTCAGCTGTGATCGGGGGGGGGAGTGTGTGGCCCATATGGCATCATGGGAATAAAAAGGAAAAAGCCACACACTCTCCAACTTTGGACAAAACTGGACTCAAATTGAGACCAAATTAGTTTTTGTTTTTTCCTGGCAGGCAGAGCGGACACTTGACCAGAGAGAGGAGGACGTGAGAACGAGGGAGGAAACGACAGAAGGAATTAAAATAACCGGACGACTGGAACGAGGGCGGCGGGAGGCGAAAATTGATCCGCGGGGAGCCGGTCTGTATCTGCGTGTTTTAGCTGGAAGACCTTTGACTGCTGCACAAAGATAGCAGCTGGCCGTCAGAGTCGAAACTTTCTGGTTCTGCTTGGACCGGAACAATCTGAGAAACAGATGGAGAGCGAAGGAGGGAGCAGACGCGCTCCTCCGTCCTTCATCGACCCCTCTGGAAGAGAGTCGGGAGCCGAGACTGACGGAGACAAACTGGCAACTTATTATTTGTTGGGTTTTCTTTTATCTGGAGAGGAGCTTTCACAATGAGAAGGTTTGGACGAGTCCTGTTCCGACAACCTTTATGCCAAAAACCCCTCAAATCCTTTGAATGTGGTTGAAAGGGGGAGTTGTAACAAAGTTAGAGCTGGTCCATTTTGGACCAGAACCAACTTCTACCAGAAGTTCTTTGTTTAATTAGTCAATGATTTTCTCATTAAGTGGCTTCAGTTAAACATGAGCTGAAGCTCGACTATGGGGGAGACTTCTTCCATAACTGAATGCTAATAAAGAATTCACACTATTGTGATCCTGTTTATATTATTATTCTGGGATCTTTAAACTATTCCGTACGTTTTTCAGCATCTTACTCGTTCCACAATTTTTGTTCTATTTCAACAAATCATAAAAACGTTCAGCTCTTTCAGGACAATCCTGCTATGTCTTTTGGTGGAACTTCAGCTTTTTGAAATATTTTAGCCTTTTTTGCCACTTTTTCCCTCACAGAAAATGAACTGAGCTCATTTTACCTCCTTCAAATCTTTAGCTGTTTACAACCTTTTACTGCTCCTTTCACATTTTGTTCTGCTTCAGCTTCTTTCAGCTTCCTTCTCCAAATTTAAACTGTTTTTTACCCCCAAAGTAATCTTTATTTTATTTTGAACAGTTAAAATTTTCAACAAACCCGTAGACAAATAAAAAATGTAAATATTTCCACCAAAATATTCTGGAAACAAAACGAAAATGTTTGAAAAGGGAGAAGGAAGAAGCAATGGCTTATCAGCTCATGTCCCTAAATTTACATCTACATTCTGAACCAAACCAGTTCCTTAAAAGAATTAAGAACACAAACCGAAAAACGTGTAGGCAGAAGCACAAGCTTACTAAACCTTCACAAAGCAGCAGAACACATTCCAGTATAATATTCTAAAACATATCAACGAATTCCAGCTAAATCGACAAACTCATAAAAATAAAAAAATATTTTTTTTTTAGCTTCTTTCAGCTCCATTGTGTAAATTTTAAACAAAAATTCAGCTAATTTCAGCTGTTTTGTGCTCATTTCTGCTTTATTCTGTTTCTTTTAACTTCTTTCTGCTTTTTCTCCTTTCAGCTTATTGCTTCAAATTTCAACCATTTCAGCTACTATTTAGCTGTTTGATGCTAATTTGAGCTTTTTCAGCTCACTCCACTGTTTTGTAGGTAAATAAAATAAATAAAATAATTTTGAGCATCATAAAACCTGGAATTCTTCAACAAATTTGTAAAAAATAGAAACAGATTTTTTGGGGCAAAACCGTTCTGGATTAACCGTTTTAGATCCAGTCCACACTACAGAAAATATATATTTTAAAAGATTTTCTGTTTCCAAAGTGGCCATTATTAAATGTTCAGTTTTATTGTGCTCAAGTAAATTAAAGTACAGAGCTTTTAACAACATCACATCTGCCTGTTTTGTCTCAAAAACCAAAACATAGAAGTAATTTGTAAAATAAAGTTTAAACCCGTCGTTCCATCCGGATCCTGTCGTCTTCAATTCTGTTTCCCAACTTTGAATTTTGACCTAAATTACTGGTCATTCATAAATAATCAGATCTAAATGTGTAATAACAGAAAGAGTTTGTAAACGGTGTCAAAGTCGAGTTACATTTTTTAATTTTTCATATTTTTCCTAAAGTAAAGTTTTCTGTATCTTGCTGTGGTCAATGTGGTCGTTGTTGCCACCTCGTGTGGACCAAGTTTAATATATAAACTAAATAAATTGTGTTTCCTGCGAAAATGCCGTGTGAATGCTTATTGCTGAAGAACTTGCTGAAAAACAGCTGAAGTTAGCTAAAAACATGCTGAAATGGAAGAACAAGCCTAAATTATCAGAAGATAGCCAAAAAAAAAATGTTTGCTGAATTTGATTTGAATGAGCAGAAATGAGCACAAAAAATAGTAAATCAAAAATAGCTGAAAATTAGCTGAATGGCAGAAAGAAGCTTCAACTACCAGAAGAAAGTAGAGCAAGCTTTTGCCCAATTAGACTTGAAGCAGCAGAAATGAGCACAAAATGTGAGAATTATCTAAATTATAAAAAAAGCTGAATGGTTGGTAAAAAAAAAAAAAAAAAAGCAGAAGAAGCTTAAATGATCAGAAGGAAGTGGAGGCAGTACGTATTTGCTGCATTAGGCTGAAAAAAGTTTAAATGAGTGCAAAACAGTGTCTTATTTTATGGTGACTGAAATATTAACATTTCAACAAGGCCCCCTTACATAAGAGATCTTTGACCTCAGTGGGATTTGCCTGGTTAAATAAAGGTAAATAAATTTAAAAAATAATTATATAAAATCATGCATACTGACAAATAACAAAAATGTATTTAATTTCAACAGAGCTTTCAAATCTAGTAAATCATTGAGTCAGTCTTTCTGCAAAACAGATCAGTCTAGTAGACATTATTATTTTATTAATTATTGTATTTTGATAGGATGGATTTGTGGACCTGGATGTTTAGAATTAAATTTACTTTAAAACACTGAATATTTGGTAGTATTTGGATCTAATGAAACTTTTTTTGTTGCTGAAACTCAAATGAGTCGAGTTACGAACAACATGAAGTTCAAACTTCTTTTTAACTAAATGGTCACAATATTCTACAGATTTACCAGAAACTGGACAAGAATCAAATAAACTTTGGTCAAAATCACTAAAAATGAAAACAGCTTTTTTTTTTTTTAAAGTTTACATTGAATAAACAGATTTTGAATTAATCAAGTATTTTGTGGAATAAATATGAAGTGAGTTGTGAGAAGCAGTTCTTGGAGCTGTTCTGAGATCAGTTCACAGCCCAAATGTGCAAAGGTCAGCCGTTACTAATGGCAGCCCCCGAGGAGCGCATAATGTGTGTGTGTGTGTGTGTGTGTGCGTGCGTGCGTGCGTGCGTGCGTGCGTGTAAAAGCTTGCATGTCACACCTTTCTGCTGTAAATGCCACGCAGTCTATCGTTAGCGACATCGCAGTGTCGGCGCCACGAGGATCAGGAGTGTTTGGAAAACTAAACAGACGTTTAATGTTCCGGTTTCATTTATGTTACGTTCAGAAACTCACTCCATCATCCATCCATCCATCCATCCATCCATCCATCCATCCATCCATCCATCCACCCATCATCAGGTCTCGGGGGCAGCATCTTGAGCAGGGAGGTCCACACATCTCTCTCCACAGCCTCTTCCAGCTCTTCTGGGAGGATCACAAAGAGTTCCCAGACCAACTGAGAGACGTAGTCTCTCCAACTTGTCCTGGGTCTTCCCCGGGGTCTCCTCCCAGTCGGACATGCCCGAACCACCTCAACTGGCTCCTCTGGATGTGGAGGAGCAGCGGTTCTACTCCGAGTCTCTCCAGATAACTGAGCTCACCCTGTCTCTGAGGGAGAGTCCAGCTACCCTGTGGAGGAAACTCATTTCGACCTCCTGGATCCACGATCTCATTCTTTCTGTCTCTACCCAGAGTTCATGACCAGAGGTGAGGGGAGGAACGTAGACCGGTAAACAGAGAGCTTTGTCTTACAGCTCAGCTCCCTCTTCACTACAATGGACCGGCACAGAGTCTACAATACTGCAGACGCTGCACCAATCAGTCCGTCTATCTCACGCTCCATTCCTCCCTCACTCATGAACAAAACCCTGAGATACTTGACACTTCTTCCACTCGAGGCAGAACCTCCCCTCGACCTGGAGAGAGCAACTTCAGATCTTTAAAACCAGCCTTTAGGATCCCTGCTTGGATCACCACGTTAAACCGTGAGCAGTTTCCGGCTGACGTAATTCAGCTGTTTGCTGCACGTTTCTGATCCACTCACACGACTGCACCTCCTCGTGTCTGTGTGCAGCCAGCTTTTATTGGGATGCAAAGAGGAAATGTAACCACTGTGTAGAGCTTACAGTATGAAGTGTGAACAACTCTCAGCTACTACCGCATCAAATTATAGCTCAATATCTCAATAACTGGCCGAGTTATACCATTTCTGTTTTCAAGGTCTGCTGGCAGAGGTGGACATCTTGAACTGGGTTGTCTCCAAAAGTCAATTAATAGTAGAAGCAAACAAAATGATCAGACTTGGAGTGTAGCATATATGAGTGAATGGAGGTGACACTTGCTCCTCACTTTACTACACTTCTTGTTTAGCACTCGTTAAAGCAGCCGGTCAGATTCCTGATCAGCAGCCAGTTAATCAATGTGTTCACCCTGTAACAATCAGAACTCAGTCACTGAAGGAGAATCTGCTACAGGGAGTTCTCCAGCAGAACATGAACATCCATCCAACGAGGAAACTCAATTTGTCTTTGAAGTTTTATTACAAAATAATTAATGAAAATAAGAATAATCAACAACGATATACAAAATGGAACACAAATGATAAAACGGCAATCATTTAGAAACTAACTTGTTTGAAAAAGTAATTAAACATTAATGAACAATGTCCTGATGCTGCTCAATAATCCAGTAACGAGGTTTTGTCAGGTCCTCTGGACGGGTCCTTGTTTGTTAAAGGACGAAACGTTTCAACACAAGAATCCGTCCAGAGGACTCGACTCCACCTTTGTTAGAATACTGAACAATCTAACCAATAATTAATCAGTCAAGGATTATTATAAGTGTTGAGGGCACACGTTCACTTATGTTTCTGTGGTTCTTCTGGCTGATCAGACCAGGACAGACCACCAGGAGAAGTAGCCGAACGTCACTGTGACTGCTGATGAGGAGGTGTGAGGGCCATCGGCAACCTTCAGCTGTCTTATACTTTAAGCTCAAACGTGAGTCTCACAGTGAGAAAAAATAAAGTTTTATTTTCTGTACTTACTTGAACTCTATAAGTTCTTTCTGAGCAAACTTGTGCTTTTCTTTGCTCAGGAATAAACAAAACGGAAGAACACGCCAGGATGTGAAAAACAGAAGAACTGAAAGTAAGGCTGGACGATGTGGCCAAAACTTTTATCACGATACGGCTCTTCATTCCAGTCCACCGGGTGTATTCTTGGTTGTGGTTGTGTCCTACTTGGTGCTGGTGTTAGGCGGCAGGTAAAGGGTGCATGGTGACAAAACACCCGGAGTGCAGCCTATATTCCAGGTTTTGACCTTCCCCAACTACAAGGCTGATGGGAGAACGAAGACGAATTGGAGCGGTGAGGAAGAAAAAAGGCTAAGAGTAGCTCATGGATCATAAGTGTTCGCCTTGTTTTCTCTTTTAGCTTCTCTCTGCTAGTGCAGGTTTTTTTTTTAAGACGACTTCTTTCGCACCAAATTGTTTCAGGTATGTTAAGTAATGGAGGTCAGCTCAGGTTTTCCAGTCAGGTTTTGGATAAAAACTGCTGATTTTCTGCAGCTTAACCTGAATGACATGGCAACACTGCAAACTGCACCCAATAAATAAATATGACCAAAGAAAACAGATTCCAGGAAACAAAGAACGAGTGGAAGACTTAAATTTAAACATGTTCCTTCTACTGGGTCCTCAAGGTTACGTCATCTAAGAAGGGTTAATCTACCAGGTTTATGTATCTAATCTCCGTCTTCGTTTCACTCTCCACAATAACTCAAAAAGTACCATGGTGATCTTTTGTAAATTTAGCGCCTCCGTTCTTGTTTGGCGACACATTCAGGTCATATCAGACCAAGCTATGGAGGGTTGATCTTTCCTCTCTTCAGGTTTACTTGTTTATAGGAACAAGCTTGAAAGAGCTACTGTAAGTGTGCGCAGCTGGAATGGAGACATTTATATATTAAAACAGGTAAATTATTTGTTTTAGTTTCATACTTGTTTTTACACTCTGACCAAGATTCACTTTTACCACACAGTGGGTGGTATCTGCGCCATCTCTGACTCTTCAGTTGCACCCATTAGTTGGTCTGCATGTCATCAGAATGAGCAGAACACTGGTGTCCTCACTGCACAATTAAAATATGAACCCTCTCCACCACTTAGAATATTATAAATATACATAGCTGGGTCACGGAGGCATCAGGTCCAGGAGAGAAGCCCAGACCCCCCCTCTCCCCAGCAACACTTTCCAGCTCCTCCTGAGGGACCCCAAAGAGTTCCCAGGCCAACGTGGATACACAGCCCCTCCAACAAGTTCAGGATCTTCCCCGGGTCCTCTGACCAGAGGGATGTGCTCGGTAAACCTCTAAAGTGAAGCGTCCAGGACGCATCCTCAGATGAACCTTCTCGACTAACTCCTTTCAATGTGAAAGAGTAGCGGGTCTCCTCCGAGCTCCCCAGGATGGCAGAGCCCCTCATCCTTTCTCCAAGGCAGAGCCCCGCCTCCCTACGAAGGAAGCTCAGTTCAGCTGCTTGTATCCAGGATCTTGTTCTTTGGGTAATGTCCAGAACCTCATGACCACATGTGAGGGTTGGACCATAGACATACCAGTACATCAGAGCTTTACCCTTCGACTCAACTCTTTCTTCACCATGACCGACTGAAGCAACAACCTCATTACTGAGGACGAGGCCCCAGTTTGTGGATTCATCTCCTGCTCCATCCTACCATCACTCAGGAACAGGATGCTCAGATACTTGAACTCCTCCACCTGAGGCAGTTTGAACTCAAACTTTGGGAGGATTTGATGATCTATGAAACCAAACTGTGACTGATGGGAGACCAACCGATCAGATCGAGATGTAGTTAGGCCACTTTGTGACAATTTTGCACATCACTTGCAAAAATATTACAAAAATCTCACTTTGTATACACGCCAACACGACGCAAATACTATTTCAAAGTTATTATTTCATGTGAGAATGATCATACTGATCCACAAAAAGTTTTGTAAGCTCAATCATCCAGGTAGAAAAAGGTTAAATCATGTCATTTGGACCAGTTTCTTTAAGTGAAGAAAATTATTTCACAGT
This sequence comes from Nematolebias whitei, assembly GCF_014905685.2. Classification (NCBI taxonomy): domain Eukaryota; kingdom Metazoa; phylum Chordata; class Actinopteri; order Cyprinodontiformes; family Rivulidae; genus Nematolebias; species Nematolebias whitei. The sequence goes on from NC_056498.1 coordinate 40,278,403, forward strand.
TTTGAAGTGTATACTTTAGAACCGTGGTTCCCAACCCTAGTCCTTGAGGAACACCATCCTGCATATTTTACTTGTTTCCGTGCTTTGACATACTTTATTTGAATGAATGGGTGATTAACAGGCTTCTTCAGAACATGAAGTACTTAAATCACTGAATCAGACGTGTTGGAGCAGGAAACAACTGAAACGTGCAGGAAGGTGTTCCTCAAGGACCAGTGTTGGGAACCATAGTGTTAGAAGAACAATCTGCTGCATCACTGATTTTTTTTCCCCCTAAATACAATTATTGTTACCGTACTGCAAGTATCTCTGAGCCATTAGACATGCTTTAATTTGAAAAAATAAATAAGAATATTAAGCAATAATCTGGAGAAAAAAATACAAGCAAAATGCAAAAGGTTCAGGCTAAACCAGGAGTTTCCTAACGCATAGTCCAAAAAGTCCTTGTAGAGATGAAGTAAAAAAAACAAACAGGCAATCTGTCACAAATGAAGGCAATAAGAAACCTCTGTGGGTCATTTAAATGTGTTGTGCAAGTGTCTGCTCTCTTTACATTCCATTTCCATTGTCCACGCTGTCCAAATAAACCGTCAACCCTGAAATGACTGATAAATCGTGTGTGCATGTGTGTGTGTGTGTGTGTGTCACAATATTTGCCCCGTGTTATTGCAGCTCTGAGGCCACAGTTTCTTCTGTAAACACACAGCTGTGAATTATTCAATAAACAAACAAGGCCTCAGACACACACACACACACACATTTCAGACATAGGACGTTTTTGTATCAAATGTGTACACACACGAACTCTCACAGAGAGATAAACACACACACACACACACACCCCATATTAACTGTTGGTCATCTCTATAGTTTGCATCCAGTGTAGGAGTGACCCCTACAGGTGAACTCAGGTACTGCAGCTGGCCGCCTAATCAGCTCAAAACTACTTTCTGGTCATTTAGAGACAAATTGGAAGACAAATGACTACAATTCAAAGAATTAGAGGGTGTATACCACTAAAAAGAACAGATTACACAAGAATATGCTTGTAAAACAAAATAAACACACAACAGGAGAGCAACAGCTGGTCATTTCTTTGTTGAAATCAGGTCTCTCTTGTAAAGGAGTCCTCAAGGCTCAATGGGATTTACCCGTCTAAATAAAGGTTGAATGAATTTGTGTCTTTATCAAAAATATTACTATCACTAATAATACTCATCCCATAATAAATACAAACCAAACAAGCAACTGTGGCATTAAAAACAGATGGTAATCAACATGTTTTTAAACTTACAAGACAACATTCTATAACCAAAAGTAAAACTTTGGTCAACTAATTTCTTAGAGAAGTAAAACCCTCTTCTTAATCATGTTTAAAATATTAATCTTCTAAAACAGAAGGCAATCCTAAATGTACAAACGAGACAAACAGCAGCAGCAGGAGTTCACCAGACGTAAAACGGTAAAATCAAATTAACAAACAATTTACCAAAAGCGACTGTGATTATTTTGTTGCCAACTCAGGTGAAGATCTAGTTTACCTTTTTTTTTTTTTTTTTTTTGAAGATTGTTTTCAAAAGCAAACATCTATGGATAGAGCAAAACTAAAGGGATGAGCCAGGTGTGTCCACACAACTCACAATAAGAACTGACTTTAAATTGCACCTTTTGGCTTTTATTACCTCACAGTCTGACAAAAACAAATAGTTATAAAAACCAATAGTAAAACATCAAGTACAATATATATTCACTATGAAAAGGGAATCCATTTCACACATTTTATCCAGGCAGCAATGAAAACAACTTAACACAACTCATTTTATATATATATATATATATATATATATATATATATATATATATCATTATTTCCAATTCATCCTGTTTTTAATATACTGAAATTCATCAAGTTCATTCAAAACAAGCCTTAAAATAACAAAAATCACATTCAACAAAGCAAAGCCAACTGAAACAAGAAGCTAATAAATACCATTTAGCAACTTGCAGAACAAACCTACTAATTATTTAAGTTTAAAATCAAGTTTAATAAAATATCAGCTTACCTTTGAAGATGACCCACAAACGACCAAGAAGTTTGGAGTTTTAATGTGTTAATCCGATGCTAATGTCCCAGATTAATTAACATCCAGCTGTAATGTTTTCCAACACATTTGAGGAAAACGTATTAAAAAAAATCTTGACCTGTGCGGTGAAATTTCAGCTAAAACACCAAACAACTCGTTCAAAGAGCGGCTAATTAGGCTAAACGGAAGTTAGCAACAGGTTAGCTGGCAGCCATATTTGCTAACAACCAATTAAAAAAAACAAACGGGAAGTGGAAATTTAGAGAAAAGCAGAATTAAAAAAACATGCATTCCTTTTATTTAAAATTATCAACATATCAGGAAAACCTTAAGCTGTGTGGTGAAGTTTCATCTAAAACTCCAAACAAATCCACAAATCGTTCAAAGAGCGGCTAATTAGCTAACCGGAAGTTAGCAACAGGGTAGCCGGCGCCATATTTGCTAACAACAGTTAAAAAACAAACAGGAAGTGGAAATGTAGAGAAACGCATAATTAAATATGCTCTCCTTTTATTTAAAATTGATATCCAATAAATATGGTCTTTTAAATTTTTGATTTTTAAATTTGGCATTTGTTGAAGTTTTATAATTTTATTAAATTTCTAGTCAATCGGCACCTTTTTATTCCATGTGCTTTCTAACAAAATGGCTGCCATCTTTACCAACAAAAAAATGCAAAAGCAATGCAATAATTTCCTTCCAAGTAGCTTTATTATTTCCTGTAATATTTTCAAGCGGTCTTCATCAAGACCTTTCGCGCTTTATGAAAGACTTTCAACGTTTTTTCTTTTTACTTTGGCAGTTTTTTACTAGTCCAGACCGCATTGGCATGTGCCAACTATAATAGCCTGTGTTGAAATTTAAGCTTAAAAATGAAGAACGTGGGCGATAGGAGGGCAAAAAATGAAATGTCAGGCCACAAAACTCATCTACATCAGATAACATTTATCCAAAAGTCCAAAATGATAGAACTTCCAGGGACATGAGATGCATCTTTACTGTGTTCAGCATTTTCAGCTCTTAAAATTAACCAAACTGGAGCTAAATTACTATTTTCCTGTCAAACTGATTTCTTTGATATTATTCAAAAAGACTAAACTAAAAAATAAGAATATTTTTGTGACAGATTCATTCTAAAACTGGTTCTTTACAAAGTTGTCTGTTGTGTCAACGTCTCATCTTAAGTTTTTTCGTTTTAACGTCTGAACAAATCAAACATAGGAAATTTGCTTCAAAACACTGAACTAAAATTAAATGATAAATCATTTTGTAGATGAACATATATCTGTGATATATTATCCATAAATTAAACGGATTCATTTATTTTTCTGGACTGAATAATATCGTGCATTGAAATTAAATGTGACGTGAGACGTTAATTTTCTTTGACCCATCAAATGAATGCGGTCATTTATTAACAGAATCAAAGTTTAACATCACACATTTACATTAATTTGGCAAAATTGATTACAACAGCAACATAATTAACTAGCTTTACAGTCAGGAAAACCATACGGCCATGATTTTCCTGCTTCACAACAGACATTTCTGAAAATATCTGGAATGATTACTGGCAAGATAGAAGAGTTTAAAGATGGGAATGAAGTTTAAATGGAGAGGAAAAGATGAATGAGTGAATATGTATCGGTATCAGAACGGCACGCTCCGTTAAAATCTCAGCTTCCTCCTCGGTACACTTAGGTAGTATAAATCGACTCTTTACCTGTAGAAGGTGTCTCCACTGGTACGGAGTTCCATTTAACGCACCCTTTCAGCGTCTCCGTAGGAACAGCTGTGAATCGTCCGAAGTAGTGACGGTATTCCGTCCGACACACATTCACCCCACTGGTGGGCTCACATGAGTTGTGAGTCCGTCAGAGGCTCCACTCAGATGTGGAAGATTTCATAATTCCCACAAGACTCGGAAGAACTGCGGATCATGTGTGAACCTCCTGTACTCTCCAGCACTTCTTCTGTTCGGTTTTGCTCTCCGAACTGAACTGCTCTCCCACCGCACACGACTGGCTGGAACTAGGAAGTGCCGACATTTAAAGAGTTCTATTTCCGGTTCATTTGGGAAGTCCTGATTGGCTGAAATAGCTAATCAGGGGTGTGTTTTTGTGACGTAAGAGGTCACTAGAAGTCAGAAAAACAGAAAAATTGTTTTGGAACGGACAGATGTTGTTTTTGAGACAGACAAGAGAAATGTTTAGGCGAGTTGGGGGAAAACAGGTGCCAGCTTCTCTATTTACGTCTGAGAGGATTTAAAAACATGACAGTTCGTTCCAACAACTTGTCTTCTTGCCTCCAACCTTGGACCAACTTACACTGCTCATTTCAGACAGAAAATCAGAAAATGCATAATTACTCTGTAACAGACCTTAACTTGATTTCTACTTTGAATGAGGATTAAAAATCATTAACTGTTTCACAGTTGATTTAAAATGAGTAGTTCACTTCAACATTTAAAAATGGTTTGAACTAAACGCACTTTGATTATCAAGAAATTTGTAAGATAGTAATAATAGAAAAAGAGAGTGTTCTTTCAATTGATCAGTGCAGGACACTTAGAAAGTCTCTGGATGGACTTGATTTTGTGTTTCTGGACTCAAATCAATGAAATACAGTTCTTGTCCCAGGAAGGCCCTCAAGGTCAGGATTTGACCTGAGGCTTAGTTCACTACAGTTTAATGTCCAAAAAAGGTGTTGAAAAACCTTCAGAAAGCCCAAAGAGCTAATGTTAAGCCTATTTTAACAGATAAAGGTTGGCCCTGTGGAAGCAAATAATAAAAACAGTGATGGCTGAAAACTTTTGCACAGCACTGCAATGGTTGAAAATATTAAAATGTTGCCATATATTTTAGTTCGAACTGAATATTTTACTGAAACAGAACATCTGTCCCCATGTAGTGATTAAAAGTACACATCACACTATTAAAAAAATAAAATGTTGGAGTGAAACAAATTGAGTTCTGTAAACTGACGAAATCACTAAATTAATAAATAGAACTAAAGACAATTGATGTTTTCTGATCGACTTTATTAAAACACTCATGTCTCTTCACACAATGTCCAAAAAGTTCCAAATCTAATACAGCAAAGTCATCATTTTAATTCAAATTAAAACTTGTGTAAAAGTACACACCAAAAAAATGCTAAAATCAAACAGTCGGACGCTCATCTGTAGCCGAGGAGGTTGAAGCACGCACACGCACACACACACATACATAAACAAATGAGGGCCGCATTAAACAGAAACACAAATTATTTCACGTTTTAGGCCTCGTTAAAGGAGAGCATCAGTTAACATCATTGGAACAGCTAACAGGTATTTAAACAATGATTCAAATAAAATAAAAAGTAACGCGTCACTGTATGATAAGGTCGGACCTAAAACTGATCCACGTCAAGCCTCAGATTTCACTCCACAAGCAGCTTTTTAAAAGACACATTCTGATAAGATTCAGAATGAAAGCCTCCCTTAAAATAAACACAAACAAATGAATCTCCTTGATAATCATAAGAACCGTTGCACCTGCAGAGGTGTTCACTCCGTAGATTAGTATGCAGCACAAACAGTCAGAAGCATAAAATCCACTTAATCCCTTTTTTATTTACCGCTAACGGCAGCTTAGTTCCTAAATTATAATGTTGGGGTAAAAATATTGATGGAATTAGGCCTGTCACGATAACAGATTTTTCTGGGCGAATAATTGTCTCAGAAATTATTGCGATAAACGATAATATTGTTTGAAATTTGACAATAATTAGTAATTATTGTCAAATTTAAGAAATGTTGGTTCATTTTATTTTTAGTACATTTTTTGACCACCAGATGGAAGTATAAGACACTCTGAACAGAAAGATGGATAGTGAGGGAGCGAGCAGCGTCTCTTTTTTAAGAAAAATGGGAAGGAGGCCCCTTGACGTGACATGGGCCATCTCTTCTTCCTTTATTTGTTTCTCAAAATGGTGGACGCTTGATATGGTTTAAGATCTTTAGCATAGCATTTTTCACACAAAAGCTTTTAATAAAAAAAAAATTAAAAATCAGTAAACAAGTTCTCCGCTTCTTTTTGCAGAGAAAAACAACTTTTAACACAAAGGCACGGGTTTCAACCGTGAATTTTTGAGTTTTGACAAGACGGGAGGTTTTTCCCCGAAGTCAGCCTGTTAGCTTAGCTTCTCAGCTTAGCTGCTTTTAACGATCCAAAAACGCGATTTTAAAAAGAAAAGAGAAAGGGAGGGGTCAGCAAGGAGCACCGGAGTCGAGCCTTTTGTCGTCCAGTGTCTTCAGTAGAAAGAGAGAGACATGAAGAAACAATAAAGCTGATAAATGAAAATGTGGTCGATAATTTTCATTTATCATGCGATTAATTGATTTATTGTTTATTGCGACAGGTCTAGATGGAATCACTCAAAGCTTGATCTGATGTCTTTAGTCTAGTTTAAAAAAATATTACATTCATATTCTAAAAATGTCCTGAAATTGAGGGATGTCTGTCTAATAATGAAGTGGAATTAAATGATGGATGTTATCACAGAATAAAAGCAAAACCTTAAAGAAAAAATCCAAGAAATTAAACTGAAACGAAGCAGAGTTAGTATGAAGCCATTTTGTACAGAGTCGTTAAACGTGAGGTCCTGAAAACATCTGAAACGTTTCGGCTGATTTCTGATCATCGACGCAGACGTAAAAAACTAACGAGTTATTTAGTGAGCAGGTCCAGACCGGGACCAGGACCAGGACTCACAGCTCCATTTTCTGCCCAGAAAGAGGCTCCTGTTGCTGGATCTCCTCGTCCGACGTCACGCCTCCGTCCATCTTCTCCACCGGAGACCTCCCCTTTTTCTTCTTCTTCTCCTTCTTCTTCTTCTTCTTGGTCACCTTCTCGTTGTCCGAGCTGCCGCCCCCCTCCTCTCCTTCCTCCCCCTTCTTCTTTTTCTTCTTCTTCTTCTTCTTTGTGTTCTCTGCGATCGCTGCCGGGTCTCCCTTCTTCTTTGCGGTCCAGTCTTCTTGCAGACAGGCTGGGCGGAGAAACGAGGGCAGAGGTTTCAAACATTTAGAGACAACTGCTCGTTATGAGACCAGAAAACATGGAGTCAACTCAGCAGTCTCACACTTTACAACTTATTTACTTCAATGTGTTTGGGAAGTTTTGGTCAGAGTTTATGGATGTTTTTAACTACTATGTCTGAGAACATTAACCGCCCATGAACCATATGTTTGAGTTAGCAGGGAGCGCTGGATGAGGAGCTGATTTGGCACAGCTGGTTCTCCAAGGTCACCTTCAAGTCTGTGAGCTTGGAGCTGAGAAGGTTATAAAAACAAGCTTCACAGATGACCTATGGCAGATTCTCATGACTGGTGTGTACATCCTGTATATGTGTGTACTTCCTGTATATGTGTGTGTACTTCCTGTATATGTGTGTGTACGTCCTGTATATGTGTGTACTTCCTGTATATGTGTGTGTACTTCCTGTATATGTGTGTGTACGTCCTGTATATGTGTGTACTTCCTGTATATGTGTGTGTACTTCCTGTATATGTGTGTGTACGTCCTGTATATGTGTGTGTACTTCCTGTATATCTGTGTGTACTTCCTGTATGTGTACCTCCTGTATATCTGTGTGTACTTCCTGTATATCTGTGTGTACTTCCTGTATATGTGTGTGTACGTCCTGTATATGTGTGTGTAC
>NC_056498.1:40286286-40291964 GCF_014905685.2 Nematolebias whitei
TGTACTTCCTGTATATGTGTGTGTACGTCCTGTATATGTGTGTGTACGTCCTGTATATGTGTGTGTATTTCCTGTATATGTGTGTGTACTTCCTGTATATCTGTGTGTACATCCTGTATATGTGTGTGTACTTCCTGTATATGTGTGTGTGCTTCCTGTATATGTGTGCGTACCTCCTGTATATCTGTGTGTACTTCCTGTATATGTGTGTGTACATCCTGTATATGTGTGTGTACTTCCTGTATATGCGTGTGTACTTCCTGTATGTGTACCTCCTGTATATCTGTGTGTACTTCCTGTATATGTGCGTGTACGTCCTGTATATGTGTGTACTTCCTGTATATCTGTGTGTACTTCCTGTATGTGTACCTCCTGTATATCTGTGTGTACTTCCTGTATATCTGTGTGTACTTCCTGTATATGTGTGTGTACATCCTGTATATGTGTGTGTACATCCTGTATATCTGTGTGTACTTCCTGTATATGTGTGTGTACTTCCTGTATATCTGTGTGTACTTCCTGTATATCTGTGTGTACTTCCTGTATATCTGTGTGTACTTCCTGTATGTCTGTGTAACCTGTCCTGAAAATTCATCCTTGCAAGTAAAACCAGTTCAGAATCTTCTCTCCTTGTAGAAGCTCCTTTGCGTAAATGAGATAAATAAAGGATATTTTCCTCGAACACAACCCTCACAAGGTCTTGAACTTTATGACAATAACTGTTTCTTAGGGTTATAATTAACCATTTTATTTAACTGCTTAAAATATATATATATTTTTACGTGTGTTTATTTATCTATTTTTTTACACATTAACTAGTTGATCTTTTACAGCTATCTCAATCTGAAATAAAAACATCAAATTTAAATGAATATGGTTTTGTTATATTTTATCTTCCTAACGGGCTTTACCAAGCACTTTGGTAACAGTTTCTGTTTTAAATGTGCTCTATAAATAAATCTGACTTGACTTTAGTTTAAAATAAAAACACAATTATTTCCTCTACATATTTTTGTTACTTTTACTGAATCAGTTGACCACTGAGCTGCTTCTGTTCACAAACGGTGCCTTGCTTTTGGTCAATCTGTTTTTTGGACTGAATGCACACTCGTGCAAAAAGCACGTGTGTTTTTGCACTTTACGTTCGAGATGAAACAATTACGTTGATTGAGACGAGAGGAGCGACTCGGTAGAAACATCCAGCTGCGAAAAAAACGCACCTCTTTCAAGTAAGTTTCAGCCTCGTCTATAGAGGTAGAGATAAAATAAAATAACTTTACTGAAATTAATACATTATTTCATGATAAATACAGAGTAAAAAAATGCATTTATAACAGACCAAACCCATATGGAAATTTTGATTATTGCCGATACCGATACTGGGCGGGGAAGGCTCAATGCCAATAACCGATATATTGGCTGAAAGTTTTTGAGCTTTGTTCGTCCCCAACAATCTATGTTAACAGAAACTTTTAAACCTGTTTTAACTCTTGAAGTCTTGAAACAGTCTTCCTAACGTGCGTTCACATTTTCTATCCTCCACTATTCACCATAAAGTTATCAGGTGGGTTAAATTATTATTATTATTTTTTTTCATTTACCCTTTATTTATACAGGTAGTCTCATTGAGCCACGAGAGAGAACAAAGAAACACCTTCCTGATCATTGTTTAAACAGTCAGCCATGTACGGTGAAGGTCTAACTAGTACTGACGACAGCAGAGTTTTTCTTTTTCTTTGTAGAGAAGTAAAGATTTCAGACAAACATTTCATTGAGGGCAACAAAGATCATGTGACTAACACTGATGATTTTTACCGCTACGTTACATTTATTGTTCTGGATAAAGTTTTATAAGGCAATATCCTATGCTAGGTTGTCTAAACGTTAGCTTGCTAACTTGAGAGGCACATAGCTAATGACAAGCGGGTTGGAGGATTGAAGAGAATTTATTATTAATGATTTTTTTTTTTTTTTTTTACAGATCAGTTAAAATAAACTTATCATGGTCTGTTCAGTAAAATACGCTACACAACATTAATAATAATAATAATAATAATAATGATTTTAATTTGTAACGCGCTTTTCATTAACAAAAATCTCACACATTGCACATTGCTCCCTACTTCGTCTGTGCTGAATGTGAAAGTGAAACTTAAGCGAACGGCCATGACTTGAAAGCAGTCTTTTTGCTCCCTCTGCTGGACACATTGTACAATTACGGCTGGTTCCCAGAATTTTAAGGATAAAAACTAGAATTTATATCGGCACATAATAGGACAATCATCACCGATACCGATATGTCCCCAAACAGCTATATCGGCCCTACAAATAAATCGGTCGGGCTCTAATTTACAATAATTTCAATGGAATTGTTTTTTTTTATAACTAAAGGACACTAGAGGGCAGTAAAGTTACTGTGAGGTTACAGGAGCATTTGAAACAATTCTGACTTCAAACTCCTGGTTGTATTTATCTTTCATTTAAATCTCGTTAACGACCAGGTGACGACCAGTTTACTGTAGCCTGTTGTGTAAAAACGTAGCCCTGACAGAATATGTGTGGATTTTCTCCTGTTTTACCTGTGTCTCCTCCTTTAAGAACATGTTTCTCACACAGATAGGTGGTCAGGTCTTCCTCCTGGTTTCCTTTGTACCAGTCTTCAATCACCTCCTCGTACCGCTCCACCATCACATCACACTGATGACAACAAAGTGCCAGCGAGAGTTAAAACAGTCAACGGTGACATTAAATGTGCACGCTTTGGAAAATACCTGTTTTTTAAGGTCGGCTACTTCTGCGGACGTCTCGTTCCACAGCTCGTAGGGAATGTCCATCACCACCTTTACTCCTTTGTTCACCAAACCATGAAGAGTGGAGAAGGTCTCTGACATGCCCTGAACACAGTCAAGTCAGGGACGTTCAAAAACAACACGGTTTGATCCAACGTCTTTAAAGTCAAGCAAAGAATCACAACCCAACACTTTGTTTGCTTCAGAAATGTAAATATCAAAGAAATGAATGGAAGAGAGACAAAAAAAAAATGACTTGAACATTAGTGACGCCCCAGAACCAGACAAGAGACATCCTAATCAAGAGTTCAGACCATCTCAGCCGACTCGTTTTGATGCAGAGGAGCAGCGGCTCCACTCTCAGCTCCTCACTTTATCTCTAAAGCCGGGGGCCCAACCATCGACAGAAGAAACCCAATTCAGCAGCTTGGATCCAGGATCTCGTTCTTTCGGTCATGAGCCAAACCTCATGACCACGGAAGAGTTTTGGAACGCAGACGAACCGGTCCAGTAAACCAGTTCAGCTCATTCTTCATCACAACTGACTGAAGCAACACCCTCATTACTGCGAATGACGTTCTGGTCTGCTGATCCATCTCCATCCTACTTGAACCCCTCCACCTGAAGTAAAAACTCCCTTGCTGACCCGGAGGAGGCGTTCCACCCATTTTCAGCAGAGAACCACAACCTCAGACTCAGAGGAGCCGGCTCAGTGCATCCAGAAGGTCGTGAACCAAAGACACCAACAGAACCACATCATCTGCATAAAACAGAAGCAAGAGCCTGAGGTTCTCCAACCAGTCACTCTCCCCTCTGAGATCCTGGACCTGGATCAGAGACCAGGGACAGCCCTGGCACCGAGAACAGCTCAACTTTGTGCTGAGGACACGGACATAGATCCGGCTTTGGTTCTACAGGGACTGGACAGCCCCATCCTCCCACAGTCCTCCCTCACAGAGGAACAAGGTCATCAGCCTTCTTCACATCCACAAACCATGTGTAGACTGCAGAACCAAACTCTCATGACCCCTTTAGCAACTCTGCAAGAGTGAAGACTAGGCCCGTCACAATAACAAATTTTGCTGGGCGATTTAATTGTCTCAGTAATTATTGCGATAAACAATAATATTGTTTGAAATTTGGCTATAATTAGTCATTATTGTCAAATTTAAGAAAATAAAGTTTGTTAATTTGATTTGGGTGTAGTACCTTTTTTCGACCACCGGATGTCAGTATAAGACTGTTTGAACCGAAGGATGGATAGTGAGGGAGTGAGCAGCGTGTCTCTAAGAAAAATGGGAGGGAGGCCCCTTGACGCAACATGGGCTGTCTCACCTTCCTTTTTTTTTTGGTTCTCCAAATGGCGGACGCTCGTTGTGGTTTGAGCTCTTTAGCATTTTTCACACAAAGATTTTAATTGAAAAAAATCAGTAAACAAGTTCTCAGCTTCTTTTTGCAGAGAAAAACAACTTTTTTCATGAAGGCACGACTTTCAACCGTGAATTCTGGAGCTTCAACAAGACGGAGGTTTTTTCCTGAGGTCGACTTGTTAGCTTAGCTCGTAGCTTAGCTTCTCAGCTTAGCTGCTTTTAACGATCCAAAAACGCGATTTTGGACGATTAAAACAGATTTTAAAGATTAAAGAGAAAGGGCGGGGTCAGTGAAGAGCACCGGAGTTGAGCCTTTTATCATCCAGTGTCTTCAGTAGAAAGAGAGAGACACGAAGAAACGATAAAGCAGATAAATGAAAATGAGGTCGATAATTTTCATTTATCATGCGATTAATTGATTTATTGTTTATCATGACAGGCCTAGTGAAGACCTGGTCCAGGACCAGGACCAGAACAGACGCCTCACTGATCCTTCTGAATCTGAGGATCCACAGTCTGAGCCTCCCTCCCTACACCCTAAAGCGAACCTTCTCCTGAAGGCTGAGAACTGTGATTAAATGTTATTCTATACCTAAAGTACTGCTTTGCACTGTGTTTTATATATCAATGTGTGTTTTTATACATTAATTTATAATTTTCTTCACTTTAATTGATGATCTATGTCAGGGTTGTCCTATTTCTTATCTGTGCCAAAACTATCAAGATGAAAGCACTCGTGGGCCACAAAAACGTGAATTCAACTCTTAAAGTGAGAATTACTTTGGAAAAAAGTTAAAAGTTTACTCATTTTGGTGGAGAAAGAGTTTTTAATTGTTGTAGATCCAAAACATTAAATGCATATTAAACACTAACCTTATATTTTTAATTAAAACGACTTAAATTATTTGATTTGTTGGGTCTGTTTGTTGTTTTCTTATGTTTGTTAAGTTCATTTTAGTCGTTTCTCTGCAACCTAAGCACAATTTGAGTAAGTGCCCTTTTAAAATGGGGTGGATCAGCCTTTTGGACCATGGACGGCCCAAAAGGCTGATGGGAGTTATCAAAATGCATCCAGCTGTCGGTCGCTACAACACATTCATAGAAGGTTTGAAGGGACACTGATAAAAGTTGATCAACTGGTATGTAGATGATGTCACTTTATATCAATTTAAAAAGTATCCAGTTTCCCTCTATTGGTTATATCAACTGCAATTTGTTCAATTTAGCCAAGTTTTATGAATAATTATCCAAAAGTTTCCTTTCTGTTAAAAATCAAAAAAGTTTTTTGGTGCTTTGTACCATGAAGTGAAAATAAAAAATCATTACAGCCAAAGGTTTGTATTTTGTTTAAAATTGCTCATTTAGAGAAGATTTTTTTCATCTGTTTTGCCGTTAAACCTAAACATCTTCTTCCGCCTGCACGCTCGCTTCACTCAGCCGGTGCAGGCGGAGGAACTCTGGAGAGCTAGCGGCTCCGGCTGCGATGGATGGATGGTGCCGCGCCGCCCAGGCGAAATTA
>NC_056498.1:40292064-40293113 GCF_014905685.2 Nematolebias whitei
TTTGTTAACGAGTTGGAAAATGTTTGGTTTTATTTCGTTAAAGGTCTGATTCTTGTGTTCACAGTAAACCAGATCTAATGTAAACCAGGTTCTGAAGTTCATCTTCAGATTTTACATTTACTTCAAGTGAGACACGTATACTATCATAGAAAACTGAGTTATAAACAGTTTAGTTAGGAAAATATATCCTGAATTATAAAGAAAATATCCAGTAAATTAGGCTCTATGACATTTATTTTTATTTGTCACATGTCTTAATCATGTCTTGACCTCTGTTTAAAGTAAAAACTACCGTATTTTCTGGCGTATAAGTCACATCAGTCGTCAAGCATCATGAAGAGGGAACAAACTTATACAAGTCGCATTTATTTAACAGTCAACAATGGTGTACCACAAGGCTCAGTCTTGGGACCCACCCTCTTTACAATCTACATACATAATGTAGGTAAAAACATCCCTAATGCATCCATACATTTCTATGCTGATGACACAGTTGTTTATTGTCGAGCTAAAACTGTTGATAAGGCTTTCCAGCTTTTGAAATCTGCATTCAACATCATCCAGGCAGATTTGTTTCGCCTCAAACTTGTCCTAAATGCCGACAAAACCAAAGGGATTCTTTTTTCAAACAGGAAGTCGATCCCAGCAGTTCTTCCTCCGATTTTATCCTCAAATGGTGTCCCCATTGAGTTTGTTGATTCCTATAAATATTTGGGTATCTTGGTCGATTCACGTCTCTCTTTTAAGCTCCATGTGGAAAACTTGGTAAAGAAACTGAAAGTTAAACTGGGTTTCTTTTTCAGAAACAGATCCTGTCTAACCCTGAATGCTAGAAAACGCCTTGTATCTATGACTTTCCTTCCCTCAATTGATTATGGTGACATTATTTACATGAACGCTCCTAAAAGAACCCTGCAGATGTTGGATGCTGCAGATGTTGGATGCTGCAGATGTTGGATGCTGTCTATATCATGGTGCACTAAGATTCATAACAGGCTGTGAATATCGTACCCACCACTGCACCCAGTATTCACTGGTTAACTGGACAT
>NC_056498.1:40293213-40294537 GCF_014905685.2 Nematolebias whitei
GTAAGTTTGTTTTTTTCTGTTTTTCAGTCTGTAAGTTTGATTTTTTTTCTCTTTTTCAGTCTGTAAGTTTGTTTTTTTCTATTTTTCATTCTGTATGTTTTTTTTTTCTTCTGTTTTTCAGTCTGTAAGTTTGTTTTTCTGTTTTTCAGTCTGTAAGTTTTTTTTCTTTCTGTTTTTCAGTCTGTAACTTTGTTTTTTTTCAGTTTTTCAGTCTGTACGTTTTTTTTTCTTCTGTTTTTCAGTCTGTAAGTTTGTTTTTTTCTGTTTTTCAGTCTGTAAGTTTGATTTTTTTCTCTTTTTCAGTCTGTAAGTTTGTTTTTTTCTATTTTTCATTCTGTATGTTTTTTTTTCTTCTGTTTTTCAGTCTGTAAGTTTGTTTTTCTGTTTTTCAGTCTGTAAGTTTTTTTCTTTCTGTTTATTGTCTGTAAGTTTTTTTTTTTCTGTTTTTCAGTCTGTACGTTTTTTTTTTCAGTTTTTCAGTCTGTAAGTTTGTTTTTCTGTTTTTTAGTCTGTAAGTTTTTTTTCTTTCTGTTTTTCAGTCTGTAAGTTTGTTTTTTTCTGTTTTTCAGTCTGTACGTTTGTTTTTTTCTGTTTTTCAGTCTGTAAGTTTTTTTCTTCTGTTTTTCAGTCTGTAAGTTTGTTTTTTTCTGTTTTTCAGTCTGTAAGTTTTTTTTCTTCTTCTGTTTTTCAGTCTGTAAGTTTGTCAGCATCGAGATGAAGTCGGCCTTCGAGGAGACGGGGAAGACCAAGGCCGTCATAGAGAGCAACTACAACTTCATCGATGGGAAGGGGGCACCGCCGGTCAAATACGTCAAGTCGTGAGTCCGCTGTCGTCTGTCGATCCTCCTTGTTTTGCGGTTTTTATTTCAGCATCGCTCTGAAACTCGGCGGTTTGAGTTTCAGAGCAGAAATGAAACCGGCTCTGCGTGGAGGGACGGTGCAGTTCGGTCTGGATCCGCCTCACTGCCAGAGGCAGCGGGGGACAGGAACTTAGTCAAGTTCACTTCCTGAGAATTATTATAGAGACGTTGTGTGTGTGCGCGCGTGTGCGTGCGTGTGTGTGTGTGTGTGATACCACTGCTCGTTTTTTTAAAGAAGTTGGTTTTAGAAGTGAGCAAACGTTTATTTTTAACCTGCAGCTGCAGACGCACAGCGACATTTGTAAAATGTCTTTCATTATTCAGATTAATTTAAACTCGTTCCTCGGGCTGTTCTAAGATTAACAACCTGAAGAACCTAAATGTGGGTTCTCCTACAAGATCATACAAAGAATCCCTGGGAGTTGAAGCACCTGGTTGTCTTGTTCCTGAGTGTAGGATGAAGC
>NC_056498.1:40294637-40296249 GCF_014905685.2 Nematolebias whitei
GCTTCATCCTACACTCAGGAACAAGACAACCAGGTGCTTCAACTCCCTGGGATTCTTTGTATGATCTTGTAGGAGAACCCACATTTAGGTTCTTCAGGTTGTTAATCTTAGAACGGCCCGAGGAACGAGTTTAAATTAATCTGAATAATGAAAGACATTTTACAAATGTCGCTGTGCGTCTGCAGCTGCAGGTTAAAAATAAAAGTTTGCTCACTTCTAAAACCAACTTCTTTAAAAAAACGAGCAGTGGTATCACACACACACACACACACACACACACGCACACACACACACGCACAACGTCTCTATAATAATTCTCAGGAAGTGAACTTGACTAAGTTCCTGTCCCCCGCTGCCTCTGGCAGTGAGGCGGATCCAGACCGAACTGCACTGTCCCTCCACGCAGAGCCGGTTTCATTTCTGCTCTGAAACTCAAACCGCCGAGTTTCAGAGCGATGCTGAAATAAAAACCGCGAAACGAGGAGGATCGACAGACGACAGCGGACTCACGACTTGACGTATTTGACCGGCGGTGCCCCCTTCCCATCGATGAAGTTGTAGTTGCTCTCGATGACGGCCTTGGTCTTCCCCGTCTCCTCGAAGGCCGACTTCATCTCGATGCTGACAAACTTACAGACTGAAAAACAGAAAAAAACAAACTTACAGACTGAAAAACAGAAACAAACTAACTTACAGACTGAAAAACAGAAAAAAAACTAACTTACAAACTGAAAAACAGAAAAAAACCTTACAGACTGAAAAACAGAAAAAAACAAACATACAGACTGAAAAACAGGAAAAAAACTTACAGACAGAAAAACAGAAAAAAAACTAACTTACAGACTGAAAAACAGAAAAAAAACTTACAGACTGAAAAACAGAAACAAACTAACTTACAGACTGAAAAACAGAAACAAACTCTAAACAACCAGACAGGAGATTCAACTTGAGCAGTTTTCAGACGTGCAGTGAAACTGCGTTCACCTACAGAATCATTTAATCTATCTTCTTTATTATTTATCAGAGTTACTTCTGTAATTTGGTCAGAAATTTTCAAAAATGTTGGTAATAACTTTCATTTAAAGTCACAGTTTATTTACTCAGGAGTTCATTGAAACCTGAAAAGTCTAAAAATGTCAGTAAACTTTTAATGAACCTTCCTAATAATTTAGTTTAGTCAAACAGCCTGAAATAATAAAAACTTTCAGACTTTTTAAATCCCGATCATTAAAATGGTACAGATCTCCAATGATCATAAAAACAATCTTAAATTTATATCCAACATCAAATCAAAAAACTCGATGGAAATATCCAAATTAAATTAAATAAATGACAAAAATAATTAAAAATAATAAGATTTATAAGTAAATTACCAACATTTAGTGTTGAAAACGATGACATGCATGTGAGAAAAATCTAATTTTTGACATAAAATGCAAAAAAAATAAAGTTTATTTGTTTTTACTTTTCCTGAACTCATTTATTTGTAATAATTTATTTTACTGATGTTTCTTACACGTTGTAACACTTTTATATAATTTATGCCTCACAATTGTAGACATTTAACTACATTAACTGGACCTAAATCTGCTGTGGTTAGTGTTTTTCTTTT
>NC_056498.1:40296349-40301043 GCF_014905685.2 Nematolebias whitei
TTGGTAATAACTTTCATTTAAAGTCACAGTTTATTTACTCAGGAGTTCAGTGAAACCTGAAAAGTCTAAAAATGTCAGTAAACTTTTAATGAACCTTCCTAATAACTTAGTTTAGTCAAAGAGCCTGAAATAATAAAAACTTTCAGACTTTTTAAATCCTGATCATTAAAATGGTACAGATCTCCAATGATCATAAAAACAATCTTAAATTTATATCCAACATCAAATCAAAAAACTCGATGGAAATATCCAAATTAAATTAAATAAATGACAAAAACAATTAAAAATAATAAGATTTACAAGTAAATTACCAACATTTAGTGTTGAAAACGATGACATGCATGTGAGAAAAATCTAATTTTTGACATAAAATGCAAAAAAAATAAAGTTTATTTGTTTTTACTTTTCCTGAACTCATTTATTTGTAATAATTTATTTTACTGATGTTTCTTACACGTTGTAACACTTTTATATAATTTATGCCTCACAATTGTAGACATTTAACTACATTAACTGGACCTAAATCTGCTGTGGTTAGTGTTTTTCTTTTAAGGATCACTTCAAATGTCTGTATGTTGGTGAGAAGGTTTGTGGAAGTGAGGTGGTCATCACAGCTGTTTCTAAAAGCAACTCAAGTCAAACACAACGTGAAGAAGTTTACAGGCATTACTTTACTCTTTCGTTGGCCTGATCTGGTGAGGCTTGTTGTGTCTGTGGACCGGCAGTCAGAATATGAAGAGCATTTTGTTTGTTTGTTTGTACAAACAGCTGAACTTCATATTTACCTTCACATCTGTTGGGAAGATGAACCCACTCATCGTCGCCTTCTGGTTTAGCTGCTCCCACCGACGAAATTATCACCAAAAACACCACTAAATTCATCCTGGCTGCTCAGCTCGGCTCGTTATCTCCTCATAAAATCATTTCAAACGTTAAAAATCATTTCCAGAAAACCGTTATTCCCTCGTTTTACATAATCGGCTCTGAAAGCTCTCACAGGTGATGAAAATACGCCAGCATCCACTTCCGCTTTGGGCGTTGCGCACTCTAAAATTCTGACCAATCAGAGAACAAGAAGTGGCAGCGGATTGACCAATGAGAGGCAGAGAAGGGCCAGAGAGCAAATAAACAGTAAGAGGTATCACTTCTTACCTTTTTAACTTAACATTAACTCAAAACCTGATTATATGATGCATGCTCAATAATCCAGGTAGAAAAATCTAAAAAAGTTAAATCTAAATCTAATAACAATCAATAATAATAATTATGAAAACCTAATAATTATCAAAATCTGATTATTTAGATACTTTCTATTTACCCACTGACACTTGAATTGTGAAAAGATAAACTGGTAACTGTTGTGTTAAAAATAAAATAGTCCTTCAGACTTTTACATTTGTGTTTGAATTTTTCATTGTGCTGCAGCCGCACACAGCTGCTCAACTAGATTTGAAAAATCAAAAGTGTAGTTTTTAAATCCCGATCATTAAAATGGTACAAATCTCCAAATACAAATCTTTGTGAGGTAGAAAACAAAACTGATTATTTCCAAACAGTATTTGGACACTTTAATAGGATTACAAGACCATCTGGTTGCTCTAAGAAAGCAATTAATATGTAATCCAGACAAAATGTATGTTATAATGGAAGATACTTTTATTAGATTCAGGAACAAACTCGAAACTAAATTTTAACAATATATTTTATTTACTTTCTTGATCGAAAATCTATCTGGGATAGAATTTTTTTTTTTTTTTTTATATATATTTAAATTTTGTTTAATTTCTAAAGCGTTCATTTTTATGAGTAGTCACTCATCGTTTCTTTTATTCTGATCTTTGAGTTCAACATCCGGTGCCTGTGAGCCTCAGTCTCATCCAGCAGAGGAGGCTGAGCACACATCTACAGATCTTTAAGACATTATTTGCTATGTAACGTATGTTACTTTAAAAAAAACATGTGTTTTGTCAACATCTGCCCACAGTTAATGGAGTAAAACAACAAATATAATCTCGGTTTGTGTACATGTGTGGTGTTTGTTGTAAACATCACCTGTGTAGATTTATAATTGATTAAAGTTGATTCAGTTTAATGCCAGCTGCACACTTAAATGATTTAAGTGAGAAGAATGGTAAAAAGCAACACATAAAAAAAAAAAAAAGTTTTAAATAATCTGAAAACACTTGCACACTAACAAACCTTCAAGTACAAAAGTATAAAACACTATCAAAAACTAGATATAATAGATAACAGATTTTACAGATTAATTTTAATCTAAAGTTGACTAAGTTTGGACCTCACACTGATTGATGGCTGTCACGAACATTTGAGCTTTGAAAACACAACAAATGTCGACAACTCGGCCAATTTTGCGCACAACGAGCTGAAATTTGGTGTGGTAGTAGCTGAGAGTCACTCACAGCCAACACATACTGTGAGCGCTAACAGATCACGCAAGATCGTTCATGGTTTGACCAAAACGACGACGACTCCTTCACTGCTCAACATGTGATCGTCTTGTCAGTCAGGTTTGTTTGAAACGCTCAGAAAAACGTCTTAACTCCCACTTAATTTAGCTCCAAAACGTTTGTAGTCTGATTTAAGGCGTTCCCAGACTGTGTAGACTGGAAACTTGTTTGCATGTGTGGGAACCAGGGGCGGTTCTAGAATCTGATCTGCTGGGGTGCCCCCAGCACTGATGGTGGCTCTTGGCTTGAACAACATGTCCATTGGCGTCTGAAGCATTTGTAATATTGGGGGACACACTGGTGGTGGTGGTGGGGGGGGATGGTCTCCCAGAAAATTTTGAATAAAGTAAATTCCATTTCCTGCATTCTGGTGTATTTTAACGGTTGTTTAACATCCATGTTTACCTACATCAGTAAACACTCGATTCAATAACTATTTTAGAGTTAATGGCACAACAAGAAGCTAATATTACTACCTGTGAAATACTTTTACTAATTCATCCGACTTGCACTGTTATATTTTACCACGTTGTTGTTTACTTTTTTTTTTTGACTTTGTAAATATTATCTGAATTTGTCCACTTTGATCTCTTTTAAGGGATTTTAAACGATTGTTATGGTCAATAGAAAAATCAAAGCAAATGTGTTCTTGTTTGTAATTACCTTGTTTTAAAAGGCACCTTGATTTATTGTTTTATAACACTGCGTTTTATTTTAATTGTATTTTATGGTTTATTGTTGTCTATACTTTATATGTTAAGGTCTCTCTTGTAAATGAGTCCTTGTGACTCACTGAGACTAGCCTGTAAAAATAAAGGTTGAATTAATTATATTTCTTTTCACTTTTTGATACTTTATTTTGTACTTTTATTGCATGTGTTAGAATTTCTTGTTTTATTAATTTATTTTTTCTAACTGAATCGGTTCTTCTCATCCTGAACACTTCATTGCATTGTTGACCTTGTGTTAACTTGCATATGACAAACATAACATAATGAGAAGTAGCCTGACCAACAGCTCTCCTTGTGTGAATAGAGCACGCTCTGCTCCTCCCACACATTTTAACCCCTCCCCCCCACCACCCCTCCAGCTCCTGCAGGTAAGGGACATTTCACTTTGGGACAATCACTGGTTGGTCAAATGCTGATGAGCCTACTGGATTGATTGACAGGTGGTGTTGAGGATTCGACCCGTGCAAAAAAATCATAGATTTTTCTGGCCCGTTTGTGTCATCATTTATTCCATATTTACCGTATTTTTCAGACTATAAGACGCACCGGATTATAAGGCTCTGTTGATTTTTCAGAAAATTAAAATATTTTAAGTGCGCCTTATAGTCTGAAAAATACGGTATTCCAAAATGTCTTCAGTATTTTTGGTGAATCTAAGGTTTGAGAACTAAGCTTTCTTTCAAAATCGTAATTATGTTTGTTCAATTTTTGCTGAGTTCAAATTTAGGGGTGCTTGAGCACCCCCAGAAAGAGGCTAAGATGGCCACTGGTGTGAACGATTCACCCGCGTGCGCCCGAACGCATCTGAGTGAACCTCAGTGTGAGCAGAAGAGATTTTCACAGCGAGATGAGAGCGTTTCTCAGCAGCTCAACGATAGGACGCTTTCCCTGAGAGGTGCTTCAGAGCTGCCTGCCAAAAGGACAGTCAGCTCCACACACACACACGCACACATGCACACCAGTGCGTGTCTCATAGCAGGACTTGACACCGAGTTGGTGGAGGTCAGGTTGATGCAGAGGGAGAAAGAAAAGATGAAAGCTGGTTTTCATGCAGCCACGCAGCCCACACAGCAGGCGAAAGCAGGGCTTTGTTGGAATAAACCTCTCACATGCGCTCCTTTTTAGCCGTTTCTTGAATAAAATAACAGATTACACAGCAGGCTGTTGAAAAGCGCCATCGCTGCCGGCCTGAAAAGAGGCCGCTTTCATCAGTTTAAATTGACGAGTGCTCAAACGCACGGTGACGGGAACGAGACGTGAACTCAGGATTGTGTTCAAACAAAACTGCTTTCATCTGCAGCTGATCTTTACTGATCTGCTGCGAATGCTCCCCCACTTCTGCTGCGAAGAGCTTCTGGTTGGAAAAAGGAAAAGACGGTGAATGTGTCTGCTCACCTGGTGGTCACAGTCAGCATCAGACACGTTTTCACTCAGAGGCAGAACAATCGCAACAAAAAGTTCAGACATGTTGAACATAAGCATGTAAATAAGTGTG
>NC_056498.1:40301143-40303946 GCF_014905685.2 Nematolebias whitei
TTCCCAGCTCAGCACCTTTCTGGGTGGAGTTTACAAGTTCTCTCTGTGCATGCGTGGTTTTTCTCCAGGCACTCCTGTTTCCTCCCCAAAAACATGCATGTTAGGCTGATTGGTACCATATTTTTTGCCCTATAAGTTGCGTATTTTTGTATCATTTGCATGCCCTGCGACTTATATGCTGAAGCGACGTATTTATGGATTTTTTTCCCATATTTGTAAACTAATTTTTGGCTGAGATATGACGGTTTTCATTAATTCTAACTGAAAATGTTGAACACTACTATTTTCAGCCGCTAGATGGCACTCGAGTAGTTTGGCATGCCGTTGTGTCATGTAATATGTAAAAGTGGCTATTATTGACACCATCAGCTTGCCATAGTTTCAGGTCCGGTATCATACATGGAGCAACTGTCAAATCAACTTCATTTTGCCGCCCCGCCCCAGAGAAATGCAGCTAATTTGACAACTGAAGTGCATTTATTAAGTCAAAGTTCAACTGAGACACACCTCTACTATAAAGTCGAGCAAACAACTAATTGTTTTTAGGTGTTAATCTTTTTAAATTCTTGTTAAAGTCCTCCCGTGCACGCTCCCGCAGCCGCCATTTGGCAGCCAATCGATTTTTGGCACAACACCGGACGACATTTCCAGGTAGTCAGCGGTGACACGTAACGAATGCGACTCGTCCGAGGGACGCATAATAGATGCGACGTATACGGTGAAGCAACATATTTTTTGTCCACTTTATTAGACATCTTTGTATAAATTTGTATACCTATGCCTATTTTATGACTGTCTATTGTTGTCGTTGTTATTCACTGTTGTCATCATTCTTTGTTGAAATCAGGTCTCTCTTGTAAATGAGTCCTCGAGGCTCAATGGGATCAACCTGTCTAAATAAAGATTGAATGAATGAATATTTGAACCGATGCATCTTATAGGGCGGTGCGACGTGTACGACGTAAAATACGGTACATGTATCTTTGACTGGTAAGTCAGGAGTTTGAGCCTGACTGCATACTGGTACAAGTGGTTTGGGAACTGAGAATAAACACTGATGTGCTTCATCACTAGTTTTATTAAAATGTTTCTCTTTTAGCTTTGCTTTTTTTTCTTCACAATTCTGCACAAATATTTAAATAGTCCTGGAAGTGAAATTGCATTTTTGTTTCGGTTAAACGCACGTCTCCGGTTGCTACGAACATTTGCAGCACTTGTTTCTTGGTTTTGTTACGACACCATGTTTTAATCCAGGGGTGATTCTAGAATCGGACATTCAGGGGCACCTACCCCCCAGTGTTGACAATGGGTCTTGGCTTGAACAACGCAGTGGCCATTACCATTAGAAGCATTTGGAATGAGGGGGGATGGACACACTGCTGGGGGGGTCTGGGTGTCCTACCCCAGAAAAAAATGAATAAAGTAGATGCCATTTCCTGCATTCTGGTGTATTTTAACAGGTTTTTAAACATCTCCGTTTACATAAGTAAACACTTGATTCAATAACTATTTTAGAGAGCAACAAGAAGTAGCCTGACCAACAGCTCTCCTTGTGTGAATAGAGCATGCTCCACTTCTCTCACACATCCGGACACCCCCACACTTCCCCGGTCGACAACTGCCAACAACTGTATTGCGGCGCACAATACAGATGTGCTAGCTAAGATGCTACAGACATAACGCTCCGCCTCTCACAAGCCTCCCAAACCCCACCCCTCCCTACCCAACAACTGCTGGCACTAACAAAGCACTAACCTAACGCACAACACAGAGGTGTCTCCCCCTCTTCCTTTCATCCCATCAACAAAAACCCAGAAGACACGAGCACACTGCCAAACCAAGTGACCTACAGGAAGGAGGTGCAGCTCCTGCAGGTAAGGGGCGTTTCACTTGGGGACAAACTGAGGTTGCCGATTGGTCATTTGCTGACGAGCTTACTGGATTGATGGACAGGTGGGGTCAAGGATCGACTCGTGCAAAAACAACTCTTAGATTTTTCTGTCCTGTTTAAGTGTCGTCATTTATTCCATATTTATTCAATATTTTGGTTTGAGAACGGAGTTTCTTAACAAAATCCTCATGATGGTTTCTTAATTATTCAGGGGTGCAGAGTTAAAATTTAGGGGGGCTTGAGCACCCACAAAAAGAGGCTAAAATTGCCACTGGTTTAATCAACCATTTTTATGTCAAGACATCGTTGTGTTTTTAAATATCAAAGCATCAGTGTTCAGAGTAATAAAAAACATAAACAAATATCAAATAAAAAAATGCTTTACAGCTCAGAACGTCTGAATTCAGACGACTCACCAAGCTGGAGTCCACTCCTCGCTATTAACTCGGGCATCATTTGTCCTCTTCTTTATTTGTACCTTTTTATTTTCATGTTTACGACTCCGTTCGTTGCCTCAGTCAGAACCGACAGAGCCCCCGCGACTGGAAGTCAGTTTATTCACAAAGTGAGTTCTCGTCTTGGAAAGGCTCTAAAAATAGCTGGAGCTGCAGTGCAGATGAAACCCGTTCTTGTAAGAAAATTGGATTGAATACAGATTTAAACTCGTGCCTCCATAAGAACATGAAGTTGTGTGAAAATGAGGAACGGTTCTTCTTCATGTTGTTGGCAGAGCTGTTTCTGATGAGATCTGTGTTTATTTTTTTGTTTGTAATGTATTTCTGAAGCACTCGGTCTCAAGAGGCTTCCAAAGATTAATTTGATTATGAGGAGACAACTGTGATTTTCACTGTTTGATGTCCTGAAAATCAGCCAATGACCTCTAACACCAGAGAA
This sequence comes from Nematolebias whitei, assembly GCF_014905685.2. Taxonomy (NCBI): domain Eukaryota; kingdom Metazoa; phylum Chordata; class Actinopteri; order Cyprinodontiformes; family Rivulidae; genus Nematolebias; species Nematolebias whitei. The sequence goes on from NC_056498.1 coordinate 40,303,929, forward strand.
AGAGAAATCTTCAAATAA
>NC_056498.1:40304046-40305806 GCF_014905685.2 Nematolebias whitei
GAGCGCATGTGAGAGGTTTATTCCAACAAAGCCCTGCTTTCGCCTGCCGTGTGGGCTGCGTGGCTGCATGAAAACCAGCTTTCATCTTTTCTTTCTCCCTCTGCATCAACCTGACCTCAACCAACTCGGTGTCAAGTCCTGCTATGAGACACGCACTGGTGTGCATGTGTGCGTGTGGAGCTGACTGTCCTTTTGGCAGGCAGCTCTGAAGCACCTCTCAGGGAAAGCGTCCTATCATTGAGCTGCTGAGAAACGCTCTCATCTCGCTGTGAAAATCTCTTCTGCTCACACCGAGGTTCACTCAGATGCGTTCGGGCGCACGCGGGTGAATCGTTCACACCAGTGGCCATCTTAGCCTCTTTCTGGGGGTGCTCAAGCACCCCTAAATTTGAACTCAGCAAAAATTGAACAAACATAATTACGATTTTGAAAGAAAGCTTAGTTCTCAAACCTTAGATTCACCAAAATATTGAAGACATTTGGAACACCATATTTTTCAGACTATAAGGCGCACTTAAAATATTTTAATTTTCTTAAAAATCAACAGTGAGCCTTATAATCCGGTGCGTCTTATAGTCTGAAAAATACGGTAAATATGGAATAAATGATGACAAAAACGGGCCAGAAAAATCTATGATTTTTTTGCACAAGTCGAATCCTCGACGCCACCTGTCAATCAATCCAGTAGGCTCATCAGCATTTGACCAATCAGTGACCTCAATTTGTCCCAAAGTGAAATGTCCCTTACCTGCAGGAGTTGGAGGGGTGGTGGAGGGGAGGGGTTAAAATGTGTGGGAGGAGCGGAGCGTGCTCTATTCACACAAGGAGAGCTGTTGGTCAGGCTACTTCTCATTATGTTATGTTTATTTGTCATATGCAAGTTAACACAAGGTCAACAATGCAATGAAGTGTTCAGGATGAGAAGAACCGATTCAGTTAGAAAAAATAAATTAATAAAACAAGAAATTCTAACGCATGCAATAAAAGTACAAAATAAAGTACCAAAAAGTGAAAAGAAATTAAATTAATTCAACCTTTATTTTTACAGGCTAGTCTCAGTGAGTCACAAGGACTCATTTACAAGAGAGACCTTAACATTTAAAGTATAGACAACAATAAACCATAAAATACAATTAAAATAAAACGTAGTGTTATAAAACAATAAATCAAGGTGCCTTTTAAAACAAGGTAATTACAAACAAGAACACATTTGCTTTGATTTTTCTATTGACCATAACAATCGTTTAAAATCCCTTAAAAAGAGATCAAAGTGGACAAATTCAGATAATATTTACAAAGTCAAAAAAAGAAAAGTAAACAACAACATGGTAAAATATAACAGTGCAAGTCGGATGAATTAGTATAAGTATTTCACAGGTAGTAATATTTAATTCAATTCAATTCAAAAATACTTTATTAATCCCAGAGGGAAATTATTTTGTTGTTGTAACTCGTTATCCTCATTTCATTAAGAGATGTTGTAGATGCTGATGCTGTAGACAGGAAGGATCTCTTGTAAAGGTCCATCCCACTGTGGATCCTAAGAAACTGGCTGCAGATGCCGTCCGATCCGTCCACCCAGACTCGGCAGGTCTCTCGGTTCCCCCGGGCTGTAGGACCGCCTGAATGCCGGGCAGAACTCCTCCCAGAGCGATGGCCACTCCTCCCAGTCTGCCAAGCTCCTCGTCACTGCGGACAGCCAACTGTAGGTGCCGAGGGACGATCCTGTCCTTCAGCTGTCATGAGCCGTGTTTCCTGCT
>NC_056498.1:40305906-40309007 GCF_014905685.2 Nematolebias whitei
CTGGAAAACAGCAGCTGTTTTAGCTCGGCAATAAACAACTGTGTCATCAGCATAGAACTGTATGGATGCATCATACCTACATTACCTATGTAGATGATTAAGAGAGTGGGTCTTAAGACTGAGTCTTGTGGTACACCATTGTTAACAGTTGGATAACTGGAAGAAGTACCATTATGTTGAGCACATTGCCTCCAATCTGAGATGATTAGTGAAGCAACCAATGGTGTAATCTGAGAAACCCATTCCTGAGAGCTTATGACACAAGATGTTATGATCCATAGTGTAAAAAACTTAAACCGGTCTAAGAAAAGTGCAGGACAATAATCCTTAGCATCCAGTGCTTCAACGATGTCATTAAAAACCTTCAGCGAAGCAGTCGTGCTGTGTTGTTTCCTGAAACCAGATTGATGGGGAGGTAAGATGTTAAGAGTCCAAATACTTTTTGATTTGAGAGTTTATCCATTTTTCTAGAACCTTGGCTCAAATACAGAGTTTAAAGATTGGTTGTTCAGTGAGGTGGGATCTCCTCCCTTCAGCAAAGGTAGAACAAAGGCTGTTTTCCAAGCGTTTGGAACAGTATTTTGGCTTATGGACAGATTAAAGAAGCGAGACATCGGTTCTGCAATGATGTGCGGGGCCAGCCTTAAGAAATAAGGTGGAAAGTCATCAGAGCCTGCCGATTTTTGTTTATATTTTATCTAGACCTTTTAACAATGTACAGCAGAGAATGAGACAAATAGAATAAATTGGCAACAGATCGGCTCAGAGTGTACTTTTCTTATTTCCATGTAAATCAGGAGCGTGAGCACAGATGGGCTGAGACCGTGTTAGCATGACTTGCTTTGTTTTAACATTGAGGGGAGATTTCATCAGGCTGAGGGGAAATTTAATTAACCGGCGCTGCACGGGGTAGCCACGGCAAGCATATTTCTGTAGTCGCAGCAGAAATTGCCCTATTGATTAAATTAGCTGGAAATTAGCTTTCGGGCATGAGTGTGGTGAAGGGGCTGAAGTGTCGGTTAACTTAACTCTGTTTGCTGCAGTTTGTCTTTTCCACTTAGACAAAACCTGGATGGTTCTGACTCTGTTCTTCTGGACAGACGTCTCGCCCTTCAGAAGTCACTCTGGTCGGCTCGGCTGCCGTCTTGAAAACTTTCCAGAACTTTTCTTCTTCCTTTAACTTTCTTCTTCACTCCTGAGGTGTCGTCGCTTGGGATCGGTCCATCTGACCTCATCTGAAACCAACTGGCTCGTGTTGGTGTATAAACGGCGCTCGGCTCCGTTTGTGGGTGAAAGTGGAGTCTCGTCGCTTGTGTAACGGCTGCTGCAGCCGTCGTGTAACCCGCAGAAGCTTCCTGCGCACGGCGCCGCCGCCGCAGCGGAAATGCAAATGATGTAAAAGCTCATTCATCCTGCTGCTTCCTTTCAGGAGGTTATCATGAGTCATCAGAACTCGACTGAGCCCAGCTGTGACGAGCTCAATAAAAGTGGGTTTGGGGTCTTTTAGAGAGCCAAGTTTTCCACTTGGCCAATTTCCCTGCATGTGTGTGAGTGTGTGTGTGAGCTCCCTGGATGACTGAGTGCATTTATTACAGATTAGAAGTACGCCTCTTCTTCGACGGTGTCTCTGCAGCCTATAGGAGGCTTCCAAGATGAGACAGAGGAGAATATTCAATGAATGTCTTCTCTTTCTTTGAATGTATTCCACAGTTAATACGCTTAGCGTCTGATTTATTGCTGGACGTTTTCCACAGGTTTTGCAAATATCACTTGAAAGTCTGTGGGCTGCCAGCAGTGCAGGAATTTATGACATTTTCGGTTCCGGCTGTTGTTTTTGTTTATGTGTTCCCATGTGGGTGTTGTTTGTTTTAGCTGTCTAAAGTGATCTTTTTCAAAGTGTTTTTGAACAAACTCTGAAAAACAATCTAATGTGCTTAATGTTCGACTGTTGTCTCCCATCAGAAGTAGGTCGTCATTCAGATCAAACATCAAAAACAAATTTCTAAATTTCCTTCTGTGGTTATATTTTTCAAACTGCAGCTGAAAAGTAAAAATACAGAAAATATAGTTTTTCTGATACATTTATTTATGAAATGCACCTTTACACCTACTGGAATATTCATGTTTAAACCCAATATGCTTCACAAGTTTTCTTTCATTTAACTAGCATTGTAGTAATTTAAATTTTAAGCTTTAGCTGCTGCTCCTTTTTAGCTAGTGTTAACCTTTGTATATACAGGTAGTCTCATTGTGTCACAAGGACTCATTTTCAGGAGAGACCTGTTCAAGACAGACAACACACAAAATACAGACAACAATACACAACAACAAAAAGCAATAAAAAAAAATAGTGATAAAACACTGTTACTGTTAGCAACATGATCCTATCAGAAGAGCAGTTCTTTTAGCAGCATGGTGCTGTTAGCAGCATGGTGCTGTTAGCAGTGTGGTGTTGTCAGCAGCATGGTGTTGTTAGCAGTGTGGCGCTGTTAGCAGCATGGTGCTGTTAGCAGCATGGTCCAGTCAGCAGCATGGTCCAGTCAGCAGCATGGTGCTGTTAGCAGTGTGGTGTTGTCAGCAGCATGGTGCTGTTAGCAGTGTGGCGCTGTTAGCAGCATGGCGCTGTTAGCAGCATGGTGTTGTCAGCAGTGTGGCGCTGTTAGCAGCATGGTGCTGTTAGCAGCATGGCGCTGTTAGCAGTGTGGTCCCACCAGCAGCATAATGCTGTTACCAGCATGGTCCTATTAGCAGTGTGGTCCCACCAGCAGTGTGGTGCTGTTAGCAGCATGGTCCTGTTAGCAGTGTGGTCCCACCAGCAACATGGTGCTGTTAGCAGCATGGTCCCATTACCAGCATGGTCCTGTTAGCAGTGTGGTCCCACCAGCAACATGGTGCTGTTAGCAGCATGGTCCCATTACCAGCATGGTCCTGTTAGCAGTGTGGTCCCACCAGCAGCATGGCGCTGTTAGCAGTGTGGTCCCTCCAGCAGCATGGCGCTGTTAGCAGCATGGTCCTTTTAGCAGCATGGTCCCATTACCAGCATTAGCAGTGTGATCCCACCAGCAGTGTGGTGCTGTCAGCAGCATGGTGCTGTTAGCAGT
>NC_056498.1:40309107-40313725 GCF_014905685.2 Nematolebias whitei
CCATCAATTTACCTAGCCGTTCATCCATCAATCAATCCATCCATCCACCTAGCCATCCATCCATCCATCCATCTACCTAGCCGTTCATCCATCAATCAATCCATCCATCCACCTAACCATCCATCCATCCATCCATCCATCCATCCATCCATCCATCCATCCATCCATCCATCTTATCATGATCTGTGGTTTTGGTTTTATTTTGGAAGGGCTTTTGATTGTGTTTTATTTTGGAAGGGCTTTTGATTGTGTTTTATTTTGCTCTCCTGCATTTCCTGTCTTTCTGAATCTGCTCCTGCCCCGCCCACTCACACCTGACCCTCGTCTGTCTGCGCAGGTGTTTGTGATTCTAAACTCTCAGGTTGGTCTTTACATTTCCTTGGTTTGGTTTCCGTCTTTAGTTTGGTGTTGAACTCTGATCGTGTCTGTTCACCGTGAGTTCTGTTTGTAGGTCTGCAGCCACGTCAGCATTTTGTTTTGGTTAAAGAATAAATATCCGTTTGATTTTTATCGTGAAGTCCAGCCTGATCTGTCTGCACTTTGGGTCTCAACAATCCCCAACCATGATATATATATTTAAACATAAACTTAAAATCCTAAACTCTAGTCTCCCTGAACAAGAACAATGCATCCTCAACAGGGTGAAGTCTCAGGAGGTTATGTGCAGAATATTGTTATAAATATTAATCAAGGAGAGCACAAGCAATAAGTTGAGTGTGTTTCCCAATAAGCAATGTCAAATATATACAAAATAATTTCTGAAATTTTTTTCTGGCTTTTGGTTTTTGTCCGCTACCCCAGGATTTGTTGATTTGGACTCCACATGGCCAACCCGCTAGAAGATTTTGGAAGGTGTTCCATACAGGATCCTGAGAGTTGAAGAGTTGATGCAACCACAGACACCGAGCTACCACAGCCCTCTGTGTGGAGCAGAGAGCTGCATCTAGGGCACCTGAAGGAGCAGATGGTGGGGGTTAAGGGCCTTGCTCAAGGGCCCATAGTGGGGCAAATGAGGGTGGAGGCAGGTGTTTCACCTTTCACACCCAAATTTGATGTTGTATGCATATGGAGTTGAACCTGCAACCTTCCAATCACAGGCTTTGGAATTAAATCAATTAAAAATTTAAAATAGTCTTACTAAAAATACTTTATGCAAGTGAAAGAAAAGTGCAAACTCAACAAAAATATAGTTGATTTTAACTGAAACTAGTTCACCCAGCCAGTCTGAGCTCTAACGCAGCGACAAGAACTCTGATGTAAAACTTTGGCAATCACTGGTAGAGTCAGGCCTGTTTTTGTGTTAGTAAAATATCCCATGAACCACTGGATGGATTGAATGAAACCTCTTCAGAAGTAACAGTTTGACTCAGAGCTGATTAACTTGTCCTGTACATCAGATTTAAGATGACGACTGCTGAAAATCATCTTCGGAAAACACAAAAATGGTTCGAGCCCAGTCGTTGTTACAGATACAGAGTCAGAATTCGATGTAGTTGTAGCTGAGAGTCGTTCCACAACCCGAACACTAACCGATCGCAAGAGACCATTTAAGACTTTGTTATCAACTTCTGGAGTCAACTGGTAAAATATCTCATGGACAACTTGATGTATCAAAGTGAAACTTTCAGAAACAAGCCAACGGATGCACCTCTACTGTAGGACTTTCAGTTTTTCTCCTGCAGCTTCAGGGCACAAGACGGCTCCGACAAGACACAACTGTGGACCATTTACTTGATGAGCTGCAGGAGTACATAAGGCAACAGATGACTTCCTGTCAACGCTGGTGCATTACCTGCCAATCTAGTTTGTGTGTGTTCCTAGCCACTTTACCATCCCTGTGATTAGTAAAGCCTAAACTGTTTATTCTCACATTTCAGCTACTTAATCCTGTGTGCCTGAACCTCCCTGGACTCCCTGTGACTTCTCCAGTCGTTCCTCGCTTGCCCACTGATAGACATGGCTGACCTGGAATCACCTCTTTGTTACTACTGGAACCAATGGACCTCTATTCCTACGACGACCTATTTCTCCAAATGTAAGGAAGAAACTATTTTTACTAATCATCCTCTAGTCTAAAGAACCCTCAACTAATCCTTGTCCTTGCTCTCCAGGGTTCCAGTCCTTTCCAGCCATGTTGTAACATATGCTTGAGATTACGTCATTGTAAATAAAGCACTTAATTTTTCATGGACTTGGAGTTGCTCTTTTTAGTCACTACTATCTGGGTTCTTTGTAAATCGTTACATCTACAACTGATTACCCTTTAAAGTTAACATACAGATGCCAGTCATAAAATTGGAATATCATAAAAAGTTGATTTATTTCAGTAATTCCATTCAAAAAGTGAAACTTGCATATTATATTCATGCATTACACGCAGACTGATATATTTCAAATGTTTTTTTTCTTTTAATGTTGATGATTATAACCGACAACTAATGAAAACCCCAAATTCAGTATCAAAAAATTAGAACATTACTTAAGACAAACAAAAAGAAAGATTTTTGGCTTGACACAAGGAATCTGACAGCTGAACCCCTTGTCTTGCATAGATCTAAGCATGGTGGTTCTTAAGCACTGACTCCAGCTGCAGTCCATTCTTTATGAATCTCCCCCACATTTTGGAATAGGTTTTGTTTTACAATCCTTTCCAGGGTGAGGTTATTCCTATTGCTTGTACACTTTTTTCTACCACATCTTTTCCTTCCCTTCACCTCTCTATTAATGCGCTTGGACACAGAGCTCTGTGAACAGCCAGCCTCTTTAGCAATGACTTTTTGTGTCTTTCCCTCCTTGTGCAAGGTGTCAATGGTCGTCTTTTGGACAACTAAGTCAGCAGTCTTCTACATGATTGTGTAGCTACAGAACGAGACTGAGATCGCAGGTCCTTCCTCCCAGCAGCTGCTAGACTGTATAACCATCACTGCTCCCAACAAACTCAATAAGGATTAAATACAAGCCAACCTCTGCTAAAACATACACTCTGCCTATACACTGTACTACTGTATTGTAAATAGTCTGTCATTCTCAATATTCCAATACACGAACAGTATTATTTATATTGTTTATCTTACTTCTTTATACATTGTTTTTAACATTTAGGAACTTTTGTGTGAATCTTTTTATCTGTTGCTGCTGTTACATTTGAATTTCCCATCCATGGGACAATGAAGGCTGTTTCTATTCTATTCTACACCATTTAAAGGCCTTTGCATGTGTTTTGAGTTAATTAGCTGATTAGAGTGTGGCACCAGGTGTCTTCAGTGTTGAACCTTTTCACAATATTCTAATTTTCTGAGAAACTGAATTTGGGGTTTTAGTTGTCAGTTATAATCATCAACATTAAATAAAGAAATATTTGAAATATATCAGTCGTGTAATGAATGAGTATAATATACGTTTCACTTTTTGAAATAAATACGCTTTTTCATGATATTCTAATTTTATGACCAGCACCTGTATTTCAACATGGCGGACACAAACACAAAAATGTCTATAATGTAACGCACATCACACAACCGAGGCGCTAACAGATCACACACCGATCTTTGTTTGAAACTTTGCCTTGTGAGGTTGTTTGTCCTCCTTCAAGAAGCAAAATGTTTTTACATATGAAAACTTGATTTTCCATAAGAGCATGTTTTTTATTCCATAATCACACGAGCAAATATGCAGAATGTGCTTCACATGTCATGTTTATCATGATTCCCTCGTGTTAAGTCCTGTGTTATGGCATAAACATGGACGATGATGCAGTTCTTGGATAGTTAAGCGATCAGTTTTTCCTCAGTAAATGTACTGCACTCCATTAAGATTTACTTCTTCCCCTCTTTGTCCATCTCCGTTTTGCTCCTGAGCTCTGAGGGACGGCGCCACTTCTTCACCATGACGATAAATTTCCAGCCCATCTTAAATTGATTAGCTCGGTCTGTCTCCTCTGCTCTCTCTGTGCCGGCCTCTCCCAGCAGGCCTGGTCAGCGGTGTGAAAACCACACGGGATAACGTCTTCAACTTAATCTGAGTGTGCCCGAGGCACAGAAAAACCACATCGCTTTCATGCTAATCCAACAGCAGCTTAATATAACACACTGTGCCTCTACGGCTGGCTGTGGTGCACCGGTTGAGAGCGAGAGATATGTCTGAAAATGACTCGAAGGCACGAGAACAAGAGAGCCTTCTGCTAATAAAAGCAGGCTAACACAGAAGAGAAAACTCCAACAAATTCTGGAAAATATTATAAATCTACTTTAAACTGACCCGTGCACCAAATGCACACTGAAAACATTTTTTAACAGCAACACTTTGACTTTCTAATAACACACTGTTTTTTTTGTTTTTACCCAAGGTAGAGAAAATAAAAAGTTTAACTTTTGAAAACTAGGATTTAAACTCGCCATTTCAAGATTATGCTAGGCTAACTGTTGTGTTGGTAATCGACCTGTCCCTTAAAATAGGAAGAGGCTAAAAATCAGCTGTTAGCATATAGCTAAAAGAAGCAAAACTGCTGCTGGCCGTCCTTATGGAGCTTCACGCTGGTCACCTGCAGGATCATGCTGCTAACAGCACCACACTGCTGGTGGGACCACACTGCTAACAGCACCACATTGCAAACAAGACC
>NC_056498.1:40313825-40315546 GCF_014905685.2 Nematolebias whitei
CAGAAAACCTGGAGGAATACTGAACACGAGCGAGTTATTGACGCCTACAGCACGTTGTTTCCACAGCAACACATGCAGACGTTTTGACGTCTGGACGCTTGAATCCAGTCTGAACGCTCTGCTCCACATCGAACAGACAAACTTCTTGTGTTTGCATCCTGAACCAAACTTGAGGCTGAAGAAGAATCAGACGGGGAAACGTTTATATCTGTGGTTTTATTGGATCAGTCGTGTCGCCCACCTGTGATTCACATCTCGCTGCTGGCAGTTGGACGTTGATCAGCTTGCTGCTGCTGACCAGGGGAGGTGAAACACCACCCACTGTAGGTTGTGTTTAAGGTGTGTCGGTGATTTCTGACTTCATGTCTCACAGCACCTGAGCTGTCACGTTGTTTTGTTTACTCTTCCCTGATCCGGTGCTGCTCTCTCGTTGGTCCAGAAGCCGCCGTGAATGAAGTCGTTACGTCGACACGAATGGCGTTTTTAGTTGATCGATGCGGCGGTGTTTACAGACTGAAGCTCCTCGACATGTGGACTGAAAACGGTAAAAGGAGAGAGGGGCTTAGTGGAGCCGAGAGATCAACTCCCTCATTAGCATATTGCTGCCATGGCAACAAGAAACCAAGCTGGAGCCCAGCGAGGGAAGGAGAGCGCAGGGAGACGGGAAAATAAGGAAAACAGACGAGAGAAGGATGGAGAGGAAAGGCAGGAGAAGTGTGAGCAGGATGAAATATTAAAGAAGAGATGAGGTAGAGGAGGAGGTGAAGAGGTGGAAGAAGTAAAGAGGAAAGAATTAAATGTAGAAACTTGAGGAGAAGGAGGAGGAAAAATAGGTCAAGAACGAGGAGAAAAGGTGGAGGAGAGAATGGAACAAGATCAAAGGGAAGAGGAGGGTCGGACAGAGGAGAAGTGAGGCGACGAATAAAGATTCAAGAGGAAAACGAGATTTCATTTAAAAAACTAGGATGTGGTGACAAGACGAGACAAAAACAGAAGAAGAGTGGCTGTGAGTGAGAAGGAAGAGGATTAGCGACAGCGAGGACAGGATGAGGAGGTGAAGGAGTAACCTCCTCAGACCTCTAGCAGTTTATCTCCCTCCTCCTCTTCCTCACAGTCATCTCATTCTTCTGCTTCTATCGTTTCATCTTCATAATTAAATACAAACCTTATCCAATTTTCTCGTGCAGATATTTCCACAGAAGCCGCTGAGATAAACCTGTGGACAAACTGAGGTTCTGTCGGGTCTCTGCCGTGAGGTCGTGTCCCTTTAGACTGTTCGTAACAACAGTTCAGGGAAACTTCAACAGAAAACTGCATGAATTAACTTTTTAACAAATTTTTTTTTAACATCTGATCATAAGAACATGTTAAAAATCATTCTAAATGGTGTCCCCACCTCTCACACAGTTACTGCTGGATATGGGCACCAGGGGCTCCCGCTAACTGGAAAGGAAGAAGCGGATGGATGGATGGATGGATGGATGAATGGATGGATGGATGAGTTAAAGGATAGATGGTGGTTTGGTTGGATGGATGGATGAATGGATGAATTTGATAGATAATGGATGGATGGATGGATGGATGGATGGATGGATGGATGGATGGATGGATGGATGGATGGATAATGAATGACTGGTTTGTTTGTTTGTTGGTTGGTTGGTTGAATTGATGGATGGTTGGTTGGATGGATGATGGATGGTTGGTTGGTTGGTTGGTTGGTT
>NC_056498.1:40315646-40316817 GCF_014905685.2 Nematolebias whitei
GTGAAGCGTCTGTTTTTGGGCGATTAGTTTGTTCAGAGTAAAAACCCAGAGAGGATAAATTAGCTGCGCACTCTGAAAGGGCTGCAGAGACAGCAGGTTATCTATCACTGGAAGCCGTGTGTGTGTGTGCGCTTGGATCAAATAATGCTAAACACGTTTTTTTTTTCCTCCTAAACAAACGTTCTATTATATAAATGGACTGAATAAACATCCAGCGCATCCACCTTCACCACAAGGACACACGGATCGTTATCAAGCCAACATTTAGCTAAAAGCTCGAAGCGGCAAACAGCCAAAGAGGGACGGCGTCGGCGCCTGCAGCTGTCCGTCAGCGACCATCCTCGGCTACTTTCTGACACAAGAACATTTGGCGACGGCGGCAGAAACACTTCCTCGTTTCATAAACTGTTGATCCTGGCACGTCTTATCTGGAACATCCATGTCTGCTTCTCTGAGCTCTTCAAACTGAATCACTTTTAAAAAACATTTTATTTTATTACCAGCCTGGCGTTTGCACTGGAGCATGATGTTTGTGTGAAGAGAGACGTCCATGATGCATCTTGCAGGTTCTGCTTGTGCACCTGCTGCTGGCAAGCTCTGCCAACAGAGAAAGACTCCGTATACCCAACATCATCACACAGGTGGAGCAGTGGGCAGCTGTTTAGGTGCCTGGGGTTCAGCTGGTCTTGCTCAAGTTCCTCACAACATCTGAGCATGACAGAGTTATGGTCGTCTTTCCAGTGCCAAGACGACCGTCCTACCACTGCGCCACCGCTGCCCCTAAAGAAAGATTAATGCAGACACACTAAAGCTGCAAGAGTTTTATTTCTAATTCATCATTGCAGGAAAAAAAGCCATGAAACTTTATTTGTGTTCTATTCATCATGACCTTACACATCATCTTTGGTTATAGATGTGCAACGATTGCTGCAGCTGATGTAGCAGCTAAAAAAGAGAACAAGCAGAAGAAAAAACTCCTCTTTGGTAAAGTGTTGTCATATTGGACGTGTCTTTCTTTTATCTGTCCGTACATGTTGAGACATAATAACTTGAATGTGCCAACTCCCCTGGATGGCTGCAGCTAGGTGTAAGAAAGGCCACTGTCAAAAACTGGTCTGCCAGGTCTAAATCCAAGATGGCCCCCACCATATACAGTGGACATGGAAACCAG
>NC_056498.1:40316917-40323936 GCF_014905685.2 Nematolebias whitei
AAGTATGGTTTGTGGCGACTGGCAGATTAACCAGTAAAAGTTAAAACTGAAGAAACTTATTTTAACATTTATGCAACATCAAATAAAACGGCTAATCACTGGTACACTTGCTAATGTTTTCCAACTAGCACACGCTATGTTGTTCTTTGTGGCCAGATCTATTTATTTATAGTTTGCAACATCTGGGGGCTCGCATCGTGTTATTTTTATCATTTAAATGATCTTGGTTATGTATACAGTGTTACTAATGCTGTGCCAGTAAAACTAAAATGTATGTGAACAAAATTTAATTGCCTTGAAGATCCTGCCGAGTTTTTCCAGCATCATATCTTCTTCTTTAAGCTTGAACAAAACGTGGCTCTCAATTTCTAAAAGCTAAAGGCTAGCCTGCTAACTTTACCTCCGTTGTATGTGAACTGGACAGTGTTCTGTTTTTCTCTTTTGTTGTTAAGTTAAAAACACACACACACAAACAAAACACAACTTTCAGTTTGGGTTAATGTAATTCTGTTTTTTTCTAATGTGAATCTGGCCACTTCCGTTTTGGCCACTTCCATTTTGGCCACTTCCGCTTTAGCCTCTTCTGCTTTGGCCACTTCTGCTTTGGGTTAATGTAATTCAGTTTTTTTCTAATGTGATTTATTTATCTTTTTTTTTCTCATTTTTTTTCCCAAATGTGATTCTGGCCACTTCCGTTTTGGCCACTTCCGCTTTAGCCTCTTTCGCTTTGGCCACTTCTGCTTTAGCCTCTTCCGCTTTGGCCACTTCTGTTTTGGCCACTTCCGCTTTGGCTTAATGTAATTCCGTTTTTTCAAATGTGTTTCCTTTTTTTTTTTTCAAAATGTTTTTCATTTACACCTTAGGGCCACCGTACATAAAGCCTTCGGTTGAACGCCACCGGCAGCAGAGCATCATGTGATGACGTCTCTTAGAGCAACTACAACCCAGTCAGGGCAGAATGTAACCTTTGGTTTGTCGTAACGCCTCACAGAACCTTGGAAGAGGTTATCTCATCTATAGGAGGGTTGTCTGACACTGTTTTGGGGTTGCTGGCACAACTTTTATCATTTTCTGAGGAGTACGAAGAGAATCAAAACCTAAGGAGGTTGAGCTTCTGGTTCAGGGGTGCAGAACCTTTTCATTACGATTGGTCTTCTGTCACCCCGAATCATCTCCCGTTGACATTTGGCAACTCTTGGTGTGTTCACTGACCCCGATCCTGGCTCGGATATATGCATTACTGTCATTTTTATCACAGGTATGCCATTGTTTTGTCAATATTTCTTTCCACCAGTTGTTTCGTTAATTGATTTATTCGTTTAAAGCTGGGGGGTGGGGAGTGGGGGGGTTATCCAAGGCCTGAGGTCGGAGGTTTCCTACTCCTATGTGAAGTAATGGATCAGATGTTTTAGAGTGGGGTTCTGTGAAAAGTTCAGGACCTATAAATATCTTACCTGCTGCGTGTGAACAGGCGTTTGAGTTAAATAATACAAACTGGATTGACGAGCCAATGAGTCGACGTTGCTTCTTGGGTTTTGCAGCTTGTGCATTTTTAATGTCAAATCATTGACGTGTTCAAAAACTCACACTTTTACGGCCACAAACCGGAGACTCACGAACCAATTTATAAATTTTTTATGTATAATCGGTTCAAAAAACAAACTGATTTTCAGTTCGACATGAAGTCCCTGGGTTTCCTTACCTCTTAACGGTTCTCTGGAGTGGACCTGCTGCTCACTTCTAAACTATAATTTATAAAATAAAAATGTTTTATGAATTTGAGTTTTACAGCAAAACAAAATTTAAGTAGATTTCTGCCATTTAAAACAAATTCCACCACAAAATTGTCACATGTGAACTGTGAATTACATCTTTTATTATCACACTATTTACATTGAGTTCTATGGTTATTTGCTGCAGTAGCACCTAGCTATAGCACCTTTGGGGCAACCAAAGTATCGGAACATTTGACTCGGAATAAACATTAAAGTAACTTTACATAAATTAGTATTAATTGTTAGTAAGTTTCTTTCAGCTGCTTCTTCTTCAGGGGTCGCCACAGCGAGCAAATTTGCATTAAAGATTTGGTGCTCGAACCCGCAACCTCAGGATTACAAGACTGCAATGCTGACCACTCATATTAATGAGTATTAATTGTTAAATGACAAAACAATAGTGAAAGATTTTTACACTGGTGACATTTTTTAAGTATAGATGAGTACATTTATTGAGTAAAGGATACTGTTTTATTGTTTATCTCTTAAAACCTGTGCATGTGTTGGAAGTTTTCATAAGGTTGTGTTTGGTCCTGTGCTTCTTTCTAATGCTCATCAAAGATTGCTTCTTTTCTGATTTGTAGATTTTTTTTAATATATCGACACATTATCTTGGGCGCTCAAAGGAACCTCCAAGGATCCTCGTCAACAACACAGACGTGATCTCTTGGTTTGATGTGAAACGATCAGAGACGCTTCTCTAGAGTTTTGCTCCGACGTGTCCGTTCAAAAATGTCTTTTTGTCTGAACATTAGACACGCTTGTTGGATCAAATCTGTTTTCTTTTCTCAAACCTCTCGTCCTCTTTGTCTGCCTTCAGTTTGTGGCGCAGCCGAACTGCCAGCAGCTGCTGGCCACGCTGTGGTACGACGGCTTCCCTGGCTGGAGGAGACGACACTGGGCCGTCAAGCTGGTCACTTGCTTCATCATCGGACTCTTGTTTCCCGTCTTCTCACTGGTAAGACAAACAAAAACTTTGTCTAGTCCTGAATCTCTGTAAATTTTCCTGCTTCCTTCTAAAGAACAGGGTTCAAGAAAAAAAAATGCAACAGGCCCTATATATATAAGATATATATATGAGTTATATATATATGAGGCTGACCAATAAGGAAGTTTTGGCTATTGCCGATACCGATATTTGGAGAGGAATGCGACCGCCGATAACCAATTTATGGCTAAAAAATTCTGAGCTCTGTCCACCCCCAAGAATCTTAAGTAAACATCAAGTAGACCAGGGCTTGTTCATTTAGCGCAGCTGTTAGCAACCATGAAGCTAAGCTAATCAGATCTACATTATACGTAGTCCCACAGCAGGTTTGCAAGTTGTGCACTGGTCATAAAACCAGTCTTCCTAACGTGCGTTCAGATTTTCTATCCACCACTATTCACCATAAAGTTATCAAGTGTGTTACAAAAATATAAATTAAACAAAGAAACATTCTTCCTGTTCATTGTTTGAACAGTCAGTCACGTATGGTGAAGGTCTAATTAGTACTGACCGCAGCAGAGTTTTGTTTCTTTGGAATAAAAATGTCAGACAAACGATGCATTTCATTGAGGATGATCAAGATAATGTTATACACTGACACATTTTACCTTTACATTAGATTTATTGTTTGGGATAAAGTTTAACAAGGCAACAGCCTAGGTTATCTAAACGTTAGCTTGCTAACTTGAAAGGCACGTAGCTAATGACAAGTGGGATTGAAGAGAATTTGTTTAATTTTACAAATCAGTTAAAATAAACTTAACATGCTCTGTTCAGCAAAATAATTTACACACTATTGCTCGCTGCTTCGGCTGTGTTGAAAGTGAAACTTAAGTGAACAACCATGACATGAAAGTTGTCTTCATGCGCCCTCTGCTGGATACTTTGTACAATTACAGCTGGGTCTCAGCATTTAGTGGTGTTAACTAGAAGTGCTTATATTGACGTATAATGGGACAATTATCACCGATACGATAGGTCCCCAAACATCTATATCTGCCTAAATTATCTCTGCTACCAATATATTGATCGGGCTCCTATACACACACACACACACATATATGTGTGTGTGTGTGTGTGTGTGTGTTTAGCTCGTTCTGACTGGAGGTGTTGTGTTATGGCACCGTCCATCCGTCTGTCTCTTCACCTAGAATTTCTTGTTCAAGCTCTAAATTGATGACCACAGCTGGACGCCTCATGGGTCAAGGATGCTCCTTTATAAATTCAAGATCATGGGGTCAGCGGTCAATGTCACAGGGGACGCCTTTGTGATAACCTTGTCCGTGCTCTAACTCTGCAACCATATAAAGCAGGAATGTCAAACTGCACAGTTGGACATCTCATGGGTCCAGGATGATCTCTGTGGATTTTTAAGCCACAGGTTAAAATATATGGGTCAAAATAATTAAATACGATTAACTTGTGATGTTTAGTGTATTAGCTTTGGTGCTAACATGAAAGCTAACAGGCTAAAGCTGAGGTGCACTCTGCTGTGGTGCACCAATGTGGGTGTGAACTCCCGATGATTAACGTGTGGTCGTGTGCTAAACGTTGTTGTGTATTGCTCGGTCATCCAGCTCTTGTCTTAGCTCCAGCTTTAAATCCCATTGACACAGAAACGTCAAACCCTTTGACCCCCTAGATGCTCTCTATCTGTCCATCCATGACAGCCACAGTAGGTTGTCCATGGTGGACCTCCACAAATGTATAGGACAGAAAATGTTCTCAGACTTTGGCTCCACGTTGGATCTTATTTTTATTAAGACCACTTTCACCTGCTTGTGTCCACCACTCTGATCATAAAAGAGCTTGGACTGGCTGGTAGCCACCAACAGGTACTTTCTTCACACCGGGTAGCTGCAGTTTCTTCTTCTTCAGATGACCCGTTTGTTGATTTGGACATCATTGACCTTTCACCCCCCTCCACCAGCAGACATGTGGAACTATAGGTTTACTTTTCAGAGTCCATTAAACCTGAATAGAGTGAATAATTAGATCAAGAAGAACCCATTCATGCCTTTTTCTCCCTTTCATTTAACTTTATCTCTACATAGTGTTCAGCAATAATCCAGCCGTGCGTGAGACGACAGTCTGCTCTTATCAGACTTCATTTCACTCAGACTGAATGCTGATGCGAGTAATTAATGCAGTCATTTGCCTGTATGTGATTAAATATCAGTGTTTTGATAAGTGATGTAAACACGTCTCTGTTTGTAGCTGGTTTCATTCCTATCTGAAGCCTCTCTGGCGTGACTCCGGAGTACATCGAGGTTGAAGTGGAGTCAGAACTGCAGTAATAACACCAGGAGTTCAGAGGTTTTATAGCAGTGTAGAGTAACGGTGGCTGAGTGTGAGCTCAAATCTGCATATTTACAGTCTTCCTTCCCCTTCTGCTTCATAAACTGTGGTTTTAAATGAACTGCAATACACATCCAGTGGGAATTGGATGTCATTTAAACACTGAGTTTATCGTTGTTGCTTTCATTTATTCCTGGACATGTGCAGCTTAAGTTAAACCACATTTAACCAAACTGTTTAGTCCATGTCTTTTGCTGAGCTGAATTATTTCAAGCAGATAAATTCATTGAAACAGAATCTCAAATTAACGCTGTCGATGCAAGTCATTTGTTAAAATGTCTGTTTTTAATTATCTCAAAAGAAAATCTTCCAGAGAAAAAGAAAAGTTGCTTATTCTCCTGCTTCACCTTTCCTCTTCCTCCTCCTCCTCCTCCTCAGATCTACCTGTTGGCACCAAAGAGCGCTCTGGGACGGTTCATCAAGAAGCCCTTCATCAAGTTCATCTGCCACACAGCGTCCTACCTGACCTTCCTCTTCCTCCTGCTGCTGGCCTCTCAGCACATCGCCCGCACCAACCTGCACATGCAGGGCCCCCCACCCACCATTGTGGAGTGGATGATTCTCCCATGGGTGCTGGGTGAGTCCAAAAAACACGTCTCTGTCCACAAACTTCACGCTATGACACCACTAGAGGCTTAAATGAGCTGTTCTTTAATATAAATACACGTGTGAGCATTTCTTGTGGTAAATTTAAATTGAATTAAAATAAATTTTAAAAAGAGTTCATTTTGGAAAAGCTTGGAAGCAGGGAAGTTTTGGGAAAGTGGTGAAATTTTCTGATGATTCTGTGCTTCTTGTCCTATTGGACCTTCCATCTGCATTTGACATCATCGACCATGAGATCCTCGTTTCTAGGCTGGAGCAGTGGGTGGGCATCACGGGGTCGGCCCTTAAATGGTTTTGGTCCCACCTCTCTGACAGAGCCTTTTATGTCTACGCCAAGGATTCTATTTCAACATTGGCAGCTCTTTGATGGGGGGTACCGCAGAGCTCCATTCTTAGCCCTCTTCTATTTTCTTTATACCTGCTGCCACTAGGTGCTATTTTTCATAAACATGGCATACCTTTTCATTTTTATGCTGATAACAAATTTACTTCCCTCTGAAGCACACTGGTGCACATCCTATCCAACCTCTTCTTGACTGCCCAGTTGACGTCAGGGATTGGATGACTTTAATTTTTTTAAATTTTAATGAGAAGAAGACAGAAGTCATGTTGTTTCCACCTAATGTCACAAACAGGAAACACTGTATTGACCTTTCCTCTTTAGCCTTGTTAGAGAAACAAGTTGTCACTAACCTGGGAGTGAAAATTGACCCTTCTGTGAAGCTAAACAATCATTTAAATACGATTGTTAAATCCTGTTTTTGTTTGTTTTGTTTTTTGTTATTTTCAGTTGAGGAGACTGTCTAAATTAAAGCCCATACTGCCCAAAAGTAATCTTGAGCAAGTAATACATGCTTTAATATCATCCAGGCTTGATTACTGCAATGCGCTTCTGTTTGGAATCAGTCAGGCCTCTATTGAACGATTACAACTGGTCCAATATGTTGCAGCCCGATTTTTAACTGGTACAGGCAAAAGAGGCCACATTACACCAGTTTTAGCCTCCCTGCACTGGCTCCCAGTGCACTTCTGAATTCATTCAAAAAAAAACTTTTGTATGTTTTTAAATCTCTGAACAGTTCTGCCTCCTCTTATCTCACTGATCTGCTGCAGCCATATGTCCCACAGCGCTCTCTGAGGTCAGACCAGATGCTTTTATTGGTTCCAGGCATTCGTTTTAAGCTCAGAGGTGACAGAACCTTCTCTGTTGCAGGTCTAAGACTGTGGAATGAGTTACCACTGCATGTCAGGCGGGCTCCATCTCTCACTGTTTTTAAGTCTCGATTGAAAAC
>NC_056498.1:40324036-40343174 GCF_014905685.2 Nematolebias whitei
AACTTCATTTTGCCGCCCCGCCCCAGAGAAATGCAGCTAATTTGACAACTGAAGTGCATTTATTAAGTCAAAGTTCAACTGAGACACACCTCTACTATAAAGTCGAGCTAACAACTAATTGTTTTTAGGTGTTAATCTTTTTAAATTCTTGTTAAAGTCCTCCCGTGCACGCTCCCGCAGCCGCCATTTGGCAGCCAATCGATTTTTGGCACAACACCGGACGACATTTCCAGGTAGTCAGCGGTGACACGTAACGAATGCGACTCGTCCGAGGGACGCATAATAGATGCGACGTATACGGTGAAGCAACATATTTTTTGTCCACTTTATTAGACATCTTTGTATAAATTTGTATACCTATGCCTATTTTATGACTGTCTATTGTTGTCGTTGTTATTCACTGTTGTCATCATTCTTTGTTGAAATCAGGTCTCTCTTGTAAATGAGTCCTCTAGGCTCAATGGGATCAACCTGTCTAAATAAAGATTGAATGAATATTTGAACCGATGCATCTTATAGGGCGGTGCGACGTGTACGACGTAAAATACGGTACATGTATCTTTGACTGGTAAGTCAGGAGTTTGAGCCTGACTGCATACTGGTACAAGTGGTTTGGGAACTGAGAATAAACACTGATGTGCTTCATCACTAGTTTTATTAAAATGTTTCTCTTTTAGCTTTGCTTTTTTTTCTTCACAATTCTGCACAAATATTTAAATAGTCCTGGAAGTGAAATTGCATTTTTGTTTCGGTTAAACGCACGTCTCCGGTTGCTACGAACATTTGCAGCACTTGTTTCTTGGTTTTGTTACGACACCATGTTTTAATCCAGGGGTGATTCTAGAATCGGACATTCAGGGGCACCTACCCCCCAGTGTTGACAATGGGTCTTGGCTTGAACAACGCAGTGGCCATTACCATTAGAAGCATTTGGAATGAGGGGGGATGGACACACTGCTGGGGGGGTCTGGGTGTCCTACCCCAGAAAAAAATGAATAAAGTAGATGCCATTTCCTGCATTCTGGTGTATTTTAACAGGTTTTTAAACATCTACGTTTACATAAGTAAACACTTGATTCAATAACTATTTTAGAGAGCAACAAGAAGTAGCCTGACCAACAGCTCTCCTTGTGTGAATAGAGCATGCTCCACTTCTCTCACACATCCGGACACCCCCACACTTCCCCGGTCGACAACTGCCAACAACTGTATTGCGGCGCACAATACAGATGTGCTAGCTAAGATGCTACAGACGTAACACTCCGCCTCTCTCAAGCATCCCAAACCCCACCCCTCCCTACCCAACAACTGCTGGCACTAACAAAGCACTAACCTAACGCACAACACAGAGGTGTCTCCCCCTCTTCCTTTCATCCCATCAACAAAAACCCAGAAGACACGAGCACACTGCCAAACCAAGTGACCTACAGGAAGGAGGTGCAGCTCCTGCAGGTAAGGGGCGTTTCACTTGGGGACAAACTGAGGTTGCCGATTGGTCATTTGCTGACGAGCTTACTGGATTGATGGACAGGTGGGGTCAAGGATCGACTCGTGCAAAAACAACTCTTAGATTTTTCTGTCCTGTTTAAGTGTCGTCATTTATTCCATATTTATTCAATATTTTGGTTTGAGAACGGAGTTTCTTAACAAAATCCTCATGATGGTTTCTTAATTATTCAGGGGTGCAGAGTTCAAATTTAGGGGGGCTTGAGCACCCACAAAAAGAGGCTAAAATTGCCACTGGTTTAATCAACCATTTTTATGTCGAGACATCGTTGTGTTTTTAAATATCAAAGCATCAGTGTTCAGAGTAATAAAAAACATAAACAAATATCAAATAAAAAAATGCTTTACAGCTCAGAACGTCTGAATTCAGACGACTCACCAAGCTGGAGTCCACTCCTCGCTATTAACTCGGGCATCATTTGTCCTCTTCTTTATTTGTACCTTTTTATTTTCATGTTTACGACTCCGTTCGTTGCCTCAGTCAGAACCGACAGAGCCCCCGCGACTGGAAGTCAGTTTATTCACAAAGTGAGTTCTCGTCTTGGAAAGGCTCTAAAAATAGCTGGAGCTGCAGTGCAGATGAAACCCGTTCTTGTAAGAAAATTGGATTAAATACGGATTTAAACTCGTGCCTCCATAAGAACATGGAGTTGTGTGAAAATGAGGAACGGTTCTTCTTCATGTTGTTGGCAGAGCTGTTTCTGATGAGATCTGTGTTTATTTTTTTGTTTGTAATGTATTTCTGAAGCACTCGGTCTCAAGAGGCTTCCAAAGATTAATTTGATTACGAGGAGACAACTGTGATTTTCACTGTTTGATGTCCTGAAAATCAGCCAATGACCTCTAACACCAGAGAAAGAGAAATCTTCAAATAACGAGTCTGTTAACAGAGAAACTTTTCTAAGGATGCCTTTATTAAAGAGTCAACAACGTGCGCTAGCCGTCCAGTTCTAGAAAAATAACACAGTCATACATTCATCCATGTGGAAATCCATAAAAACAAAGAAATAACAAGGACAGTTTTTTATTCTTAAAGCTAAAAATCCCTTTTGAAGGTGGTCGGGGAACCTGAATGATGCCGTGTGTGTTTCTGCATGTGTCGTAGCTCTGTGTGATGAGTAGCAGCGCCAAACATCTAGGCCCTTTAAAAAATATTAGACTTTTTCAACAACAAAGGGGAAGTTATTGATTCGATGCTTGGATTTGGTTGTATGACCTCTGATTAAACTGAACCGCCTTTGATCAGGTACAGATTTGATTAACACTAGCGTTACTTGGAGGATTGCATATCACCCGCCATCTTGCACGCCAGATGTTGGAACAAAAATCTCAGGTTGGTTAGCCCTTGGTGAGGATGGCCCTCATCTACATCCATACAAAATCTGAAACCAATATCTGGCAAAATGACTGATTTACTGACGTTCTGTTGCTTCTAAGACTGACCACCATCTTGAATGTTGTCTCCAAAAGGTACTCAGTTCTAGATGTTCCTTTATTAATTACTTTGTGTGACTTTCAGTTAATCTGTCCAGAGATATTTTGCTAACAAACATACAAACTCACATACAAAGGCAAATACACTGCCAGCTTTCATGGCGGCAAGAAATTAACCAAAACAAAAAATTAAAGCTTTTCAGTAAGAAAATGAATGGTTGGGTTTGTTCAAACTATGGACTAAAGCATGAAAGAAGGTAATAACCTGCAAAATCTGCAGCAACCTGACCTAAAAAAAAAGATTTATGGATGGATGGACTGTGACATATCAACCAAAACATGCTGATTAAATGAACCTTCTTTATACTGACGTTTTTATGAAATTGGCCTTTTTTTCAGTAAGTAAAACCTAGCAATTGTAGATCAAAAGCTAAAATATACTTTTGTTTTCCTGAAAGGTCAAATTGTTTAGTAGAGCAACTACACTGTCTTATTTAATACAACTTTGATTTAAAAGATCTCAAAAGTTGTGTTTACAATGCCCACAAAAAGGGCGGGAACTTTGCTCAAAGGCTAACAACCTATCTGTGTTACTGTTATATATCTAGCAAAAAATTCTGCTGTGGAAACAATCTATTGTAAAGTTGTGTATTAAAATGGAGGTTAAATTTAGTTTAAAGCAATAACAGTCTTATTTACTTATATTTATTTATTTAGATCACAAAAGTTGTGTTTGCAACATGTCCAAATTGAAGCCCCCAAAAAAGGGCGGGAACTTAAAAATAAGGCTAACTACCCTTCTGTGTTACTGTACTATGTTAGATCGCTAGTGAAAATGTCTGCTGTGGAAACAATCTATTGTGAAGTTGTCTATTAAAATGTAGGTTAAATTTAAAATAAAGCAATAACAGTCTTATTTACTTATATTTACTTATTTAGATCATAGAAGTTGTGTTCACAACCAATCCAAATTGAAGCCGCAAAAAGGGTGGGGACTTTGCACAAAGGCTAACAACCCCATTGTGTTACTATGTTATATATCTAGTGAAAATGTCTGCGTGGAAACAAAGTAATATGGAGTTGTGTATTAAAGTCAAGATTAAATTAAAATTAAAGAAATGACAGTCTTGTTTACGTATATGTACTTATGTAGATCACAAAAGTTGTGTTTACAACCTGTCCACGTTGAAGCCCTAAAAAGAGCGGGAACTTTGCACAAAGACTAACAACTCAAATGTGTTACTATGATCTATTTCCAATCAAAGTGTTTGCTGTGAAAACAGTTTATTTAATGAAGTCTGATAAATAGAGAGTAAGTTTATGTTTTTAATTCTGTTTCTGTATAATGGTACATTTTATAACATGTTAGCACAGTAGTACTTTTGTTAAGGATGACCTGACTTGATCTCGTGTATCGTATTAGTATCAGAGTATCCACCTACATTCAGCTCATGAACTCGGTACAAAATGAGAGCAGTTCAGTAGCTAATTACAATGTTTGCATTTTGGCTGTTTTACTAGTTTGTTTTAAACTCCAACACTCGGGTAGAAGTTCACCCAGCTAACGTTTAAAGCTAGCAATAGCTAAGTAACACATTAGAGCAACAGTCCCTAACAGTTTTTACATCACAAACTGGTTTCATGCAACAAAAAAAAAAGGTTTCCCAAGAGCACGTTGGGAAATGGAAGCTCTCCAGCAAAATTTATTTTTCACTCATTTTTGCAGAAAGGCCCAAAAACAAAGCTACTGAGCCAAGTACAGGGAAGAGGGGCTGACGGAAATCATCTCGTTAGATTTATTTTAAGAAAATTTTATTTTATTGCTATGTGACCATATACAAAACGATCCTGTCCTTGAGCTCCTGCTTTAAAGGGTCTTAAAGAGTAAAAACAAGTTTTCATGAGACATTAAGGCAAGAAGGAATAAAGAATGAGGGATAAATCCAAAATGAGTTGAAAAGGAGGTTCCGTGGATGCATTCCCATCTACCTGGCAGCGGTGCTCAAGCACCTGACTGCCGAGACCCTGGTGGAAAATGTGGCTCGTGACAGTGGGAGGACCAGGATTGCTCCTCGACACCTGCAGTTCCATCCACAGGGACGAGGGCTTGGCAGGCTGCTGGGAGAAGTGGCCATTGCTCTGGGAGGAGTTCTGCCTGGTATTCAGGCAGTCCTGCTGCCCAAGAGGACTGACAGGTTTTCTGGGTCCGGGTGGACGGATCGGCATCTGCAGCCAATTTCTTCGGATCCGCTGTGGGAAGACTCCTGCGGATCCTTCCTGTCCACAGACAGCATCTACAACAACTCTTTAATGAAACCAGGATAAAGTAAGTTTGAATTGAATTGAATAAAATGTTGAAATGTAGTGGTGAAAAGGTTTTTGGTCCCTTTGGATTATTTTGGCGGCACTGTGCATCTTCCACTCCTGACACTACCTGAGCTGTAGGAAATAGGTCACCATCGCCTGCGGAGAACGTCATCATACGCCTTTAGCTGTACAACAGTCGTTTGGAGTTTGAACGATTGCTCCATGGTACTGCTTAGCCTCACGGCACTGGATCAATTCTCCACTGAATCAAAAATGGGCTTCATCTTTTTTATAAGCTGTGATATGTGGAAGTAGAAAAAATACATTTTTCCCCCTTTGTTGATAATAAAAGTGGAGGAACACTGGATGAATCTTATGGTATGAAGTTTAAAAGTTTGTATTGTAAAATGCAAGCATAAAAAAAAATCAGGGTTGGCAAACACGTAATTTGAAATGATCGTGATGGGACTTCTAGAACTTTTGCATGACTTTGTGTGAACACTCCAGTAAAATCTGGAACAGAGGCGCCCAATCCTGGTCCTGGAGGGCCACTGTCCTGCATGCTAGAGATTTCATTGCTCTTCAGCTGGTCTTCAAGTTCTGCAGAAGCCTGTAAATCATTCATTTTGATCTGGTGTGTCAAAGCAGAGAAACATCTGAAACATGCAGGGTAGTGGCCGCTCGAGGACCAGGACTGGACACCACTGATCTATAACGGGAGACAGATTGTTGTCCTCCTTTGCCTCGCAGGCGGTGTGAAGTCACACAGGAGTATCTCTTGAGCTTCACAACACAGAGATCACACGGTGTTATTAAAGTAGACCGGAGGCTGCAGCTACCTCCATTTACAGTCAAACCTGTAGCGGACCGCTCTGTGAATAATTCATTAGATAAACTGTCCTTCTCTGCTGCTTGGCTATGACTTTTAGGGGACAAATCTCCAATCGTCTTTGTTTTCCTTCCCCTGAACCAATAGGACTAAAGGTTTCATCCAAAATTATTCTAACCCGAATCCTGAAATAAGGACCAATCACATACGAGCACAGGCACGCTCGTGTTACTTCTGTGCAGGTCAAATTTAAATCAATTTCTCTGAATCAGAGGCTCAACAGAATCTAATCATGGACCCGGCGGATCGATAATCCTGCGGGGATGGACACACATACACAACACCACCAGCAGCAAGATGAAAAGACTCGCATGGGATCTGAAAGACGTTGTTGAAGCTGATTTATCAGCGTGATTGATTATCCACTGGTCATGCGAGTCTCTAAGCGTGTGCAGCGTGCTTCAGAACAAAGATGCAGTTACGTCTTTTTAGGTTTGGGTGGAAACGACCTTTAAGACTTCATTTCTCAAATGCTTTTCAGACATCCCACAGGATGTGTGGTCATTGACTGAAAGGGTGATTGATAATCAGACCCCCATGGTGCGGCGTGGTCCTGATTACAGGATGGGGATTTGTATGATGGCCATCATGGCAACCACGAGGCCCAAGGAGTTTTGTTTTGTTTTAGTCCAACAAAGTCAACTTTAGCTGAATTTACTGTCATGAAGTGGCAGCTCTGAACATTCGTTGTTTGAACACTTTAATAATCTGTGATGATTACTGGCAGAGTTTCATTGTTTGAATTATTGACTTACAGAATTTGCAGGACTCCTTTTGTGCTTCTGTGGAAAGCCAGCTTAAGAATTAACTGATTAAATCATTGATTCATAAAAAGACTCAAGCTTCGCAGAAGTTTATGAGATTATTTCAAACCTAATCCACACTTTTTTGGCATCCAAATAAATGTTTGCTTTGAGAAACATACAGCCATCCAGCAGACACGCAGCAAAAGTTAGTTGCAATTATTTGCATAACAAAATAATCAAGAATAAAAAAATAAAAAAAACATTTAGGTTGTTTATTTTTTACTGTTTGTGTTGTGGTTGGACAAACAATTCTAGATAATCTTTAATTAAAGTGAAAAACGTTCAGAATATTTAACTGAACATGGACAGGGTTCCCAACCCTGGTCCCTGAGGAACACCATCCTGCATGTTTAGGTTGTTCCTCTGCTCCAACACACCTGATTAACAGGCTTCTGTGGAATTATGGAAGTAATTAAACCACTGAATCAGGTGTGTTGGAGCACAGAAACAACTAAAACATGCAGGATGGTGTTCCTCAAGGGTCAGGGTTAGGAACCACCGATTTTCTCCATAAAATTTTTATACATTTGTTATATTCATATCTTGTGATAAATTTTTATTTCAAAACAGTAGTACATACTGTTCCCAACCTGTTAACCACGTTACCTAATTAGAAAGTTGTGAGATGGTTAAATAGTTAGCAGCTAGCTAATTAGGTTCACCAACTTTACTTATCAGCTTCACTTATTTTTGATTGGCCGGCGGAACAATGTCACTGCATGACCCGCCAAGTTAGTTTATTCTAGTTTTCTAGTTTCTAGTTCAGTATGGAAGCTACAAAAATAATGTTGTGGACCAATGACGAGGTCCAGACATTTCCGTCTTTATTGGCGGACAAGAGGGTTTGGTGTGAGCTGGATGGTGCTACAAGAAATGAGCAAATTTACGTCGAGATATCGGAGATGATGGCGCAGCATGGCTACATCTGGACCTTTAAATAGTGCTGGGATAAGCACGTAAAAGGTTAGATTATAGTTACAATCTTGCTCAATTCAATTCAGTTTATTTATATAGCGCCAAATCACAACAAAGTTGTCTCAGGGCACTTTACAGAAACATTCACATAAAAGACGATTAGTAAAGTTCTCTATCTAAGGAATCCAGCAGACCAGTTGAATCTTGGCTTCGTTGCAGTCTCCCATCCTGAGCAAGCACAGTGGCAACAGTGGAAAGGAAAAACTCCCCGCTCACAGAGCGGGGAACCAACAGTGGCACTTTACCTACACCTGAGAAGAACCGATAAGATGAGAACAGACTCAAGACCCACTGATTAATCTCTTTACAATGATTTGTTCAATTAGCTTTGTAGAGATCTAGTAGAGTGCTGTATGAATGGGTAAATGAGGACACAGATTGTAGTGTAAAGTGCTTTAGAGTATCTTGAAATAAGATAGAAAGGCGCTATATAAGTACAGTCCGTTTACCATTACATCAATGGCAAAGCAGCGTTTGTTGATCCAGCCAGATCAGGTAGCAGTACCAAGTGATCCTGGTGGAGCTCCACTTATAAAATAAAGTTCTTCTACACTGTGGCAAGACAAACAAGGGAGGCACTGAATTCCCAGTAGCATTGACTGCATAGACCACAGTCACAAGTTCAATCCTCCCTCAGCTGAAGTGACTGCCCCCACTTGCTTATTTTTCCACCACTACCAGTTCTGGTGTCTGAACTGTTGTTACACCCATTTTACTTCTTTATGGAATTACAATTGTTTTATATTTTACAATACGACAGAAACACATAATCCAACATAAGATATCAATGGTGTTTGCCAGAGATAAGTTGATTCAGTGGTTCAGTTTAACCCACAGTCTTTGGCTCTCTTTGACCCGTAACGTCCATATGTACGTCCGTCCGTCCGTCCATCCATCCATCCATCCATCCTGGTACAGCTAATTATTTAGCAAAATGATTTTATAGGATGAGAAAGCATCAACATGTATCATGCACAACCCTATGTTAAATTAAGTTTACCTTGATGTAGCATTCATTATATGTTAAATGCAATAAAATGTAGTTGGACAAGGAAAATTTTTTTTTTTTTTTTGTGGATAAACGTCTCGTCTCGTGCTCCTGCCTTTCACAGTCTGATGGCCATAATGGTTTCCACTTACAGGCAGGGGTCACATGACCTCATCAAGTATGTTTGCAAAGATACAGGGGGTAGATCTTCTAACCCACAGCTCATCTCGCCCCACTCTCCCCTACATCTGTAAATTATTCAGTACAAACTCCCGCTCAGACACTTGTCCACAAAGTTTCTGCCTTTGGTCTTCTTTGGATCGCATCGTTAGACTCTAAATTTGCACTGAAGATCATTTTTTCGTTTTTAACATCGCTCGTCATTCAGTTGAAGTAAAAACTGAGATTATAGAACAGATTAAATGTGTTGTTCCTTCGTCTTTGTTGTTGGTGGGATGTAAAATGACAAACAGCTTGTTGCTGTTTGGGACTAAAGCGGCAAACACGATCCTGCTGCCAAGAACCCACGGGATGCTCAGCGTTGTCCAACACCTAGCAGAGGATCTCTGCGCTTCGTGTCGTGACATCACAGGATGCCGGGCAGATAATCGAATCTTTACTGTAGCACGATTTATTGACATGTTTAGGCCTTTGGATGCCAAGACTGGCGGCAAGGTCACAGCATCTGTCGGAGGGAATGAAATGAAATCAAGGGCAAAGACGGACAAAATGAAAGCATGAAAGAACAGAAACGGAGACGACGTCTGTGTCGAGATGAGACAAATGGTAAAACATGTGACCGGGAGCTACTCATCACACCTGCTGAACGTGTTTGTGTTGTGTATGCACTGCAGGTAACAGGTTTTTAATCTAACATGCATAACTTCTCTACTTCGTTGCGGACAGTTGTATAATGACCAGAGTTAAAGTTAACAGCCTCAGCTCATGCCAACCTTTTTGAAGTCGTTGCTTTAGCGACTTCAGGAGAAGAAAAAAATATATATCATGATGAAATTCTGGTGAAATTTCCCCCTTTAAAAACTGATTTCCCAGACAGATTAAAAAGGCAAACTCGTCCCCGTTCATGCTCATCTGCTCCGCATTCGTCTTGATCTTCGTCTCCTCCCAACTTTAGGTTCTTCCTCCTTTGTTGCCTTTTTCTTCCTTTGCCTTTACCCTGAATCCCACCCTGTAACTCTGTCCACCAGATTAAAGTGTACGCGTTTAGGAAGAGCCGAGCGAGAAGCCAGGGTTAGTGCCAGCAACTCAAACAGAAGCAAAGACAGTCTTTAGAAACCAGAATAGTCCTCTGTGTTATTAATAGAAGTCTCTTATTATTATCTTTATTATTATTATTATTACTAGTATAAGTGGTATGAGGATAAAATTCCTTGGCCCTTGTCGATGCAGAGAGAGAGAGGGTGCAGACAGTCGACAGCAGAGCAATGGTTCTATGCCATTTCTTTATAATCCCATTTAATCCAGTCTGAGTTAAATCCATTATTCCGGAGGTAAAGGAGAGGATATTCCACTTTAAAATTCATGGCAATGTTGTTGTTTTTTTAATATTCCGTTTGGTAAAAGGGTAGTTCCATTCCAATTTAAATGATTTTAGGAAGCTTTGTCTTTATTTAATTTTTTTTTTATTCCATCACAGATTCGATGTTCGGTTAATTGGAAAGAGAGGATCAGGAGTCGAAACCGAACAGAAACGCAACGACGCGTCTGCTCCACAACGCCACCTCTGCTCTTGTAACTCCATCAAAATCCAGTTCGTTTGGTTATTCCAGAGAAAAAGAAGAAAACGTTTCCAGTTTTCGATGAATTGCTGCCCTTTGGCCTCCTTGAAGCTCCCGTGGAAAATGTTTATGAGGACAGTTTGACTCGACTGAAATGAAAGTACATACACCAAAAACAGGAAACAAGGCGCAGAGCACGACGATGAAGCTTTCACTCTTTCAAACCTTCAGCTCATCAGAAGGTTAGAGGTCAAACCGCAGCGCATAAATTCATTCAAGTTTCGATAACACTTTGAACATGAACGAGTCTTTATGAATGTTTATGACTGTTAAGTGCTATTCGGTTAATTATGCCACATTTAATGCAAAGTTGACATTGTTTAAAATGTCTTTGTCATGACTTCTCATTAACCAAGAAATCATAACCTGTCATAAATGTTATAACAAGTATTAATTATCAAACTTTAAAAAGTTACATTACAGTACAGTCAAGTTGTCATGACAAAGACATTTTAAACGATGTCAACTTTGCATTAACGGTGTCATAATTTACTTTATGACATTTAATAACAGTCAAACATTCATAAAAACCCGATCATGTTCATGACAGTGTCATGTCAGTCTTATGAACACCCCTTCAAGTAAAGTGTTACCCAAGATTCTTAAAAATCATTTAAAAATCATCACCACACACAGGTGGTATTAAGATAATTCAATCTTAGATCAAATGTGATGCTTTTATTGAATTATTCCATTAATTTTAGAAGCTATAGAGACAGTTAAAACCAAGATGTGGACATCTGAAGATATGAAAATGTGTCTATTTCTGTAAAAGGCATCGCACTGAATGATTCAGAAAGGAATCTTAAAATAGTGTGAGCTATTATTTGAATATTACCTTAATTTTTTCACAATTTTCTCAGAATTTCAACACCTTTTGGGACTGTTTGGACCTGATTGTGAACTGTAAACTTCCTGCAGCGGTGGAACAAAGAACTGATGAAGCTCATTTTAGAAGTTCTTGCCTTAACACAAGCGTCGATGCACAAACATCAATAATTTGAGCTACCTAAACAGATTTTTCTGATCTTAGTGTTACCATTTCCCTAAAAATAAGTGCATTTTTTGACACAGAAATGTTGACAAATTAGTGAACAGACAAATAAATCTTTCATTTTAACAAAACCATAGGTGGATATTAAGATGTTAAATGTAGTATTTTTACCAGAATCACTGTAAAGTTGAACAGATGGAAACAGCCATCACAGCGAGCTAATTGAGGCTAATGCTAACGTCCGCAGCTCTTGGTTGGGATTTTTTTTTTTTAAGACTTGTAAAAAATATAAAAGTATTCTAATATCATGTCTCCTCCTGTTTGAGCTGTGGGGCTGAGTAATTAAATAAAAATGTAAACTTATCCTTTATATAAAACATTTAAGCCTAAAACTTAAAGACATGTTCACAATAGAAAGCGAGCTGTATTTCAACGTGACATCTTTAAAATCAGGTGTTCTGTGCAGAAATATTCTGTGAATAATGATAATTTATCATTTTGTACATTGAAGGTTCTTGTATAGTTACAGCTGAGTTTGTATAAATACAAACTTTATATCAGTGTCAGTGAGACATCTTAATCCAATAGTTATGTTTTATAAAAAGCAGGTTTTCACAAAATCATCTTGAAGTTTTCTTTTCAGTTAGGAATATTGGGGGCCGTACAGATTAAATTTGTGGATTGTAAATAAAAAATACACTGAATTAAACAGAAGCGGGACTTAAATGGTAGATTCTGTCTGCTTCTGTGTTTGAAAGTAAAATGAGTGACGTTATCGAATTTCCTTCAAGAGTGAAACTTGCTTCTTGTTTGCTCACTCTTATGTGATCGATTTGTGTGACCGACCACTGGGGACACTTTATAATCCGGTTAATCCTGAGCTGAAGCTAAGACTCGTTGCTCTGCAGCGAGGCGTCCCACACACCAACTTGAACAAGCCCTTGAGAAGTTTTGAAACCAATAAGAGTGTGCAAACATGAGCTTCATGTGGTCTGAGAGTCCACAGTGGGCGTCAAACTGTCTCCATAAACACATCCCGACACAATCCTGTCCTCCAGGTGTTAACATCCTCTGTTGTAGTCCTGAAAAATCCCAGATTTATCCTGTTAAAGCCATAAAAATGTCAGATTCTTGCTCCTCTCTCTCTGCATCGCGCCATCCGGTCAACAGAAAAGAACAAAACAAAAGGCGGTTTTTGCTCTCTTCTATAGCTGCGTGGTGACGGAGTCCTCTATGACGTCACAGTTGTCCCCTAAGACATCCTCACAGGGTCCCACCCACCCGCCCATCATCATCCTCAGCCCCCCTCCCCCCTCCACGCTGCCCTCGCCCGCCCTTTCCACGCCGTCGCTCTGAAAAACGTCCTCGCTGGAGTCCAGGAGGCGCGCGCTGGACTCGGACATGTTGGAAGCACAGTGCAGGGATTGGCAGGGGCACGGGGGAGGGAGGGGCAGCGCCAGGAGCGAGTCCCGTCCGTTCGACCTCCGTGGCGAGAACGACGGGTTGTCCACCGAGCGGCCCACCTCGTTCAGGTGGCTGTCGCTCCTTGTGACGTCGCTGAGTCCGAAGTCGGAGTGACTGTGGCCCCCCAGCGGCCGGAGCAACCCGTCGGAGATGGTGAAGGAAGGCGGGGACTGGAGGGCGAGCGGCATGGGCGGGGCTTTGCGTTTGGAGCGCGAGAACAGGTAGGAGAGGCGTTTGAAGGAGTCTGTCTTTGCGCTCGGGGCTGAGAGACGCTGCAGGCGGTTCTTTGTGCGAACGAGCGACGAGGAGAACGTCGAGGACAACGACGAAGACGACGAGGGGAGGATCGTAGTGGAGGAAGGGGGGATGACGGTCGTCTTCAACCCATTGCTCTTTGGTTTCCCCTCCTCTTCCTCCTCCTCTTCCCCCCATCCAATCACCTCCTCCACCTGCCCCTCCTGCCCCTTGTCTATCCGTGTCATTCCTGAAATGGAGCGCACCAGCGCCGACACGCCAAGCGTCGGGCCGGGCCTTCTGTCGTCTTCCACTGTGTTAGAGAAGGTGACACTTTTAGACTTCTGGACTCCTCCTCCTCCTCCTCCTCCTCCTCCTCCTCCTCCTCCTCCGCTGCCGTCTCCCGATTCGCTGTCATCCTCTGACGCCACGGCGGCGTCATCTTTCGTAGTCTCGCTGGACGAAGAGTAGTGTCGCCGCGGAGGACGCCGGTTGCCAAGGAGATCCAGCACCTCGTAGCGGAAACTGGAGATATCTTGTTTCAGCTCCTGCATGGAGACAGAAAACCAACAATGTTCAAGAATTTTTGATGTGAAATGATCACAGGAAAGAATATTCACTCGTACCTATTTGCTTAGTTAAATCCAGGTGGCAAATTTTTTTTTGGCCAGGCAGTGTATCTTCTCAAGACACGTAAAACGCTTTACACTACAATCTGTGCCTCATTTACCCGTTCATACAGCTCTCTACTAGATCTCTACAAAACTAATTGAACAAATATTCTAAAGAGACTAATCCGAGCTTTATCACATTCATACACTGATGGGACACACATCAGAGGTAACGAGGGGTTCAGTGTCTTTCCCAGGGACACTTCGGCATGTGGTGGCTGGTGGAGTTGAACCTCCAACTCTTACATTGGAGGACGACTGCTCTAACCACTCAGCCACAGCCGCCCCATAGAAGAAATGTTGGTTAATTTTTTGTGTGTAGTACCTTATTTTGACCACCGGATGGCAGTATAAGACAGTTTGAACCAAAAGATGGATAGTGAGAGAGTGAGCAGCGTGTCTCTTTAAGAAAAATGAGAGGGAGGCCCCTTGACGTGACATGGGCTGTCTCTCTTCGGTTCTCAAAATGGTGGACACTCTGTGAGGTTTGAGCTCTTTAGCATTTTTCACACAAAGCTTTTAATAAAAACAGTAAAGTTCTTAGCTTCTTTTTGCAGAGAAAAACAACTTTTTACACAAAGACACGGGTTTCAACCGTGAATTTTGGAGCTTTAACAAGGTCGGCCAGTTAGCTTAGCTTGTAGCTTAGCTTCTCAGCTTAGCTGCTTTTAGCGATCCAAAAACGTGATTTTGGATCGTTAAAACGTATTTTAAAGAGAAAAGAGAAAGGGAGGGGTCAGTGAAGAGCATCATCCGGTGTCTTCAGTAGAAAGAGAGAAACATAAAGAAACGATAAAGCCGATAAATGATAATGAAGTTGTTAGTTTTCATTAATCATGCGATTAATTGATTTATTGTTTATCGTGACAGGTCTAGTGGAAGATGTTTTTGTTTGCTTGAGGTCAATAGTTTTACAAACTGATGAAAACCAGATCTTTTTGTTTGTCTCGATGCATAAAACCCTTAAAACTGAAAGAGCGTACACCTACTTCGGACCATGTCTGGCATTTTTTATTTTTTTGGGTCATAAAAAATATATTTTTCTTTTTTCCACACAATCTGAAGTTCTTTCTTTTTTCTAAGTCTTCCGCGCTTCGATGAACATGAATGGAAAAGCCCGAACTGGAAAGAAGAGGGTGAGGAGGGTAAGTGGGAGAGATGAGGCTGATGGCTGCCTGAGAGAGGGGAGCTGAACCATCACTTTGTAGAGGCGAAGAGTGAAGAGGAGGACAAGCAGCGAAGAGCGACAACAGAGAAAGAAAGAGGGAATAAACAGTGAAGGTGAAGGGATGTGTGTCAGAGACGAGAGTGGGGTCATTCAGGGGGAAGCTACACCAATACTTCAACCAAACATAACTTGATTTGGTTAAACAGACGAAAATGGTCAAATGTTCCCTCCTCTTTCATATTCTGTAAAATGGAAAATAAATAAATAAAATAATGAAAATAACAGATTTTAGTGTTGCTGAATCACACACTGCAAAGAGATGGTTACGGTAAAAACAAAAGCCACTAAAATAATAATAAAAACAGTAAAAACATTACTAATTAAGTTAAATTTGTGCCATTTTATTTCAACAAAAACTACAAAGTAGATGAGCTAAAGTGGAGAAATAATAAAGAAATAGTGTGGTCACTTTTTAATTCATGTTTTGGTCGCACACTACTGTCATCCGTTCATCACATTACTGAGCTGCAGCACCGCGGCTTACTGTTTCTCATGTCGGCGTATCCATCTATACATCTCATTCAGAGGAACAAAGAGGCACCAGGGGTGGGATGGCTTCGACCCCCCTGGCCACCTCGGTTAACTTCGAAATTACACGGCGGGGGCAGAAAGTGTCTCAGTCCTGGTCGGATGTTTCTTTTGTTAGGTGTCCAAGATGTCAAGACGTCTTTCCTGTAAATTGTCATGGAGCATGCTATACTGAGAAAAGGGCTTCCTATAGGCTAGGCTAATGGTTAGCCAAATCATGGCATGTTTTTTTTTTTCATTTATTATTTTTCAGGTTCATAAAACAACACTTTAAAGGCATAATGTGAGAAACGCTACATTAGCAAACATTACTCTCTTAAATTTTGGATGACATCGTTTGTTTAGTTGATCAACATTGGTTTCTTCCAACAGAACGTCCGTGTTACTACACAAGCTAACGTGTGCCGAGCAAAGACCACAAGACTGATGAATATGGATGCACCGATCCACTTTTTTTTCCGATCCGATCCTGATACCTAAATATAAATATTGGAAATTTAAAATTATTATAATGAAGGATAGACTTTTTCAGTTCAAAGTTTTTGTCTATCCATTGTGCCGTAAGAGTAATCATGCTAACGGGGCTAACACGACGTCCAAAGTTCTGTGGTAAAACTCACCCACGTGCTATCGGCTGTTAGCTTCTCAATGATGTCGAAAATGACGGCTTGTAACTCGGGTAAGGCTACGTTGGAAAATTATCTCTGACTAGGGACGATGTAGCGAGGCTCAGTGTAGTCCAAAAATCTTCGGAATCAGACATCCTCACCAACGAAAAAAACTTTCACACTGCCGACATTTTGAATTTTTCTTCTCCGCTGTGAGATCAGGTAGGCACACGTGACGGCATTACATTGTGCTGCCGCTGAAGGCGTCCTCGTCACTGAGTTGTCCAACAAAAACAGCGTATTTTATATCGGTGAGTTATTTTGATGGAATGGCCGATGTCCGATATTGAACTTTAACACTAATATCGACCGATACCGATACTGTGCCGATAATATCGTGCATCTCTACAACAATACGGTAACCTGGTCTATGCTTGACATACATGCGTTAGCATAGCAACACAAACGTTGAGAGAGTAGCAACATACTAAACAAAGGCCACCACCAAAATTGGTTGAAGCTTAATATTAATATCTTGGCTAGCCATTAGCCTAGCTTGGAGGAAGACCTGCCCTATCTCCAGTCTCAATGTTCTGTGGCCGATGTCACAGCTGATGAGGAACAAACTACTACAATAATGACAGAACAGCAGTTCAGAAATAACCAAACTCATTTCATATACAAATGTTGAGAGGACGTTTTACCGTTTCGTATGGGGAAAACAGGATACGTGGCGTTTGTTCCGAGAAACAGCAGTAAACCCATCTGGATACGACAAAACTGATTTCCACTTCCCTTTAAATCCCTCATTTAACAAACAGGTTTAAGACAAAATTTCCATAAGCACCTGCGTAGACAGTCACAGTTTACCTTTCTTCCTTCTGTCTTTGCCCACCCAAGAAAAACACACGACTACAAAGATATCAACCCCATAAATCAGCTCGTAGCAACCTCATAGACTTTTTTTTTCCCACTTGCCATCTGGGATTTTGCACGCCTCGTGTCATTTTTATTCCTCTGAGAAGAAAACGCTGATGTTGGTCACACATTTCAGCACACAACAACCCATAACCTGAGCGCACTTAGACGTAGGTAAACACACCAGGAGGGAGAAGTGATTCAGTCCGCTGTGCACCTGATGTTGTTGTTGCTTTCAAAAGCCCAGAGGAATGTTCACTTCAAAGCCAGCCTCCAAGGGCATCATGGGAAACCTACGCAGGGTGTTAAAATAAATTACGGCTCAGAAAGATTGGGAAAAGGCGAAAACCCCTTGGCAGTGTTCCTATTGGAAGAGTAGATTTTTGGAATGAAAAGGGAGAAGATGAGGACAGCTGGTTTGTTATTTAACGTCTTTTAATAAATCTTTGCCGCAGTAAAAAAAACGGTACTGTCTGGTACCAATAAAAGCTGCAGAGTTTATAGGAGGGCTGACATAAATAAACGGTTGCTCTGAACCTGATGTTTGTTCAGAAGCAGCTCTGCAGAGTGTCGAGTTACAGAACAGCAGAAAGACATGGTTTGAGAAGAGGTTCCTCTCCCTTCTGCTTGTTTATTTGGAGCCCGTCACCGTGACAACAGCATCTCGTTGGCCACTCACCTTAAAGTTTTCTTCCGTCAGCCCTTCGTCCGTTTTCGCGCTGCGTATCATGGCGGCCACATACCTCTTCACCAGGTTTCGGATCACTTCCTGTTGAAGACAGTTCCCGTGGTTAATGATAATAAACCTGGATACACACATACCAAACTATCCCCATCCAACTTTCATTATCTGTCGCTTGCTGCTACAAAAGTCAGACGGTTATGTATCTCTTCCATGTGTGTGAATATACCTCGCAAACCAGCGACAGGTTTTTAATGAAACTCTCAGAAAGTATTGAACATACATCTACTGGCCGTCACTGAGAATTGACTTTAGCGAACACGAAAACTCGCATACCTGCAAACTTGTCGCTTTTCGGTAAAAGTCACCTATTTCAAACAAAATATGTCATCACGTGAACCATCGACATCCCAAGATTGTCCAGAGGTATAAAGGCAAAATTCCCCACTGACTGGACGTAAAGCAACAACAAGGTTTCTGTCTTCACAACAGAACATCTTTGGTGGAACACGAGTCATTTGGCCAATCACAATCCAGATAGATAGGGAAATCTTTCCTATGGATAAAGGAAACGAGTCTACGTTATAACTAGACACTTCTAATATTGGACGACGTTAGTTCTGAGATAAGTCTCATTATCTGCCGACAATATGCTGTAAATTAAAACTGATTTGGCAAAAAATTAATCATACTTTAGCAACGTTATGCGTGTCATGATCAGTTACCTTTTCCAACATAATGCTATTTGTAAGAGAAAGCTTGTCGGCATGTAATGCTAGCTAGGAAGTCAGCTAGCAGCAGTGAATTGCGCGTTAACGTTAGCCTATAATGTCAAACGCCCCACCCCCTACATACACACTACAGGTTTGTCGCCTCTTAAATCCTTTCTGAGTTTGCAGGTATGCAATTACCATAGTGGTGCAATTGGTACAAGAAGGTTGCTGGATCAAATCCGAGGCATGGACCTTTCTGGGTGGAGTTTGCATGTTCTCTCCGTGCATGCGTGGGTTTTCTCCGGGTGCTCCGGTTTCTTCCCACAGACCAAAAACATGCATGTTAGACTGACTGGTAACTCTAAATTATCCCTAGGTGTGTGTGAGAGAGAGT
>NC_056498.1:40343274-40378893 GCF_014905685.2 Nematolebias whitei
AAAACTGATTTGGCAAAAAATTAATCATACTTTAGCAACGTTATGCGTGTCATGATCAGTTACCTTTTCCAACATAATGCTATTTGTAAGAGAAAGCTTGTCGGCATGTAATGCTAGCTAGGAAGTCAGCTAGCAGCAGTGAATTGCGCGTTAACGTTAGCCTATAATGTCAAACGCCCCACCCCCTACATACACACTACAGGTTTGTCGCCTCTTTCATCCCTTCTGAGTTTGCAGGTATGCAATTACCATAGTGGTGCAGTTGGTACAAGAAGGTTGCTGGTTCAAATCCGAGGCATGGACCTTTCTGGGTGGAGTTTGCATGTTCTTTAAGTGAATGCGTGGGTTTTCTCCGGGTGCTCCGGTTTCTTCCCACAGACCAAAAACATGCATGTTAGGCTGACTGGTAACTCTAAATTATCCCTAGGTGTGTGTGAGAGAGAGTGAATGGTTGTTTGTCTCATTTGTCTCTATGTGTCCCTGTGATGGACTGGAGGGTCCAGGGTGTCCCCCGCCTCTCACATAGTGAGTGCTTTAGGTTAAAGTGTTCGATTAAACATCATCACAGCAACTAAATAAAATTCTGGACATTTTGTTCAGCTCTAATAGCAATAACTTTCTACAAACTGAAGTTTTAGAGCAATTGTTGCTCAACAGAGTTATGTTTTTTAATGATTTTGTCTGATTAATCAGTCAGCCAACGATGTGGGTCAGCCTCATTGATTTACAGACCAAATGGGGAAAAAAAAACATTCAGAGGGACTCGGTGCCGAGTGGGCGGTTACTCAAGACCTGGTGCACACGCTAACGCACAGCTCCGTCCAACAGTCGACACTTGTGACGGCCAAACGGGCCGGCCTGGCGTGCTGTCCCTCAGCTCCTCTGCCAAACACGGACCACACACTCCGGTAACGTGAAGATTCAACAACAACCCTTAAAAACATGGACGCCTGATCAAAAGGAACAATCAGAGCTGTCAATTACAAAGAACTGGCGTTATGTGAACTGGACATAAAAACAGCAGCCAAAAATACTCCTGTGCTGTTATTTTATTTTGTTCAATCTGAAAGATGATAACACCGGAACAGAGAAACTACCGGTGTTAATAAAAAGCAGAGGACGTGAAAATGGTTGGATTCTGTATCTAGTCTT
This sequence comes from Nematolebias whitei, assembly GCF_014905685.2. Taxonomy (NCBI): domain Eukaryota; kingdom Metazoa; phylum Chordata; class Actinopteri; order Cyprinodontiformes; family Rivulidae; genus Nematolebias; species Nematolebias whitei. The sequence goes on from NC_056498.1 coordinate 40,344,427, forward strand.
AATGAGTTCTGCTGGAATAATCTCTGTTATATGGATAAAAAAACGAAGTCACTTGAAAGTAAAGATGAGTAAAACGGAGGATCTGGGTCAGATCTGTTACAGGAGCGATCCATATTCTGAAAAAACTGCTCTGGAACAGAAATCTCACTCCATTCACACCTGACGGAAAGTGCCAGACCCCAATTTATCTACCTGAACAAAAAGTTCATCGCAGTCAAACGTGTGTGAGAATCATTTTCTGATTTTTCTTTCAGGAAAATACAGGTTTCTGTTGAACAACAGGAGCCTGTTGTCTCATCTGCAGGTTCTAAATGTCAGAGCTTTAATTGTGTGAATGTTTTTGAAATGTTCAGTCTATTGTGATCCGTTTTTCTTCTGCACGTTTTTCAGCATCTTTCTCGTCCCGCAGTTTTCAAACCGTTTCAACAAATCATAAATAAAAACGTTCGGCTCTTTCAGGACAATCCTGCTATGAATTTTTGGTATTGGTGCAACTTTAGCTTTTTGAAATATTTAGCCTTTTCTGCCGTTTTTTCTCTCTCATAGAAAATGAATTGAGCTCCTTCAAACCTTTACATCTGTTTACAACCTTTTACTGCTCCTTTCATATTCTGTTCTGCTTCAGCTGCTTTCAGCTTCTTTCTGTAAATTTTAATTTTTTCAGCTACTTTCAGCTGTTTTGTGCTCCTTTCAGCTAATTTTGCGTTTCAGCTTTTTCTGCTATTTCAGCTTCTATTTAGCTTTTTATACTAATTTAAGTATTTCAGCTTTTTTTGCACATTTTTTGCACTCATTTCAATCTTTTTAGCCTAATGTAACTAAAATGTGCTCTGTCCACTTCCTTCAGGTAATTTAAGCTTCTTTCTGCTTTTCACTACTTTTTAGCTGGTTTTTTTTTTGTTGTTGTTGTTGCTAATTTCAGCTTTTATGCTCATTTTTGCTTCTTTCAACAAACACGTGTTCTTTCTGCTTTCTTCTGCTAAATTAAGCTTGTTCTAACCTTTCAGCTTCTATTTTAGCATTTTTAACTAATTTTAGCTGTTTGCAGATCGTTTATGTGGTAATTCTTGCTACTTTCAGCCTAATTAACTCGTTTCTGCTAATTTCAGCATATTAAGCTCCCTTCATCTTGATTATGCTAGTTTCAGCTTTCTCTGGTATTTCAGCTACTTTTTTTTTTAGCTGTTTTTTGCTAAATTTAGATTTTTGAGCTAATTCTACATTTAATTTTTAGCTCAGTTCAGCTCCTTCTACTTCCTTTTGGAAGCTTAAGCCTCTTTCTGCCTTTTAATCTGTTTTTCTTTGCTAATTTCAGCCTTTTTTTTAGCTAATTTTCCAACTTTTGTGCTAATTTCTGCTTATGTAAACCTACTTGTGTTCTTTCTGCTTCCTTCTGCCAACTTAGACTTTAGCTACATTTCAGCATGTTTTTAGCTAATGTCAGCTGTTTTTCAGCAGGTTCTTGAGCAATAAGCATTCACACAGCATTTTCACAGGAAATGCAATCTAATTTAATTCTGTCTGTGGGCTTTGACTGCACATTTCAGATTTAGACCGTGGTCATCGTTGTGTTTCAGTTGTTTCTCTGGGATCTCTGAACACAGTTTGTTCTGCAGGTGATGCAGCAGTAGGTTGGTTTGATTCGGAGACCTGCACAGGAGCATTTCATCTCTACAAATGACATGCAAACACACATTTTTCACGCATTTTAAAATATATTTTAAACTTCGTGGCCCACCCACTTTCAGTCAGGCTCACCTGTAAATTTATATCTGGTGAAAAAACTTTAAATCTCTTTAAATCTGAAAGTTTGCGGTCACAGCTGCGCGTTCTGTTTCATTCCAGGATGTACGATTGGTTACGGCGCAGCATCCAGAAGCTTCATCAAGCTTCTTATTAGTGTTGTTAGCTGCTGGTCGGCTGAGTCGCGTCGATTTGTCCTGAAGTGAAATCACAGCGCGCGGCCTCCTGAAGAGAAATTAATTTACCACCAGGCGTTTCTTTCCAACAAAACAAAGTGTGATTGTCTCGACTGGAGGTGTCTAATACAGATAACTAATTGGCTGCTGTGTTTACTTTCAGAGATGAGAAATAAAAACACTTAAAAAAAAGAACTTATTGAAAAAAAAAACTACATTTCCTGCACAGCTGAGGTGAAGAGAACAAAACCAGGAAGGAAGAGAAGGAATCCAGGCTGAGAGAAACACATTCTCCTTTCCGTTTTAATTTTGCTGCAGCTGAAACTAACGATTAGAGACGTCGGAGAGAATCGAACGCTCCTGGAGTTCACGCTGACAACTGCATTCAGCTGCAGCTTCCTGTCCCTCGTCGAGGAGCCAAGAGGGAGAATTGGAAATGCCCTCCGTCCGTGCACGTTTTGAGCACGATAACTTGAAAAATAAACAAACAAGGTGTCGACTTCCATGTTGGTGCGTGGCTGCAGCAGCTGGGAGTGAAAAAGGTTCAGATGAAAAAACGGATTGCCACATCACACTCCAAGATAGTCACCATCACATATATATATATATATATATATATATATATATATATGTTAGAATATCATGGAAAAGTTGTGTAATTTCCATAATTCCATTCAAAAAGTTAATCTTTAATAGATGATAGATTCAGGGCCCACAATTTAAACAATTTCAAGTATTTATTTGTTTATTTTTACATAATTTGAGCTTCCAGCTCATGAAACCCATGAAAACATGATTTCAAAAAATTAGAATACTGTGAAGAAATCAGCCCAAATGTTGCAGGGCATGCATGTTTTAAACTGAGTGTGACACTAATCATCTACTAAACTCAAAGCACCGGCACAGGTTTCCCCAGGTGTCATTAAATTGCTTCAGTTTGGTTCAATTGTCTCAGTTCGGTTCAATATGGGGAAGACTGCAGACATAACAACTGGTCAGAAGACCATCACTGATGCCCTCCATAGGATGGGTAAGCCACAAACAGTTCATAGCTAAGGAGGCTGGCTGTTCACAGAGTGCTGTGTCCAAGCACATCAATGGAAAGTCTAGTGGAAGGACAAAATGTGGCAGGAGATGCACCAGCAACAGAGATGACCGTGGGCTTCAGCGGGTTATCAAACAGAAGATCCAGAAAGAGTGGAATGAGGCGGGAGTCACAGCTTCAAAAACCAACACATTCAGACACATCTGGGAGATGGGCTACAACTGTCGGGTTCCTCGGGTCCAGCCACTTCTGAACCTGAGCCAACTTAGGAAGCGTCTCAACTGGGCCAAGGAGAAAAAGGGCTGGACTGTTGGCCAGTGGTCCAAAGTTCTCTTTTCAGATGAACGTAAAGTGTGCCTTTCATTTGAAAATCAAGGACCAAGGGTTTGGAGGAAGAAGGGTGAGGAACAGAGCCCATACTGGTTGAGGTCCAGTGTGAAATATCCACAGTCAGTCATGATCTGGGTGCAGTGTCCGGTGCAGGTGTTGGTAAACTCTGCTTTCTTAAATCCAAGGTCACCGCAACAGTCTACCAGAATGTTTTACAGGACTTCATGATTCCTTCTGCTGAAGATCTGTATGAAGATACGGTCAAAGTTTCACAAAAAGAAACGAGAAAACAAGAAGTACTGACCTGGTAATGCTGGTTCTGGATCAGACTGTCGGCGTGACGCTCCTGAAATAAAAACACAAGAGCTGAGGTTAAAAACACGCTTCTCTCCACATCACTTCCTGGTTCTGTTGGCGCCAGTCCCCTCGGTTATTACTCTCCCTTCATCCCTCGCTCCGTTGCCTCATTATTCTTCTCAGGCAGGCTGATATTTCACATACGGCACCTAAAAAAATTGAATACGCCCACTGCTCTTTGTAACAGCACCGACCTGGAGCACAGCAGACGGGTAACGGATGGCTTTTGGCTGAAAGAACGACACTCAGTCCTGGACTGACCGTACTGAATAGATGCCGTTATGAACTTCACTTAATCATTTCTCACAGTCAAAACGTATAAATATGATCCAAGAGAGAAAAGTTACACTCCACATTTACAGTCCAGGTCCACAGCTGATGCTCTCATCTGAAAAGTCCCAGAAATAACCAAGAACGTGAATTCTTCTGCTATAAATCACCAGATTAACCTCTTTAAACGAGGGATCCCATTGAATCAGGTGCTCTGGGAGTTCAGGGTTAATGTAGGGAGGTGAAGCACCAACGCTGGACAATTCACTCCGTTTTATCTTTGGCACCGTCTCTGATGCTGCAGCTCAGTTTGACAAACATGGTTCAACAGAAAAATATCAGGCTAGAACCTGGTCAGCATAAAAAAAGATAAAAAGGAAAATATTCTTATAAAGTAAACGGGGTGCTGTCCAACAAAGTTAATTCAAGTCCTCTGGACAGTTTCTTGTTTTTGTTGAGACGTTTTGGGCCTTCATCCAAAGGACTTCATCAGTACGAGGAGCCACAACAAACTCAGTCTGATAAATAGCGCCTTCACATAGTGGATCAACCAGTTTGATGGTGATAAGATGGTTTTTCTCCCCCGTCGACTCCTCTGAGGCAACCATGGCCGAATTGGTTCAAATCATCAAAGTTCATGCTCAATAATCCAGGTAACACATCCAACAAAGTTAAGTCACGTCCTCTGGACAGATCTTTTGATGTTTTGAACCACCTTGACCATGACTCAGAGGAGTCGACAGGGGAGAGGGCGGACTCCAGAAACCATCTTATCACCATCAAACTGGTTGATCCATTATGTGAAGGTGCTATTTATATGACTGAGTTTGTTTTGGCTCCTTGGACTGATGAAGTCCTTTGGCTGAAGGATGAAACGTCTCAACACAAAGAAACCATCCAGAGGACCTGACTTAACTTTCTTGTTGTTTTTTTAAACCTGGTTTATTGAGCATGAACTTTGATACTGGGCACTGAGTTTGCACATCAGCCTTTACTCTTAGGAAGAGGTTATGTCAGGAGACCAGTATATGGACCTGCGGAGACCAGGTGTTGGATTTGAGGAGACCAGTTGTTGGACCTGAGGATGCTGCATGCATTTAGATGCTTTTGTTGTTTTTCCAAACCAAACTAAACGTCTACTGAAGAATTCAAACGTATTTTTCCAGCCCTGAAGTTGGATAATTGTCAGAAGTCTGGTCCAGGTATCCTCAGTGTCTGAAGCAACATCAGCTCTGAAGTGCCTCTTGGAACATTTCAAACATTCTCTCGGACCGGATAAAGTTATAACTGGGGCCATATCTGGCCTGTGGACCTTCAGTTTGCTTTAGGCTGTTCTTACCCTTCATGATTTCTTTGTGACTTAATGTGAGTTCTCACAACTAAATAAAAATGTTTTACTATTATTTCCTCTGTCAAAGTGAGAAACATCTTTTTGTTAAGTATCCAGTGTTTCACTCGTTTCACTCGTTTCCTGTTGTTCACTTCCTCACACTCAAACCTGTTTCCATCCAAATCATCCTGTGACCCCCCCCCCCCCCCCCCGCTACAGAGCAATCCTTACTTTCTGAATCTCTCAGCTCGTCTGATCGTGAACACAAACACAAAGTCTGCTGCCATCAGATCTCTGCAGAGCTGCTGAACCTATGTGGGCTGGACGGCTTACATAACTCAGCTGATTTCAGCTGAGGTGAATACGCCAGCTGCACCGTGCGCACATGCGCATGTGAGTGTGTGATGGTGTGAAAAAGCTTCATCACCGTGCACTGATCGCTCCGTCTCCAGATGACTGGACTGCTAACGCGTTTATCAGGACGTGTTTTTCTGTTCCGCCTGTGCCTTCAGCCGATGTCCGTCCACGAGCGGCGGGAACGTTTTTCTGTTTTCTGTCGCTGCGCGCAGCAAGAGTTCGCTTTCCTAAAGGGTAGATCTGCGGACTAGTCGAGAACAGTCAGTGTCTTAACTGTGGCAGGCGTCAGTCGGGGTGATCTTGAATTTGGAGGATGAGGAAGAACAATGGGTGCACCATGAGGATCCAGGGGTGTGTTGTCGAGCCCCTACACTCCACCTGCCTCCGTGTGCTGTGCTCATCACTGCTGCTGCTGCACAATCACTTCATCATCGGCGTAAACATTAACAAACTGGCTCAAAGTAGCCAAAGTTAACTAAAGGCTGCAAAATCTTGGCTTAAATTATCAAAAAGTAAATGAGAGAAACAGTATTATGATTGAATCTGCATTCACAATATTAAGTAAAAAAACCACAAAACTTTGTAAACATTGTCAATTTTAATCGTTTCCAAATGACCAAAATAATTATTTCTTTAATTGCGCCGCTCGGGGTGGCTGCATTTTGGAGCAGCTCTGTTAATTTCATGCTAAGATTTTGCTTTTGGAAACTTTAATCTCAGCTACAGCCCCAAATCTCAAAGGAGTTGAAAAGGAGGCGCCGTATATGCATTCCCGTCTCTCTGCCAGCTGTGCTCGAGTGCATCAGCTTCTGATGCTCCACATCAAATAAAGACATCAACCAAAAGGACATTCAAAAATAAAACACGTCCAGATAAACCTCGGAGCGGCGTCAGAACCGTGTGCGCCTCTCCGTCGTCCCCGCTCACCGTGAACTCCCGGAGGTTTTCACACTTGTGCGAGCTCTCCCTGGGTGGCTGGCCTCTCCTGCACAGCTTGGTGTGGAGCCACATGAGCAGGTACCACACGGACTTGGGGCTGGGGATGATGTTGAACGGCGGCGGCAGCGTGCCGCCCTCGTCAAAGTAGCTCATCCACAGCTTGGTGCGGGCGAACTTCCACTCGATGTCGGCGTGGTCCTGCAGACAAGAAGGAGACCTTAAGAACTGGAGGGTCCGGTTCGTTGGGTAACTTTTGATTGGTGGTTTTTGTTTTAACGTGAAGGGGCGGAAATGTTTCAGATGACTGCCAGCTGAAACCAACGGCTGCACAATAAGGATTTTAGCTGGTTGGACATTAAATCTGGACAATCATTGGAGGCATTTCTGGTAGTCATCGGTGCTCAGAGGAATTAATCCATTTTAACCTCCTATCGTGTTCATTCCCTGCTCAATACGTTTGTGTTCTTGATGAAAAATGGCCGCCCGTATACGAAGCCATGCTACTATCCCATGTGTCGCTATAACTTGTTTATTTATCATCTTCCCTTATGAACAATTTTAGATCTTTGCTTTCATCCCATATAAGCCTCAATAGTACCCAAGCTGGCTTTGCTTAAATAAAAAGACGATAATATAAAGATTCTGTTAATGTGCTGTTTGAAAGATTGTTCATTTGTCTGAAGCAGCTCGGGAGGAGCGACCGTCATCCATTTTCAGGTTTATTTTTTACACATGTAAGGTACAAAAACCAACTGCGCTGGGCCACCATCGTCTACGTCATGTGGTTTTCAGTAAGGGCCGTTGGTGATGTGCAAATCAAAACTGAAATATCGATACTCTGGATACCAGAACTTTATGCTCTAGAATCGATTCTCAAATCAAATGATCAATACTTTTGATACTTTAGTCATTTCAGGTAATGTATATCTTTAACAGGAACATAGTGGGAAGTAACTAAACTAATGAGATCTTGTCTAATTGATACGCGGTTGGTGGGAATTACTTTTACTTCCACCTGGGTAAGCACAGTGGCACGCTGCTCAGTCAGTCTTTCAGTCTGTAAAAGCTTAGGCCACTATCTAGATATACTCCAGAGTTTAAAATAAATAAATTACTTTCATGTAATGTATTCTTTATGAAGCTTAGATTTGAACTATACTGCTTTTTAAAAATATTTACCAGACACATTATGGGTGTATTTGCACAAAGTATCGTATCAGATCGGTATTGTCGACAGCAGCCTGGATTTTATCCAGTATTGGTATCGGAAAGGAAACCGTGGTATCGAACGCCACTAGCGAGCGTTACTCAAACACATATTTTCTTCAGAGCTTGGCCACACCTCCCAGGAGGAGTCACCTCCGTCGACCAATGGGAAGCCCCGCTCTCTTTCATGTGACCAGCTCTCAACCAATGAAACCTCGCCATCTTCCGTTTCAAAATGGTGGATGAATGTGGCACCTTGGGATTTGTAGGCGTAACTAAAACTACATTTTCTACCGGAAAGAAAACTGGAAATCAGATCTGCCTTGTTTTAACACACGAATAAGATACTGCAAAAACATAAATACATATAACCATACATTTCAGTAAGATAATGTATAATTCTGCTAAAAATATACTTCATGTTCACCACAGGTCAGCGTTTATAAAGGATGTGTTTGTAAATCATTTAACGTTTTAAATAAAGCCTCAGAAGGTTTTTATTTTTTGTGTGAGTTCTTGGTCAAAACTGATCCGCGTGGTATTAATAGTTTTGTGTTACTGAGTCTAAAATGATTATTTGGCTGTGGGATGACACAGTCTCTTTACATGTTGTGTTATGAAAAGGAGTGTCAGATTGTTAGAAATGTTACATTTTCATAACTCAATCGTAAAGACACTTTTTCTGGTTCTTCTGTTGTCTAATCGAGCGAACTCGGGTCGTAAAACCCATGTCAGTTGATTGATTCGTGCACGCTATGATCATGAGCCCTTCCTGCAAACTGATTGGCCTGTAGCTTCAAATGTGCACGGATCATGGGGCTCAGAGTAATTATAAACTTCTCAGTCCATCTACTAAACTATTTTAACGCTTTGAAAGCTTTCAGCTGTTTGAAGGTCCAAACACATTCGATTCCAGCTGCTGGCTGGAGCCGACAACCCAAACCAGAGGAGCATCAAACATGAGGTCCACGTTAGAGACCCTAATCAGCACGATGCACCTAAAACAGCCAAACGAGCTGAGATCCACTCAGAGTTTCAGATTGGGATCTGGCGGTGACTCACGGCGATGAGCTGGTACGAGTTGTTCATCATGGCGATCAGCATGTTGAGCAGGACCACCAGCGAGATCACGTTGTACGTCCCGAACATCGTCGCCCCGACGAACTCTGTGAACTCGTGCCGAGCCTTCACGTTGGTCACGTACAGGTTCAGCAACCCGAAGATGGACCAGAAGAGGGACTGGAGAGTCTCGAACAGCCTGAAGACAAACAGACGCAGCGTTTATGAGCAATCAGCAAAATGAAACCCGAGGAGAAGAAACTTGATTAAAATATTGGAGAAACGGCGCTTCCTGTGAAAATGTGGCGTGAACGCTTGTTGCTGAAGGACTTTTGCTGAAGCCTGCTGAAAATGTTTCACTTCTAAACTATTAATGCAAGTTTAGCATTAGCAACCAGCTGACATAAAGGGGGGAAATAAAAGCTGGAAGCAGCCAAAAAAAAAACAACCTGCCAAAATGTGTAGAAAAAGCTGAATAGAGCAGAAATGAAGCAGAAATTGACAGAATAAGCTGAAATAAGCAGAAAGAGGCTGATGAGATTTAAAAAATATATCCAAATGTAGCAAAAAAGAAACTGAAAGAAGCAGAAAAAAGATGAAATTAGCTGAAAATAGGTTGAAAAAGCTGAAGTTAGCAGATAAAAGCTGAAAAGAGCATAAAAAGTTGAAATTATTTAACAAAGCACAAAAGGCAGAAATAAGCAAAGAATAAACAAAATAAAAAATAGTAGAAAAACACAAAAATTACTATAAAGTAAATGAAAACGCAGATAAAAGCTGAAATTAGAACAAAGAAGCTGAAACGAGTCAAACATTCAAACATCACAAACGTTTTGAAAGATATGGAGAGCTCAATCATATTTAAAAATAAATGTTAAAAACAAGTTGAAAAAGCTAAATATATCAAAAAGTGAAAAGTGCACAAACAGCTAAAGTTGTAGCAGGAACGTCCAGAACGAGCCGAACGTTTTGAGACATGAACTGTTGAAATAAAACAAAAACTGCGCGGCGTGTTACATGCTGAAAACCATACGGAAGAAAACCGGACGTCAACAGTGAGGATGATTTTAAAGGATTCTCCATTTATCAACATGGAGCCCTTACTTAAGTAATGAGGCCGTTGTTTTGGTCGGTCGTGGTGAAGACATTGACCAGTGAAAAGTTATTTTCTAAACCCAGTAGACTCGTTTCATTTGGTCTCCGGCAGTCGGTTCAACAAACAACTTTGTGACCGTTTCATCATTTTGTGGGACACGTTGATGCTATGCACCTCCTCATCGTCTCTCCTTCCACGTAACACCTCCTTTAACATCGTTCACAGTTTATTATTTCATCTTCAGCGTCTCTGCGTCTCCCCCTCGCCCATCTCTGTCCTCCGTTTGTCTCCCCGTGTCTCTTCGTGCTCTCTCTGTGCGACAGTCCCTGTTCTGGGCCGTTTATTGAATTTTTGATGAAGCAACGATCGTCAGCGCTCGACGCCGCAGCGAGCGAGCGACGCAGACGGAGGCGACGTTTATGTCGCACGAAACATTCGGGGCTGCAGCGTTTCTTCTCCCAGCAGAACCGAGTGATCAGCGCATCAATCAGCACAGACATCAGGTGAGCGATGGTGTGCAGGTGTGGGCCGAGGTGAAATGTGTTTCTGTGAGAGGCAGCGAAAGTCGGGGGGGGGGGGGGGCACTCAGTGTTGTGAAAGCGAGAAAAGAGACCGGGGGAGATGGAGAATTAAATCAAAGATGAATGAAGTAACCAAGTGTGACAATGTGCCAGTTATGAAACCAGGAAGACGAGGAAAACCAAGAACAACGACACAGGACGGGACAAAACTCTGTTTTTGTTCCTTATTATCTTATTTTCCACCTTTTTTAATCTAACTCCCAGTTTGTTGGATATGAAAGGACTAACTTGTAGTTGGTGCTCATGATCGACCGCAGCCGGTAGTTTATCTTCACTAGAATGAAAAACAGTTCGACAGAACTCACTGGGTTAGATGGATCGCACATTTATTGTTTCAGCCTTGAGCCTACTGGAAACCGCATGTTAGGAACTACTAAAAGCTTTTTTTAAAATAAAATCTTAAACAACACTTCAGTCATCATGTAAACAACAAAAACACTGCTTCATAAAGCAGGGATGTCATGAGAATCAGAATCAGCCTTTATTGTCATTGCACCGAAGCACAACGAAATTACATTTCCGTACAGTCCATCCAAAGAAACACAAACAACCGAATAACATACATGGGAAGACGGGGGTGCCTGAGGCTGCAGCCTCATGAGAGGCGCTGCCTTTTTTCGTTAGATAAGGAAAAGGGAACCCGAAGGAAAGAAGAGGTTAAAAATATATATCATACTGTATCCCTAACAGGACACAGTTTGAGGTTGCAAAAAACCTCAGCACAAAAAAAAAAAAAAAAGCGGTGGGGGGGGGGGCTCCCAGCACTGGCCACCCAGGAGAGCATCACAGCTACCTGGTGCCTTGCATCCAACCTAGGTTACCACACCGACAGCGGTGGGTTGAGGGGAGTGTGTGCGCAAATGAGTGTATGCATCTGTGAAGTAAGTCTGTGAGCACTGTTCCAGGTGATTTTCAATGTTTCTGTGAGGATGAAGACTTTTCTAATAATGATTCCATCTTTGCAAAACTGACAAATAAAAAGGTTGTTTTGGAAAATTTATCATGGATCAGTCCTTGGATGTAAGTAAATCTGGATGTTCAGGAATGATCCAGAGGCTTTCAAACCCAACAATGCCAAGCACGGTGGTGGTATCATCATGCTGTGGTACTAATAGGAAAACAAAGCAGGATCACTTCCTTCAAAATCTTCAGCTTCATCTCAGATCAGCAGACCTAAAATCATGTGGTAGTAGCTCAGCAGTCTTAGTTTGAGCCCAGGTGGAGTCAGGAAGAGCAGCCGGCGTAAAACACCGAATCTTTCACGTGAGTTCGCTCACTGCGGCGACCCCTGCAGTGGGGAGCAGCCGAAACACCAACAGTAGCTGAGACTAACCTTCAGCTAAATCTGTGCACTGAACCAAAATTAAAACGTCGCCACCATTCTGAACCAACTGAACTCAGGAAACAGACTTAAATAATTCAGCTGATGTTACAGACTACGAGCTAAAATGTGGCGCAGCAGAAGCCGAGAGCCATTCACAACACTCCAAGTGCCACTCACTGCACATGACCTTTGATTAAAACATTAGCATTAACCGTTAGGATGAACTCTGTTAGTAAAATATCTCATGCACCACTGGACGGGTTCAGGAAGTAATCGGCGGCTGTGCTGTGAGTTTTTGTCGCTCCGACTCAGCCTGGATCATTTCTAAGTCGCCATCGCTGGATGAACGTCGAGTCTTCGGCTGTTTTCTTCTCCGTCCATCCGGCTGTCCGTCCTTCCTCCTCCTCTGTCCCTCCTCTTCCTCTGCTCGTCTCATCTCTCACTCCACTAAACCGAGTCATAAACTGCTCCAGCTGATTCTCACAGCCACTCAGTCATTTCACCGTTATACTCCTGCTGCTCTGTGGGAGGTGAACCGAGGAGGAGACGCACGCAGTGTGTGGGTGTGTGTGCGGAGGTGTGTGTGTGTACGTGCTTTTCTCAGGCATCAAACAGGTGAAAACACACCTAAAAAGATTCTTGCTTTGGAAAGCTAAAAGATAACAGATTACAAAGCAACCTGCGACGTGCCTCAGAGGTCTGGACTCTGCTGCCCTCAGGTAGAAGAATCTAAAAAGGTAAAGTCCGGTCCTCTGGACGGATTCAGAAGAAAGAACCTTTTTCGACGTCATGAAGAGTTTTGCTCACAGATGACGAGTCAAAAGTGGAAATAAAGTCTGTGTTTATGCGAGCAGCAGCAACGACACGTGATGAAGAGTCAACGGTCCGTAAATTTGCAGCCGAACAGGTTTACATGTTCTCACATAAAACTGATCAATTAGGTTTAATATGGAGAAAAAAAAGGATCCAAAATGCAGGTTCTTGATGCAAATAACCACTAATGACTGCAAGTAAACAAACAAACAAAAAAAACAAGAACAGAAACAAACCAGGGCCAACAGAATTAGGATCAGTAACACGTGAGGCTCGTGCACAACCAGCAGCTGCACGTGTGGACAAGCCAAATATCTTCTGTTGAAGGCGGCAGCAGAGTCCACCTGCAGCGCTAATGACCAAAGGAAATGTTTCCAACCATCAGCACGTCAGATCACACTGATTCAAGCAGGAGAACCGTATCAGTGTCAATCAAAGGCACGAGAAGGTCACCAGGGAACGGTATCTGACTGACTAATGAGGGTGGACCTGGATGAAGGGCTCTGATTTCTAGAGAACACCACAGAGACCAGATGTATGCCCATCAAGTAAGGAAGGAAGCAGTAAGAAGCAGGAAGTACATCATACAGCCTCCTGGGCATCAAAGGAGCACTTAATCATCAACGAGTCCTGAGAAGCTGCAGAGAAGACCTCAGGATGGTTGTGCATCGTGAGGGACAGGCAGTGGTTTAGTGCTTCTTGGACACAGATTGGGAATTGATCCTTCTCAGTCAGGTCGCCTGGGAGAGAGGCTCTCATGTTGAACGCCCCCCATAGTACCAGGTACCATCACTGACATGTCCAAGTGCATCAATAGATGTTTGCAACAACTGGAGAAAAGATTTACAATCAAATGACAAAGACAGAGGTTTGGCCACAAACACCTGAAGCATGTTTAAAACAGTGCCCCAACTATCAGTCACCACTGAATGGATTTTAATGAAACAAAGAGAAATCACTCTCTGAACGTAGATCTACAACTGGGTAACGTTTGGAGTCCACCCAGTTTGACATGGCTGCCATGGTCAAGTGACTTTAGAAAACACAAACAAGGCTTGGCTTGCCAGTCTGCCCCGCCCATTTGCACCTGTTCCCTGTCACATTACTCACAGCTGCAGCCACTCTTCTCATCACCTCCACGCCGTAAATTCTCTCATCCACCATTCAGAGGTTCAGATTCTCTGACTTGTTCAGGTGGTTTCCTCCACGCCGTCTTGAGTTCTTTGTCTTTTTAAAGTGTTACTGCCACGCCGTTAGCTTAATGCTATGTTAGTTCTGGCAATTTTCGAGGGGGGTTGGGGTGAGAGAAGCGGAGCGTGCTCTATTCACACAGGGAGAGCTGTTGGTCAGATTACTTCTTGTGCTGTACTCTAAAATAGTTACTGAATTAAGTTTTTAATTATGTAGAACGTAGATGTTGAACAAACCATTAAAATACAACAGAATGCAAGAAATGACAACTTTATTCAAGATTTTCTGGGGGAGGACCCCCAGAACCACCACCAGCGTGTCCCCCACACATTTCAAATGCTTCTGACGTCAATACACTCATCTTGAAAACTACAGCCACTCTCTTTTCAAATCTCTCAGTGATGGGGGACCTCGGAGTACAGCTTGTCGTCCTTTAATGAAGCTTTAAGTTCCTTTTACTTTAGTTTTTTTTGTGTCAATCTGTTTTCTTGGGTCCATCCCAGTTAAACCTGACATACTGAGCTAAAATGGACGTGGTAGTAGCTGAGAGTCTTTTAGCACACTTCGAGCCCAGCGAGGCCAATATTGTAGCGTTAGGTTGACTCCATCGTCCAAAAGATTTTAGTGTAAAACTCTGACGTGCATGGTGGTGGGTGACAGGCATTCCTTCAAGGAATGCTAGGCCTTCCTTCAACGAGCGCCTTCCATTGTTACATTCAGTGACTCAGAAAAACAAGAAGGACTCGTGCTGCAGGAGAGAGACGAGGAGAACTGTGCAAATCCCAGAGAAAGGAGCTGCGCGTGAAAGAAAACAGACATGGAGCTGCAGAGTGTGAAAGATGAGGGGAGTATTTACAGGACTTGTGCGAAGGCAAAGAAAAAGGGGAAGCAGACGCGCGCGCACACTTGCGTCGCGTCCTGGTGTGAAACGATCCGACACATTATCGGTGATAAGTGTGCAAAGTACAGATGAGTGTGAGGAGGGGGAGGAGGGGAGACACCTGGGCTGAAACAGGAAACGATCTCGTGAAAATAACTCCTGAATCTCGATGAGTGTGTGTGAATAACAGAGTTGGAGAGCAGTGTGCAACACACACACACACAAAGGAAATAATCCCCGTATTGTAAACTCATGAATAACGATGCCGGCTGCGCTGCCTGTGGGGCTGCAATCACGCCGTTGACAGAATGCGTCATCTCATCCGTCTCCTCGCCGCTCTGCATGCTCATTTAGCTTCGGTGCGACGCCGATTCCTTTCCCTCGGCTTGTGCTCCATCAGCGGCGTATCAGAGCCGAAGAACAGGTGGTAAATCCACAGAGAAGCTGCGGCGGGTTTCACGGAGGTTGTCCGCTCTCCCTCAGGGTTTTATTTTAGGCGGGGACCTCCGAGTGGATTTTATGGTGTGAGCGTACCGTGACTACGAGAGCTAGGCCTTCAGTTTTAACGTAACGTTAAAACAATCGAAGATATCTTAACATTAATGACACTAAGCCAATAAAACGTGATTATGTTACTTTACTTTCACTTTCACAATCCAGACTCTCTGAACAGGAAGCGCTGTGGACGTTCTGGATTCTGGGGTTGCGCCGCTCAAGGTGGCTGCATGTTGGAGTAGCTCGTTCATTCGGAGATTTTACTTTTTAAGCTTTAATTACTCTTTTTTTCTATTCTTCTTCTTTTTTTTTTCTTTCTAAATCACTTTTTTCGGATGATTACTTCCTCTGGTATCTACGGAGCCCCGGAGGGGACGTGGGAGATTTTTGTCTTTTGCGTTCCCTCGCAATGCTTCCTCGTATGCAGTGTTACCTCACAAACAGCAGCAATGGAACAGACACCCGTACTTGAGGTTCATGGAGTTTGTGACTTGGCGCTATATAAATAAACTGAATTGAATTTTGATCCAGTGTGTGCTGCAGTGGTCAGTTTAGTTCTACGTTGGATATTTCACGTTCATGCTCCGTGGATTCAGCGGTGGCTTCCTCGTTCGAGCCGATGCAGATGCAGACAGTCTGATTTCAGTCAGCTGCTCTGTCTGTCACGCCGAGGAGCGATGGTTCTCTTAGGGACTGTCAACA
Organism: Nematolebias whitei; assembly: GCF_014905685.2. Classification (NCBI taxonomy): domain Eukaryota; kingdom Metazoa; phylum Chordata; class Actinopteri; order Cyprinodontiformes; family Rivulidae; genus Nematolebias; species Nematolebias whitei. The sequence continues at coordinate 40,360,321 of NC_056498.1, forward strand.
AATGACTGTATTTTCAGAGTATTTGTCAAAGCAGCACTAAGTATCATAACTAAAGTTTTCTCAGTATATATCTACATGGTAATAAATCATGAATTATCACCATTTTAAATCCAAAAGAACAAGGTGGCACTTGCATTTCAAAAGTACTGTAACTCTCTTAAATCATCAAAGTTCATGTTCAATCATCCAGGTACAAAATACAATAACGGTCAGTCAGGTCATCTGGACAGTTTCTTTTTTTGTGGAAAGACGTTTCGCCCACCATCCGGAGGGCTTCATCAGTCACAAGCAAAACCAGCAAACTGCTTAGTGGGAAAACAGTTTACTTGGGACTCCTCAGACTGATGAAGCCCTCCTGAAGTGTGTGCTTAGTATGTTTTTAGTTAACGTTTTTTTAGTTCATGTCTTAGATCTCATTACTGTTTTTCTTTTACACACATCTTAATACTTTTGTTGGATGTAACCGGGACGCTGTGGACACAATTTCGTTCCACCACATGCACCACATGTGGTGCGAATGACAAATAAAGAATCTTGAATCTCTGAATCCTTGAATGAACTTTGATGCTTTAAAAGAAAGTGGCAGTACTTTTGAAACACGAGTGCCAACTTGTTCTTTTGTATTTTAAATGGTGAGAAAATTCATGATTTATTACCATGTAGAAATATACTGAGAAAACTTATGGCGCTGCTTTGACAAATACTCTGGAAATATATCTAAAATATTATAACATTGTTTAGTCCAAGCTCATTAGCCCGGTAATTTGTTGACGGTCCCTAAGAGAACCATCGCTCCTCGGAGGGAAGGACTGAACAGCTGACTGAAATCAGACCGTCTGCGTCGGCTGGAACGAGGAAGTCCTGAATCCACGGCGCATGAACGTGAAATATCCAACGTAAAACTAATTTTACCACTTCAGCACACACTGGATATCCTTATATTTAAGGCTGATTTCAAAACAAAACTCCTTTAAATCATGTCATCTGGACCAGTTTCATTGAGGGAGGAACGGTTCTCGTCTGTGAGGTAACACTACATACAGTCCAGTACTGCGAGGGAACGCAAAAGTAAAAAAGAAAAATCCCCCATGTCCCCTCCGGGGCTCTGTAGTATCAGATGCTGTGCCACTGGAAGCATTTTTACTGAAACCTTTTTTACTTTTGGACATTTGTTATGACAGAGACATATGTGACGTGTTTCAAAACTGTCACGTCCCATTTCATCCGAGTTTCACGCCATTAAAGACGTACGCAGATCTTTCCAAATAATGATAATATCGATGTTGTTTAAAGCCCTTCAGCTACTGAACTGAACTCCTGTTGTTCTTATTTTAATTAATTAATTAATTCATTAGTTTATTTATTTATGTTTTAGATTTGTCATGTCCTGGATGGCTCAGGATTTTACACCAACATGTGATGCTAACGGTGGTGAACCAGTGACGTTGGATCGTGTTGACACTAACATGATAAGACCTTGGCTTTATTTCCGTGTTCAGTATGTTGCTCCGGTTTCAGAATGACAACTCTGCACCTGAGGATGTCTACGCTGGACAAAACAAGCGGAGCAGATTATAACTATATCGGCCTGATTGCACAACTTCAGAGTTGGGAACAATAAAACAAGAAAAACACGATTCACCTCGTGCATTCAGCATCCCAGGGATTACTGAACTGCATGATAGTCTACTGATGATTTACGCTGGACGCCCTTCCTGATGCAGCCGCAGACCACTGAACTACCACAGCCCTCTGTGTGGAGCAGAGAGCTGCCATCTAGGGCGCCTGGGGGAGCAGATGGTGGGGGTTAAGGGCCTTGCTCAAGGGTCCAGAGTGGAGCAAATGATTGTGCAGGTATTGATTGATGTTGGTGATCAAGTTTCTCTAAAATACACTGAACAGTCGGCACAGGACAGCTGAAGGTTGAGCGTGACCTTTTGCTTTAACATGTGTTCACGGTCGTTGTGCCAAAAGCTGGGCTGTAATGGGATCGATCACGGATCAATACAACATTTATCCAAAACAAACGGCGCCTGATTTACATTGTGCTTGGCAGCTGCTCTTCCCTCCTCAGCAACAATCTGAACCCGTCGCTCGCAGATCCGTTAACCAACCCCAACTCCAACTCAGCCTCTGAGTCGACCAGCCCCGACTCCTTTTCTGTTTGCAAATATTCCCGTCTCACACGGGTGACCCCCCCCCCCCCCCAACACATTAATATTCTTCACTCCTGACACAGAAAATCGTTTCCATATCATTATGTGCTGTATCGAGGCATAAAACGAGTGTAAGAGGGGAACTGTGGGGGCTCTGACACAAACTTTGTATTCATGAATTCAGACGGACTGCTGCCTGACTTCATCACCGCTGTCAGTAAACACATCGGGGGGGGGGGGGGGGGTTTCACAGAGGTGGTACTCACGTGGAGAAGGCGTTGTTCTGCTTTTCACAGCGGATTCCTTTGCAGTTGTTTGGTTCTTCAGACGCCTTGGTCTCGTAGTAGAAATAGAGCTGGTTTAAGCCGTTAGCAAACGCCAACAGGACCTACACACACACACACACACACACACACACACAAACGATTATGTTGACTTTCTATAAAAATTTAAAATAGCTCGTTAGTAGTCCAAGGCTCCGCCCACACCATTCTGAATAATTATAAAACCCTTTCTTCTATGCACAAATTAAGCTTTTGGTGCATTTAAGTGGATTGTGAAAATTTCTCTTTTGTCTCTTTTTACCCAAAAAAACAATTATTTCCATTTTTTCCACTTTACTTCCATTCAACTGACATTGTGCTGAATCAGGTAATAGGAGAAGAAATTATAAATGGTTGGAAAAACTTGTCACGCACCCTCTGGACAGAGGTTCGGCACCGTCAGCAGATGTACAAACATATATTTTATCTTTCTTAATAGGATTTCCTCCTCGTGCACTGAAACCAGCGGAACTTCCTGTGAACGGATCCACGTACTTCTGATGAAATAAACGCATTGTGATTTTTAGGAAACAGTACTGACCACCATGTCTGTGAGCATCGATAACACTTAAATATTTTCAGTGAGCAGCACCCGTTGTGACACACGTGTGTAAAAACTGGAATTTGTTCTGCACATCAGCGCGTCTTGAAGCAGACCGAGGTCCATTCCAGCTCATTTCACGAGCTCACATAAAACAGTTTGTAATTCTTATAAATGTAGTTTATGTTTAGTTTTGTATGTGCTTCTTGATTTATAACTGGTTTCCTGCTTTTGGATTCATCTGGTTCGTGGTTTATCAACTAACAGGGAAGTCGTCGGCAGCAGATTTGGCTCTGGTCAGGCTGCCTGCCTTATGTGATGGCTTGGTTTGTGCCTCGAGCACCCAGACTCAGTTGCTTTTGGCAGGATGGATCAGATCTCGGGGAATACGCTCAGGCACGGTCCAGTGGTGTGGCCATTTCATTTGGACGTTTCAGAACTGAGAGGACCGACACAGACTCAAGGTAGACATAACCAGTAAAGTTCTTCCTGTCCCCAAAACAATTGTGTTTATCTGAATTCAGCTCCCTGACTGGTCTCGACAGTCCACCTTATCTTAATTCGCCTGGAAGCTCTAAACCTTGACGCTCTGTCCCCCCCATCACAGAGGAAGTATATGGATCAATCAGAGGGGCTTGGCTGAAGAAACATTCTGTCATCATTTCAGGACTCTTTGGATTCTATCTGACGTCGCCCTACGCCGTCCTCAGCACCCCCCCGAGAGTGTACCTATCTCTCCAGAGGGAACTATGAGAACTGAGCTATTATACCACTTTTACTGTAACTCTTGCAGTGCCTCTAAGTTGTGTCTGGACAAGCTCACCGCCCGTGCATTCCCCCCGCGGAATGTCAGCATCATTATGTGCTCAAGTCGGAGGTTTTTTTCATTTTCATGCTTTTAATCTTCAGCCAAAGATTAAGAGCATGTTAGGATTTTTTTTTCCGTCTCCAAAAACCTGTGTTGTCACTTTCACCACTTTATTGTCTGTCCAATCAGGCCTCACTTGTAAATGTCTTGGAGGCTCAGTGTGATTTATCTGTTTAAATAAAGGTTGACTGAATTAAAAAAGGGTCCTTATAGAAGAAAAGGGGAAATTGTGTTGAATTACCATGTGACATACATGAAACTTATGTTTTGCAAATGTTTCCTGTGGGATTTTGGAAAATTTAGTGAAAAACTGTAAACGTATGTGGTTTGTTTTGTTCGTTCGTTTGCGTCAGGGGTAAAAGATGAAACTTAGCGTAAGGCAGAAGTTAAACCGTGGGGCAAAAGACGTCAGATCTGTTAGCATCAAGTAAAGGGCTACAGGTTTAATCTTAGTGCTCGGAAACAGCTTCAGGGTAGAATCAAGGCAGTACTCGACAAACTGTAGATGCAAGTTTTCTGTCCTGGTGAGTAAAAATCGTGTGGCCCCGCCCTCAATCTTTCAGCACTCCAACTGGACACGGCCTGAGAACAACGCTCGGTGCAGAAACTTCTTGGATGCAAGCTACAAATGTTACTTTCTCTGTATTCTACTGTCGTTAATGTTAATTTATTGGTCGACTTACGGAAAGACGACGCTGGTGTTCATGGCTTGACCCACTTGAGCCAGATCTTAATCAGTCTGTTGCAAATCTCAGGATGGCTTTGGACTCTGACTTTAAGTTCAATAAACCGATTAACTCTGGTCAACAAAAACGTTTCTTTGTTTTTCTTGACCAGTTATGACCTTGAAAAATAGTCCATGGCTTCATTACAACCTGACGAGACTGTAACGTGCTTTATGTTGGGGTCAGTCAGGTCTCCACTTCACGTCTCCAGCTCGTCCAAAATGTTGCAGCTCGACTCTTAACAGGAACTCTTAGGTTTGAGCACATTTCACCAGTTTTGTCCTCCCTTCACTGGCTCCCTGCACGTATCAGAATGGATTTTATAATTCTCCTGTTGACCTTTAAGTTTAAATGACCTTGCACCCTCATACCTCTCTGACCTGCTTCAACAATTTGTTCCTTCTCGGGCGCTGAGTTCATCTGATCATCTGCTTTTGGTTGAAGCTCAGAGGAGATCGGGCTTTTTTAGTCGTGGGATCTGCCCCCCAACATTACATGGGCCACTTCACTTCCTGTTTGTAAATCTCTCCTAAAACACATTTGTTTTCACTGACGTTTAACACAGCGTGATTTTATTTAGTATTTTATTGTTTTTGTGTTTTTTTTTATGTTTTTATTTTGATGCATTTAATTACATCTTACTATTTTTTTCTTTAATTACTCCCATTGATTTTATTGTTACACACTTTGGGAACAGCTGCTGCTTTTAAATGTGTTTTAAAAATAAAGTTGACTTGACTTAATGTGGATGTTGCCATGCATTGTTTTATGATCATTAGGATGGATTTATAGATTAATAATAAGAATAATAAAAATCATGTCGACGTAGAAAGTCATGGTAAGTCTCCCAGAGAGTCAAACGTCAGCGCTCTCAGAATGTAGATGTTGTTTGTTTCCAGATGTGGTACAGAGACTGACCTTGCATTCCTCCAGCCCGTTTAAAACCCAGCTTTGATGTCAAACCAAACAAAAGCAGAACAAACTTTGTTCTGTGGCGCTGCAGCTGAGCGAAGCACCGTCGGCTTGGTGCCTTTGGCTCCACCGCGGTTGATTTTAGGACCTCGGGGACCAAAACGATCCTCATGTGGACTGTGTTGTAGGTTAGAGGATCCCCTGGGACGACATTAATGAGTCCTGACTGTAACGAAATAAGCCGACAACGTCCTTCTGCTGCCAGTCAGAGAGCTGCTCGCTCTCATCTTCATCACGCTGCTTCCTTCGTGTGGCTGATTAGCTTAGCACCATGTGAAGCTAATCAGCTAAACCTCCTGATTGAGTCCTGCTTATTTACTCCTACAAGTTCAGTTTGGAAGAAGCTCATTTGTGTCCAGATGTGAACCCACAGTGGAGATTTCAGCCTCTTTTTTTAGGGTGCTCAAGCACCCCTAAAAAATTAAGAAACCATCATTAGGATTTCCAAGGAAACTCAGTTCTCAAATCTTAGATTCATTAAAATATTTAATAAATATGAAATAAATGAAGACGCTCTTAAACGGGCCAGTAAAAGCTATGATTATTTTTTATTTTTTGCATGAGTCGTATCCTCGGCACCACCTGTCAATCAATCCAGTACACTCGTCAACAACTGACCAATCGGTGACCTCAATTCATCCCAAAGGTAAACGCCCCTTACCTGCAGGAGCTCCACCCCTTTTCCCTCCAACAACAATGTTGATGTTTTGCATTACGAACGCTTTTCAGTGATAAGTTAATGGTTAAATTAAAGGTTAATGCTTAAAGCTAGTTGTACTTTGGTTTGTGCGTTTTGTGTGTAGATATACTGCATGTTGCAACTTCTGGTTAATAAGTTTAGTCTTTGTTAGTTATGATCCTTTAAAAGTCTTATTTGTGACTGAGCTCCTCGTTTACGGCCATAACACCCTGAACATCTGGATCAGCCCGATCTTGTCTGATCTCAGAAGCTAATCTGGGTCGAGCCTGGTCAGTACTGGATGGGAGACCGCCCGGGAAAAACAGGTGCACTTCTCACAAACCACACCATGGGTTGTTCAAGCCAAGAGTCATCGTCAGTGAGGGCTAAGTACCTCTAAATGTATAATCCTAGAATCGCCCCTGGCCTATACAAAACAATTTGGCCTACTTTTTAAAAAACAAAACAAAATAGTGTTTAAATGTATGGGGTGCCGTTGGTAAAGTTACACAGTCAAAAATTAACAGCAATATTTTGGTTTATTTAGCCTTTAATAATAATTTAAAAAATACTTTTGTTCCCAAAGTCATATTTTCACCATACTATTCATACATTTATAAATGTCACAGTTAAACTAAATATTTAATTTACAAGCTAAATATTTACTTTAAAAACTAAATACTTAAATATTTAGTAAACTAAATATTTAGGTGTAATTTAAATATTTAATTTCTAAGCTAAATATTTAATTTCTAAGCTAAGCATTTAATTTCCAAAATAAATATTTAATTTGCTAACTAAATATTTAACTCTCACCTAAGTTAAATATTTAGGTTCAAATATTTAGTTAGCAAATTAAATATTTCGTTTAGAAATTAAATATTTAGCTTAGAAATTAAATGTTTAGCTTAGAAATTATTTAGTTTGGGAATTAAATATTTTGGAAATTAAATATTTAATTTACACCTAAATATTTAGTTTACAAACTAAATACTTAAATATTTAGTTAGTAAACTAAATATTTAGGTGTAAAATAAATATGTAATTTCGAAGCTAAATTTTTAATTTATAAGCTAAACATTTAATTTCCAAAATAAATATTTTATCTGCTAACTAAATATTTAACTCACCTAAATATTTAATTTGCAAGCTAAATATTTAGGTCCAAATATTTAGTTAGCAAATTAAATAAAATGTTTAGCTTAGAAATTAAATATTTGGTTTGGAAATGAGATATTTTGGAAATTAAATATTTAATTTACACTTAAATATTTTGTTTATTAACTAGTAGTTTACCAACTAAGTATTTAAGTATTCAGTTTGTAAACTAAATGTTTAGCTTGTAAATTAAATATTTAGTCTGGAACTATGGCATTTATAAATGTATGAATAACAAGGTGAAAATATGACTTTGAAAAACAAAACCCTTTTTTTAATTAAAGGCTAAACCAAAATATTTCTGTTAACTTTTAACTGTGAACTTTACAAACGGCACCCCATATAAACCTGCGTTCTCTTTTCCTCATTAAAAAACTCCTTTACAGAAGCTGACCCCCCAGATTTATGCTGCTTGGACGGAGCCTGGTTTGCGTCTCACCAGACAGTAGATGAAGAGGAACTTGAGGATGTCCAGCAGCATCCTCCCCAGAGAGATCTGCAGAGGCCCGAGGTGGGAGTTGGCTGTGAAGAGCGAGATGAGTCTGAGCGAGCTGAAGATGTTGGCGATGGCGAACAGAGCCTCGGCTATGAGCGTCGGGTGCCACATCTCCCACTCCTCCCTGGGACGAGACGAGTTATACTGGACGGGGAAGATGAGGGGACGGAGGATGAAGAAGAAACGACATGAAAAAGGTTTAAGGTTCTTCACAAGTGAAAGGAAACTTCCTGCAGGACATTTTTGTTAATACTGTTCACCCTCTTTACAAACACACACAGGGGCGCTGCCGGGAGCAGACGCACCGTCATTAATTTATGCTCTCCTGCACAATGACGGAGCAAAAATCTCACAACTCCTCCGGAGGATTTTCAACGTTGACGAATACTTGAATGAGAAATGAAAAATAGATGGTGAGACACGCCGCTCCAGCTGCTGCTGCTTTGTGTGCAGGACCGTCAGGGCAGCTATGTTTACAGCTGCGTCCATTTCACCTCCACGTGTTCGCGGCGCGCCGTTCTGATGCACCGGAGAGCGTCGGACCCGTGTAGGAGTGCCACCCGCCACCATCGGTGACTCACAGCTGTCGCAGATTGCCCTGCCATCTGGTGTTTGTGTGTCGTTACATCGTTTACATGAAATCAAAAAAGGGATATGTTATTTTAAGGGGGGCTGTGCGGAGTTCACATGAGCAGTCAGCATCCTACCTGCAGCAGTCGGCGAGCTGCGTTTGGAGAATCAGGGAGAAACGTTTGAACTGACCACGGAGAGCAGGGACTACAATGTAAGAATGGATTTCTACAATCTGATTTTTCCAAGCCGCTCAAACTTTGCTTTGTTACGGGTTTGTAAACCGTGTCACGTTGGCATAAAACTTTATTTAAACGGAACATCTGTGTCGCTATGCCAACTGTTCACAGAGGCACAAATCCCTACTACGATCCTCAGTATTACTATGACTGACTTTCATTCCTCTCAAGTGCGTACCTCCACCTCTCCCAGTTCTCTTCCACCTGTTCCCTGTTCTCACCACAGATCACAATGTCATCTGCAAACATAATAATCCACGGGGATTTTTGCCTGACCTCATCTGTAAGTCTGTCCATCACAAGAGCAAACAAGAAGGGGCTCAGATCTGATCCTTGATGCACTCCAACCTCCACCTTAAAACTATCTGTCAATCCTACAGCACATTTCACCGTCCTGCTGTCCTCATGCAAGTCCTGCTGTCCTCATACATGTCCTGCTGTCCTCATACATGTCCTGCTGTCCTCATGTATGTCCTGCTGTCCTCATACATGTCCTGTACCAGTTTTAACATGTCCTGCTGTCCTCATGCAAGTCCTGCTGTCCTCAAGCAAGTCCTGCTGTCCTCAGACATGTCCTGCTGTCCTCATGCAAGTCCTGCTGTCCTCATGCAAGTCCTGCTGTCCTCATGCAAGCCCTGCTGTCCTCAGACATGTCCTGTTCCAGTCTAACAGACTCCTCTGTCACTCCAGATTTCTTCATCCAATAAACTGTCGACATAAATCAAACGTGCTAATAAAGTTTTGCCACTTCATCAAACTAGGTCTCAGCTTATCAAGTTTTTTGAGCTCCTGCTTCAAAGGAAGTGCTTCAGGTGTTATTTCTCTGAGCTGCGACTCTTGAGGGATGAGATGGTGACTCATCATTAGACGTCAATAAGTGAATATTCGTTGCACGCTGACAGAACCTGGAGTGATTGCGATCGAGGGACCAACAAGCGTTTTGATTGTGTTCTGCTCCGCACAAAGACTGAGCCGTCGTCCGGCACTGGCTCTCCATGTCAGGATGTAACTGCGTCGTAGTGCAGCGTGTTTTATTTTATTTTCTTAAGAATAAAAATAAAAACCTCCACACGTCCAACATCCATTAATCATGAGCGCAAATCACAGCTGACGTCAGAGCTACATGACGACCGTCTTAATGGCACTTCTTGAAGCCAAAAGTGACATTTAAAAAATGATGTTTCTGCTCATAATGAATTGCGTTAATGTAAATTAGTGCAGCGCTGTACAAGTATTGGCAGGTCAGTAAATTATATAAGCCATAATAATGAATTCAGGGCGGAAACCAGCTCTTACAATCATTGCTGCTCCTCAGACTTTATCTCTCTCCAGAATTACAGCTGTTTGTAGTGTTTAAACAAGAGCGTGCACAGTAGATGTCTTATTTCCTCCCACTGTAGCTGCTTTCTTGTATTTCTTTGAAGGTTTTGATCATAAATCACACAATGACAGCGGCGAACCAACAGGAGCTGGACCTTCAGCTAGGATACAGCAACTTGATAAATGCTAATGTCACAAAACTACAAAGTCGCGGTCCAAATAAATCACACTTTCAGTTTTGCCAGTCAGTGACTCTCTGAATAGGGAGTGTTTTCTCCCGTTTTATACATTTTATGTTTTATACAACGCCTGACTCATGGTGTTATTTTAGAACTATCAGTAACAACAAGCTGAACATAAATACCAACCCAACGCTGAACAGAAACACTAACAGAGACAACACATCTGAACGCAGAACCTGGAAAAGTTTGCCCATTTCTGTCCCAAGATTCATCCATCCAGCATCTTGTGTTCAAGTACAACATGAAATTTGAATAATTCACAAAAACAGCTCCTCGCAGCGCCTTCCTGAAGGCTCCGAGCCCTGTGCTTTGGTCCTGCCATCAACACATTAACATTGTAATTGGTTCATTGGCATCAGAAGCATTTGTAATGTGTAGGGGGGGGGGGGGGGACACAATGGTGGTGGTGGTGGTGGTGGGGGGGATTCTTGAGGTCCTCCCCAGAAACTTGTGAATACAATAGATTCCATTTTCTGCATTCTGGTGTATTTTAACGAGCTGTTAAACATCTATGTTTACTACACAAGTAAACACTTGATTCAATAACTATTTTAGAGTAGCCTGAACAACAGCCCCCCCCTGTCATCAACTGCCAGCACTAACATAGCGCCAAGCTAGAGGAGTGCAATACAGAAACACTAGCTAAGTTGTTGCAGATGTAGCGCTCTGCACTGCCAGCAATAACGTAGCGCTAAGCTAGCATGAAACACAGAGGTGTTTGCCCCTCCTTCCATCAGTTGTCAACCCCCCCCCCCCCCCCCAAACACACACACAAAAGAGATTAGCACCCTGCCAAGCCGAATGACCTTGGGGAAACACTGCATGTGGTGAGTTGTTGTAGGTAACCAGGAAAACCTGGAGTGGACTTTTAGTGGTTTGAGTCTTCTATAAACCAAGTGGAATGGATTTGTTCACAAAGAAATAGAAACAGCACAGAGTGAACTAATATTTCACGATAAATGTGTGAGTGTAGGGGAGGTGGGGGTCCAAATTAATATTTTTTAAATTTGGGGGAGGGGATACTTTCCCTTAATATAATTGCTGTGACGTCTATGAATTGGTTAATTTTCCTTTGACTGAGCCGAGCCTTCTCTTCTGACAGTGAAGTCCTAACCAGTGACCTTCAAACGTGTTTCTGCCTGGAGACGCAGATTTAGACGACTCTGATTGGATAACTTTATTTTCATGAATAAATACGTTTCTCGCTCAACTTCAAAGTTGTTTTTCAAAGTAAATAAGAAATTAACACAAAAAAAGAACAGTTGCATTAAAAATATGTATTTTACATAAAACGAACCCAATTTTAAATGAATCATTTCATATGTTCTGAGATCATGGGCCTTCTCTGAACACGTTGAAGGCCCTGAGGGTTCCTCGCTGCTCAGAAGAACAGCAGGCGTCATTTTAGGGCCCACATAATTCACAAGTGCAGCAAAACAGACAAACTGCAGACGTTTGTGTAAACGACGACCAGCACGCTCCTCGTGCTCCGGTTTTAGTTTCACAACGGGAGCTGCAGAAACGCTGACCGTCCACATGGAAACGTTTCACTCGTGGGCAAACAGGTTTTGGACTAAAACACCAAGTTTCTTGATAAAAACTTTACAAAGTAATGATTTTAAAACAGCTTTTTACTGTCATACTTTATAAAACTTTGATGTGCGACACACAGTTTCACTCTGTTCCGTTTCTCTGTGAGACCTTCAACCATCGATGACCTCATCATTTTTCATTAATATTATTTTTTACCTTGACGTACGCCACTATTTTCAGAGAGATGGTGGCCAGGTAGAGGGAGTTCATGGCAAAGTCCATCAGGTTCCACCAGTCGTGGATGTACTCTGTGAATCCTCCGTCCCACATCTCCTTGATCTCTGCCCAGATGAAGCCTGGAACACACACGCACACACACAGCTGGTTATTTGTGTGCACGTATTACTGCGTTGTTTCTGTGCCGTGACTGCAGCGTTTTCCTTTCAGCAGCTGCAGAAAGCAACATTTTCCTCCTGAGTGACCGAGTTCAAATCAACATGAAGTTCACAATAAATAATTGATTTTCTCTCTGGATTGGCTGTTTTTTGTTGGGGGGGGGGGGGGGGGGCTGCGTTAAGACAAGTGGCCTCGGTTAACCCAGATGTCTGACACCGGTCCCTCCGGTGAGCCTGTCCAGGCCGCTTTACCTCCGAGGCGCGCCGGCTCACCGACCCGAACACTCAAATTAAACAACTTCGTCTTTAAATATTTCAGTATCTGAAAATTCTCCCCGACTAAGAGTTGTGTTTCTACAGGAAAATTCACTCAACGTGTAAACGGCGACCAGCCGCTCCTCGTGCTCCGGTTTAAGTTTCACACTGGGCGCTGCAGAAACGCTGACTGTCCACATGGAAACGTTTCACCTGCAGGCAAACAGGTTTTGGACTAAAAAACAATTTTCTTGATAAAAACTTTACAAAGTGATGATTTAAAAACAGCTTTTTATTGTCATACTTTATAAAACTTGGTATATTTTGGTATTTTGGGGAGACAATGACGCAGACACTGAAATATTTGACCACGACATCCTTTTTATTCCCCCTCCACTGATGGCGGGCGAACATGTAATCGCCATGTGTGGGGGAGAACTGCTTTATGTTACCAACTCCTAGAATATTTGATGATTTGGCACGAGATTGATAAGTAACATTACAGTCACAAAGCTCATGTCAGCTGATTGACGCTTCCTGGAAGCTGATTGGCTCACGGAAACAAATGTGGGCGAACCACTTCCTGTTTGTATTATCTCGTATTCTGATGAACTTGTAGCACATTTGTTTTTCCTCAATAATGAGTCACCATAAAATGGAGCCAACTTGTTAAATCCTTGAGCCACGTTTATTTTTGGATAATCCACAACATGTACGTCTGTTAGCAAAATATCAGATGAACCACTGGGTGGGCTTTAATAAACTGTCAGACAGCAATCGTTGGACACTCGTCTATAACCGGTTCACTTTAGAGTCACCCTGATTCAAGATGGCTGCCACAGCCTACTGATTATAGATAACACAAAAGTAGCTAATGTTCAGCTCATTCCACAGATGAGCTAAAATGTGGTGTGGTAGTAAGTGAGAGTCGGTCACAACGTGTACTCTGTGCGCTGACAGACCACACTTAACGTTACTCTGAAAGTTGGACCAAACGTCTTCAACTCTGATTTATCAACATCAGCCGAAATCAGCCTACAACTCTGACATGAAGAGTGGCGGGCGACAGGCATTTCTTTAACAAACAACACACCTTTATTTATCTTTTACAAGTGTTGTCCCAAATTATTGGAAAATTCAAATCAGAATTTCAACAAACTCAAAGAAATTCATCCATCCATTATCTTGACCTGCTTCTTCCCTTTCGGGTCGCGGGGGTCACAAAATGTAATGTGTATATATATATATATATATATATATATATATATATATATATTATATATATATATAATTTTAGAAAATGACAGATGTTTTTATAGATGTTCATAGATGTTCGACCTCGTCCCTCGGGGAACCCTGTGGGGGGTACTCTGGGAGTATGGGGTACCGGGCCCTTTGATACAGGCTGTTAGGTCCCTGTATGACCGGTGTCAGAGCCTGGTCCGCATCGCCAGCAGTAAGTTGGGCTCGTTCCCGGTGAGAGTTGGACTCCGCCGAGGTTGCCCTTTGTCACCGATTCTGTTCATAACTTTTATGGACAGAATTTCTAGACGCAGCCGAGGTGTTGAGGGGATCCGTTTTGGTGGCCTTAGGATTGCGTCTCTGCTTTTTGCAGATGATGTGGTCCTGTTGGCTTCATCAGATCGTGATCTACAGCTTTCGCTGGAGCAGTTCGCAGCAGAGTGCGACATGGCCAGGATGAGGATCAGTTCCTCTAAATCCGAGGCCATGGTCTTGAGCCGGAAAAGGGTAGAGTGCCCTCTCCGGGTCAGGGAGGAGGTCCTACCCCAAGTGGAGGAGTTCAAGTATCTTGGGGTCTTGTTCACGAATGAGGGAAAAATGGAGCGTGAGATCGATAGGCGGATAGGTGCAGCGTCTGCAGTGAAGCGGGCGCTGTACAGGTCTGTCGTGGTGAAGAGAGAGCTGAGTCAAAAGGCGAAGCTCTCAATTTACCGATCGATCTACGTTCCTACCCTCATCTATGGTCACGAGCTTTGGGTTGTGACCGAAAGAATGAGATCTCGGATACAAGCGGCCGAAATGAGTTTTCTCCGCAGGGTGTCTGGGCTCTCCCTTAGAGACAGGGTGAGAAGCTCGATCATCCGGGAGGGACTCAGAGTAGAGCCGCTGCTTCTCCACGTCGAGAGGAGCCAGTTGAGGTGGCTTGGGCATCTGTTCAGGATGCCTTCTGGACGCCTCCCTGGTGAGGTGTTCCGGACACGTCCCACCTGGAGAAGACCCAGAGGAAGACCCAGGACTATGTTTCTCGGCTGGCCTGGGAACGCCTCGGGATTCCCCCGGAGGAGCTGGACCAAGTGGCTGGGGAGAGGGAAGTCTGGGCCTCCCTACTTAGGCTGCTACCCCCGCGACCCGACCCCGGATAAGCGGAAGAAAATGAATGGATGGATGGACATAGATGTTTGAGTTTTAGCTAAAAGGAGAACTGAAAAGATACCGTTGGCATTGTCTTTGTCCCATTACTTTACGGCAGCTGTGTTTAGAGCAGTTGTCCTCCATTGTGAGAGTTGGGGGTTCGATTCCACCAGGAGTCACATGACAAAGTGTCCTTGTGCAAGACACTGAACCCCTTATTGCCTCCAATGTGTGTCCCATCGGTGTTTGAATGCGATCTAAAACATTAGTTAATCTTTGTAGAGATCTAGTAGAGTGCTGTATGAATGGGTAAATGAGGACACAGATTGTTGTAAAGAACTTTAAGTATCTTGATAAGACAGAAAGGTGCTATATAAGTGCAGTCCATTTACCATTTACTTATTCCATGATTTTTAGGTTTTTTTAAATCTGCGTGAAACTTTTATTATTTTCAGGATTGACATTAAAATGCCACGTTTCTACGACAGTTCTTCTTTTAATGTCCTTCTTTTTGCTCTCGTCAGGTTGGAAAGCGAGAAATGGGAGAAAAGTGGATGATGGATAGAACAGATGGTTTAGTGTTTTTTAGAGTCATCAGGATTCAGGGATGATTGGTGTCAGCGCTCAGAGAGAAGATGAAGATGCAATCGTTCATTTTTCACAACCGCCTCCTCCGCACACTCGCAGGCGTCCAACCACACACACAAGGATCTCTTGATGATCAGCAATCAGGTGGAGAACAGTAACACATGTTGATTTTTATTTAATTATTTCACTGATGAGGGGACCGTTCTGATGCGAGATGGACGAAGGATCCTTCAAACCTTTAAATTGGGTCAAATTTGAATCATTTAATAAAAAGATGAAAGTTTTAAAGTGTTATTTATGGGAAAAAATGTGTTGAAAATGTTATAAACCTCAGAAATGGGACAAGTTACCATACCATATATTTATAAGCACTTAAAAACAGCAACAAGGCCAACCAAAGTGCTGTACAGCAAAACAAATAGCAGTGGACACAGGATAAAATACATAGATCCACAGAGGTAAAGACAAGAAAATAAATTACTAAAATTATAGAATACAGACAAGTTGAAATCAACTCACACTGGATCAAAAGCCAGGAAATAAAAGTGAGTTTTCAATCGAGACTTAAAAACAGTGAGAGATGGAGCCCGCCTGACATGCAGTGGTAACTCATTCCACAGTCTTAGACCTGCAACAGAGAAGGTTCTGTCACCTCTGAGCTTAAAACGAATGCCTGGAACCAATAAAAGCATCTGGTCTGACCTCAGAGAGCGCTGTGGGACATATGGCTGCAGCAGATCAGTGAGATAAGAGGAGGCAGAACTGTTCAGAGATTTAAAAACATACAAAAGTTTTTTTTTGAATGAATTCAGAAGTGCACTGGGAGCCAGTGCAGGGAGGCTAAAACTGGTGTAATGTGGCCTCTTTTGCCTGTACCAGTTAAAAATCGGGCTGCAACATATTGGACCAGTTGTAATCGTTCAATAGAGGTCTGACTGATACCAAACGGAAGCGCATTGCAGTAATCAAGCCTGGATGATATTAAAGCATGTATTATTTGCTCAAGATTACTTTTGGGCAGTATGGTTTCAATTTAGACAGTCGCCTCAACTGAAAATAACAAAAAACAAAACAAACAAAAACAGGATTTAACAATCGTATTTAAATGATTGTTTAGCTTCACAGAAGGGTCACTTTTCACTCCCAGGTTAGTGACAACTTGTTTCTCTAACAAGGCTAAAGAGGAAAGGTCAATACAGTGTTTCCTGTTTGTGACATTAGGTGGAAACAACATGACTTCTGTCTTCTTCTCATTAAAATTTAAAAAAATTAAAGTCATCCAATCCCTGACGTCAACTGGGCAGTCAAGAAGAGGTTGGATAGGATGTGCACCAGTGTGCTTCAGAGGGAAGTAAATTTGTTATCAGCATAAAAATGAAAAGGTATGCCATGTTTATGAAAAATAGCACCTAGTGGCAGCAGGTATAAAGAAAATAGAAGAGGGCTAAGAATGGAGCCCTGCGGTACCCCCCATCAAAGAGCTGCCAATGTTGAAATAGAATCCTTGGCGTAGACATAAAAGGCTCTGTCAGAGAGGTGGGACCAAAACCATTTAAGGGCCGACCCCGTGATGCCCACCCACTGCTCCAGCCTAGAAACGAGGATCTCATGGTCGATGATGTCAAATGCAGATGGAAGGTCCAATAGGACAAGAAGCACAGAATCATCAGAAAATTTCACCACTTTCCCAAAACTTCCCTGCTTCCAAGCTTTTCCAAAATGAACTCTCTTTAAAATTTATTTTAATTCAATTTAAATTTACCACAAGAAATGCTCACACGTGTATTTATATTAAAGAACAGCTCATTTAAGCCTCTCGTGGTGTCATAGCGTGAAGTTTGTGGACAGAGACGTGTTTTTTGGACTCACCCAGCACCCACGGGAGAATCATCCACTCCACAATGGTGGGTGGGGGGCCCTGCATGTGCAGGTTGGTGCGGGCGATGTGCTGAGAGGCCAGCAGCAGGAGGAAGAGGAAGGTCAGGTAGGACGCTGTGTGGCAGATGAACTTGATGAAGGGCTTCTTGATGAACCGTCCCAGAGCGCTCTTTGGTGCCAACAGGTAGATCTGAGGAGGAGGAGGAGGAGGAAGAGGAAAGGTGAAGCAGGAGAATAAGCAACTTTTCTTTTTCTCCGGATGACTTTCTTTTGAGATAATTAAAAACAGACATTTTAACAAATGACTTGCATCGACAGCGTTAATTTGAGATTCTGTTTCAATGAATTTATCTGCTTGAAATAATTCAGCTCAGCAAAAGACATGGACTAAACAGTTTGGTTAAATGTGGTTTAACTTAAGCTGCACATGTCCAGGAATAAATGAAAGCAACAACGATAAACTCAATGTTTAAATGACATCCAATTCCCACTGGATGTGTATTGCAGTTCATTTAAAACCACAGTTTATGAAGCAGAAGGGGAAGGAAGACTGTAAATATGCAGATTTGAGCTCACACTCAGCCACCGTTACTCTACACTGCTATAAAACCTCTGAACTCCTGGTGTTATTACTGCAGTTCTGACTCCACTTCAACCTCGATGTACTCCGGAGTCACGCCAGAGAGGCTTCAGATAGGAATGAAACCAGCTACAAACAGAGACGTGTTTACATCACTTATCAAAACACTGATATTTAATCACATACAGGCAAATGACTGCATTAATTACTCGCATCAGCATTCAGTCTGAGTGAAATGAAGTCTGATAAGAGCAGACTGTCGTCTCACGCACGGCTGGATTATTGCTGAACACTGTGTAGAGATAAAGTTAAATGAAAGGGAGAAAAAGGCATGAATGGGTTCTCCTTGATCTAATTATTCACTCTATTCAGGTTTAATGGACTCTGAAAAGTAAACCTATAGTTCCACATGTCTGCTGGTGGAGGGGGGTGAAAGGTCAATGATGTCCAAATCAACAACGGGTCATCTGAAGAAGAAGAAACTGCAGCTACCCGGTGTGAAGAACGTACCTGTTTGTGGCTACCAGCCAGTCCAAGCTCTTTTATGATCAGAGTGGTGGACACAAGCAGGTGAAAGTGGTCTTAATAAAAATAAGATTCAACGTGGAGCCAAAGTCTGAGAACATTTTCTGTCATATACATTTGTGGAGGTCCACCATGGACAACCTACTGTGGCTGTCAT
>NC_056498.1:40398893-40413616 GCF_014905685.2 Nematolebias whitei
CATGCATCAGGATATCATCCAGTCAGATTTGTTCCATCTCAAACTTGTTCTAAATGCCGATAAAACCAAAGGGATGTTGTTTTCAAACAGGAAGTTGGTCCCAGCAGTTCTTCTTTTGAGTTTATCTTTGAACGGTGTTCCTATTGAGTTTGTCGATACGTACAAATATTTGGGTATCTTGGTCGAAAACTTGGTAAAGGAACAGATCCTGTTTAACTCTGAACACTAGGAAACTCCTTGTATCTGTGACTTTCCTTCCCTTCATTGATGACGGTGACATTATTTACATGAACGCACCTACAAGCACCCTGCAGATGTTGGATGCTGTCTATCACGGTGCACTAAGATTCAGAACTGGCTGTGATTATCGTACCCACCATTGCACCTGGTATTCACTGGTTAACTGGTCACCATTAACTTCACACAGATTCTCCCACTGGTACATTTTTTATCTTTAAATCACTTCTTGGTCTGCTGCCTTCATCAGGCAGCAGCAGTGTAGAGTTTAGCTACCTGTTGCTGCTAGCTAGCTTACTTTACAATCGGAGGCTGTTTCCTTACACAGTTATAGAATGACAAATTGATAATGATGAATAATGTTACCACGGCTAACGAACACGTAAATACTGTTTTTATTAACGTTAATATAGAAAGTAAACCTTTAAACATTAGAGCACTGACAGGCCGTGTTGTATATTTTAGCTACCTGTGGCTAAAGTTGCTGCAATGATGGATAATGTTACCACGGCTAACGAACACGTAAATACTGTTCTTATTAACCTTACCTTGCGCTATATCTTGTAATTTAACCTCTGTAAATAAAGGTTGAAGGAATGAAATTTAGTGAAGTTTCCAGACAGGTCTCCTGAAGGAGAATAGATCCGGAAGTACTGATCCACTGTGTCGAGTCAGAACGGACGTTGTCTGATGTAATTGTGAAAAGCACCTATATCCAGCTCCTTAAGGAGGACTCTGAGGTGTTCTCAGAGGATGCATGATCCCTCCAGTGAGTTCTGGCCCAGGGCCTTTTCTCAATGGGACATACCCCAACACCCTCCAAAGTGACGCATCCTAATCAGACGTCAGAACCACCTCAGCTGACACCTTTCAATGCAGAGGAGCAGCAGCTCTAGTCCGTGCTCCCCCCAGATGACGAAGCTCCACCTGCAGGAGATCTCCTGTTCAGGTGTGGAAACACAGCTCTGCATCTCTTCAGACAGGTTGGAGACACTCAGGACAACTCTGTTTTGAGTAACAATTACTGGCACAGACCTTTTGAACACGTTCAAAACCCGAGCAACAGGATTGAGCTTCTGTGATTCGACGAAACTGAACTGCAAATCTTTTGAGATGTTTTGGAGACTCCTTCGTAAATCCTCACAGCCCAGTGAGACGCTGGCTAAAGTCAATACTGAAATATGATATTAACATTGGTTAAATCGGCATTTACATGAAATGCTATAACCTTTTTTTAAAGAGCGGATCTGTTTTAGTCTGTCTTATCCTGGACCTGACTGAATTCAATTCAGTTAAATTAAATTCAATAAAGGTTACTAAAAAATGGTGGGAGAACAGGATTTTGAGGAATTGTTACAAAATCCTTAATCTCTATGCTATAAGTCAAAACCAGGTCAAGAGTGTGACGATGAGAATGAGTTGATGTTCGGACGTTTTGGGTAAAACCAATCGAACTGATAAAAGTGACTTTTCTGATTTCCATTTTGGATGAGATGAGAAAGACTGAGGGACATCAATTAAAAAAAATCATAACTAATAATTAGTTTAGCATTAATCAATAATCCTGGCTGAAATATCTGAAAAACCTGATCAGAATTAAACTTTATTTCTCCAAACTGAGGTCGTTCAGAGAGCAGTTTATAGCCTTTCTACAGATCTGAATCATCCATGAAGAGCTTTAATAGCATTGCTCATTGCTCATTTCCTTGTTTTGTTAAGTTTTGTTTGATTAAACGAACTGCCCGGAGGGATTTGGACCCGTCCAACACTCACATCTGGTGAAAAGGTTCGACTCGGGTGCATTTCTAGTACAAAAAGACGCTGCGCGCTTTTTAAATTCAACGTATTGTCGTGTTGAGGGTTCAGAAATCTAAAGCGAATCCCTACAACCACGAAGCTGCAAACAGACGAAGGATTTGAATAAAACCCATAAAACGTGCAGCAGCTCTTCTTTTGTCCCACTCCGGCCTGCACTCCTCTGTTCTGCTGCACGCTCCGATCACATGAGCAACGTTCTGTGTGGATCTGTGCACGTGCCCACAGTTGTCGTCGAGTCTGCAAGCGTGCGCCAAACCATGGGCCGGCAGAGCGTTTGTGAAAAGCACTCAACACAAACAGTTTATGACGACGAGATGGAGAGGACGACGAGTGTCACCGATTTTAACGAGGGCTGAAAAACGAGAGTATTTTGCTCATTTTGGACTTTTATTTTTTATTTTTTGTAGCCGAGCTTGTGATTCATTTACAGGAGGAGAATTCAGTCAGAGAATCGGGGGTTTATCTGTGACGGAGAGCGTCCCCACAAAGATCCAAACATCTGTTTGCATGTTTGCACTTGCAGTGGAGAACATGTGTTGATAGATTAATTAAAGCGATTATTCATTTGGATGCAATGAATAAAACATGAATGGAGGTCAATATAATATTCAGCTGCTGCAGCAGAACTATCGCACCACAAACACACACGAGCACACACAAAGAGACAAGTGTGTGTTGAGCAGCAGTCCTCGTCAGGACGCTGCATCGACTCGTTCGTTCTGGACAGTTCGTTTTGCCTCATTAGAACCAAACCTCGGTCCAAACGGAACCACTGATCCCAATAAAGCTGCTTTTTATACACAGAAAACTGTCCCAGTGAGATACCGACGACGACACACGCAGCCTATTTATTATTGAGACTAGTCCTGATGTTTAATTTAGCAGGACACACACAAAGTGCTACACGTGCACATTCTGGGGTTTTATTGTACTTTAAAGACGAGTTAAATGGTCAAATGGAATAGACGACAATAGAGAACAATTGTAAAAGAAAAAAGCCACGAGGTTTGACGACGTGTGAAACGTTGGAATTATGAAACTGTAAAAAAACGTTTAATTTCTCAATAAAATGCGTCGCTTGTCTCCGTGCAGGTCCGAGTTTT
Source organism: Nematolebias whitei (assembly GCF_014905685.2). NCBI lineage: Eukaryota > Metazoa > Chordata > Actinopteri > Cyprinodontiformes > Rivulidae > Nematolebias > Nematolebias whitei. The sequence goes on from NC_056498.1 coordinate 40,402,052, forward strand.
TAATAAACACGTCACCTGATCTGCTGCGACCAGGCTTTATCTGAACAGCTGTAAAAAAATGATGGATTTGTTTGTGAAGGTTAACTAGCTGTGGCAGCCATCTTGAATCGAGCTGACCTCAAATCACTTGGACAGCAAGAAATCATTTCAATTCACAGCTAAAATTAACAATAAGCAGAAAGCATCAATCATCGAGGCTCACTTTGGTTTGTGGTGAATAATTCTGCTTTAAACACAAAGCTGTTGCATTAAACACTCCCCTCACTCCTCCTACAGGCGCTTTATTCTCCTAACTTATTTATCATGCATTAAATAGAATCATAGTTATAATAAAGCTTTATATTGCAATAATAATTTTATATGATCTTAGACATTAGTTGCATTTTGCAGTTTTAGCGTCTACTGTACAGTAATATCAAATTTACAGTCAGTTCAGAGAAACATATTTATAGAACATTTCTGCACATACAGCTGTGCTTGAACATATTTTATTATTTTACATTTTAAAGTAAGACTTCAAAGTTGATCTAATTTGGTTCTTCTTAAATAATCCTCTAACACAGAGCTATTCAACTGGTGGATGAACCCGGTCGTTTTCCTAACCCCCACTGGTCCCCTTAACTAAAATATCAAATAAATTAGCCAAATAATAGATTCAAGATTCTTTGCTTCATAATTTATCTAATCAATATTTGAATATAAAGGCAATAAAATAATTCCTTTTTCCCTTTTTGTTTTGATTTCCAAATACTTCCTGTTCTTCTCTCGGGTCCTTCAGCGTCTCTCCTCTTCTTCTTCCTAATGCAGCTGATCGTCACCTTTTCAACCCTGAGGAGTGTGTGTGTGTGTGTGTGTGTGTGTGTGTGTGAGTGTGTGTGTGTGTGTGTGTGAGTGTGTGTGTGTGTGTGTGTGTGTGTGTACTTGTCACTGCTCTTTGACATTTAAAAACGCTGCAGCGAGCGCTCGTCATAATTCCTGTTAAATGGCAGCTTTAATTGTTGAAGGTGTCTGAAGTGAAACAAGATGGAAAAGGTTCGGCGGTCGCTGTTTGAAGACGGTGTTCAGGAGTTCACTGTGAAATGGTCCATTTGGAGTTTGAGCAGGTTTTTCTGTGTCGATGATGAAATTATTCGATAAAAATGTCTCCACTCCAAAAGACAAGCTGCATTAAAATACTGTGTCTAACTAAATAACAATAGATAGATGCTCTTCAAATTGCTCCATTAATTATTTGATTTATCTCTTCAAATATTTGACTCTCCCTCCTCTCATCGCCTGCCTCGATGGCAGTGGTTGTCCTGACTGAAGCACAGAGTTCAACACCTCGGGGTGTCGCTACATGCCAGGATTAAAAACAACTCCAAAAGACAAACACGGCGGTCACGTTACCTTTTCAAATTTGCCCATTTTACCTTGAATTTACTCTAAAATCACAGCCCATCCTTACTGAACAACAACAACAACAATAATAATAATCTGTACGTTTTCTGGTGAGTGAAACAAAGATATGCTAAAATGTTTGTCACCTCCATCTTTGTGCTCTGTCTCTGACCACTATATGTTAAAAATGTTGATCGCCCCTTTAATTATAGTCCACATCATGAAAAAAATGTTTAAATTATGTACATTATTGTTATTACAGTTTATTTAAAGCATTACTTGACGGTGAGAGCGTTCACATTAACGACCGAAATATAGACAAATAAAAACCATTAGCTTGGTTTAAGATTCTTTTAAAACTTGTTTTTCTTTTGATACCATTTCTGATTTCCTCAGTTATTAAGTCCATAAAATCAAAGTTCAGGCTTTCACATGCAGCATGAATGCCTCCTGACTATGACCTTTGACCTTTAGGTTGTCTATCAGACTCACCCTGAACCGTTTTCTTTAACGTTACTTGAATAATGTCTGTTTGCACAGCCACTGTCCTTGGACTGAGTCAGCTACAGTCTGATTAATGTTTATTATTACTTTTATGCTTTTATGAAATAAAAACTTTATCATTAATGAAGTTTGTTTTATGTGATTATTAAATTTATAAATCGATACATAAATACAATAATATATAATAATCTTTATTCAGGGGTTCCAAACACTAGTCCTTGAGGAACACCATCCTGCATGTTTTAGTTGTTTCCCTGCTTTGACACGCCTGATTTGAGTGAATGGGTGATTAACAGGACTCTGCAGAACTTGAGAACATAATTAAATCACTGAATCAGGTGCGTTGGAGAAAGAAAACAACTAAAACATGCAGGATGGGGTTCCTCAAGGACCAGAGTTGGGAACCACGGCTTTAATGAACGCAGCTCTCAGTGTTTTGGACAAATTGAAAACAGTTCTGGGCAACCACAAAGGCGAGCCCCTTTTAAAACCCATTTTGGTCATTCATAAATCACAAACTGAGTCCACTTGGTCTCGTTAGGATGTAAACGTTTACTACTCAGCAGAGTTTATATACAATGAACACAAATATACTACAAAACTTTAGTTTTTTTCTCCTATTTTTCATGAGCTGAGCCATTGAATGAATGGTGACTAACAGGTTTTTGCAGACACAAAGGAGGTAATTCAACCATTGAATCAGGAATGTAAGCGTATTTGAGCAGGGAAACAAGGAAAACGTGCCGGATGGTGGCCCTCGAGGGCCAAGATTGGGCACCACTGGTCCAAACTGTGTCTGTTGTTCAGTCGTTTGTGTGCTTGTGCTGCAGTGAGAGCATAGGCAGGTCGCTATCAGCATTCTCCCGAGTGATCAATGCAAATTACATCTCCGATAAACTCCCCACGTCTCTCTGCGCTCAATAACCAGGACCAGCTCCGACGAGCCATTCACCACCTGACCCGTTTTCTCTGAATCATTTCCTTGTTCTGTGCAATCTGTCTCGAGTGGTCATCCCTCGTTTTCTATCTGCCCTCGTTTCCTTTCCTCTGACCCGTCTCCTCCTTTCTTGTCCTCCTGGTGCAAGTAGTGATCAATCCAACGTTCCTAAATGAACCGGAGCACAGACAGACGGGTAGGCAGAGGTCTGAGTGGCGTTTTGAAGAGTTGCGTAACACCAAAGTAACTTTAAGTTTCCACTCAGCCGTTCCATCCTAACGGCTGAACCGCTTCGCACATGCCACTGCTTACCCATCATGCAGTGGGTCTTTTTAACACCAACTAAAATCTGTGATTGGCTGTTTGACTCACAGGAAGTAATGAGGTATGTCCAGCTGGCTGGCAGAAAGGTGTAGGATAAGAGGCTGATACCCTTCCTAACACCTCTGCAATGCCTTCTGGGTAAGCAACTGGTGGATGAGGGAAAAACGTGTGAAAATATGCAAAGCGCTGGACGACGGAGGAGAGGAATGAGAACTGGCCGTGTGTTGGTGGGCTGCTGTGCTGTTTAATGTGTAGGTGTGTGCCGCTTCTGTGGGTTAGTGGGTGCATTCAAAGAAAAGCTTTGTCTTCAACGAATACATAGTGTTGTGTCTCTGCTCTGTTGTAGTTTGATTTTTATGAAATTAGGTCCTGAAAAACACCAGATCTATCTCTGCTGACTCCAGCCGTCCACTGGAGACTACGGTAACGCCCTCCCAGGATTCGGAAAATGCCCAAATCAAGAATGCTCGATTACAACAGTCTTTACGGCTGGGTTGGTACGTTTCACAGTGGGGTGGCTGTGGCTGAGTGGTTAGAGCAGTCGTCCTCCAGTGGGAGAGTTGGGGGTTCGATTCCACCAGCAGTCACATGCCGAAGCGTCCCTGAGCAAGTCACTGAACCTCTCATTGCCTCTGATGTGTGTCCCATCAGTGAATGAATGTGATAAAGCTCTGATTATTCTTTGTATAGATCTAGTAGAGAGCTGTATGAATGGGTAAGTGAGGCACAGATTGTTGTAAAGAGCTTTGTGCATCTTGATTAAAAAGAAAAGTGCTGTATAAGTACAGTCCATTTACCATTTACCATTCCACATCCACACTGGTTGTATTTATAGACGTATTAAAGCTGAAATGTCTTTAAAAGTCCACAGCTGAGTTTCCTCAAACTTGGTGAGAAACGTGCTTTAAATGTGTGGAATCAAAGTAAGAAAATCTAAGTGACATGTTGCTCTAAGTTGTTATAGCGAGAGCTGATCCGGGCCCCGAGCTGCAGCTAGCTGTTGCTAGCCATGGGTCTCATGTCTCAGACCCCAGGTCCGCCTCCCAACTCACTGCCCCCCGGCTCGGACCTCCCTCAGAAACGGCAACTCACATTATCAATAAATCAAGGAAATGTGAATTAAGTTTTATCAGTTGTATTAAATCAAGGCAGGAGAAGGTTACAGTTTACAGCGCCGGCCAGTCCCATACACGCTGCAGGATTCTGCACCGGAAGGGGCGAAGGTTACATGGTATTACAGATATATAGAGCCTAGACTCCTCCTTCGCAGAAGGGAGGCACGGACTATCACGTGGATTAGAGGCCAAGCTAAATGTGGTCTCATTGGACCTTATGTGGTTTTGACGTGTCAGAAAAAATGATACGGTGCAGAAAAAGCCTTTCTACATGATGCAGCAAGCCAATAAAAAAATAAAGACTCTATTCCTTGACAGGTATTGAATCCCTGGGAGACTCTTTTTAGAGTTGCTGGCCCCATTTAAACCAGTCAGAACCAGGTCATAATTTCATTACAATCCCGTCTCTGAGTAGATCAAAAGCCCAGGGTCAGTCTAGATAAAAATACTAACAATGTGCACCTTTAAATTGGGGTTTCTCTATTGAACCTTGAATGATGCACATATAGCCATGATAAAAATACTAAAAAATGTTAAATATTGGCACTAGTTGCTAAAACCACCAACTCTTCATCGGTCAGAAGTAATCCGTGTCCCAGAAATATTACATTCTAAAAAGGTCTTAAATCCAGAAGAAGATTTCACGAGCAACTTTGACTTTAGGCTCAGTCTACAGTGCTGATCATGCACTACTTGTCCACACACAAACTGACTTTTTATGGATTAAAACTTCATTTTTGGCGCATCCACGAGCATTCCAGTTATGAACCTTTCCAGAAACCTCGACGTATCCCTTCACATTTTATCCAACAGTTTATAATGAATAAAAATCAGCTGAAAAACATCAAATCTAAGCCTGTAAACGATAATAAAATGTGAAAGTTTTAAGCAAACTTCTTTCAGCTTTTCCCTCTTCAGAGGTCTCCACAGTGTCGTCCTCCTCCATCTCTGTCCTCACTCGAACCACCTCCATGTCCTCTCTAACTGCATCCATATGTCTCCTCTTTGTCTTTTTCCTGCAGCTGCATTTCTAACATCCTTCTACCGATATACCCACTGTCCCTCCTCTGGACATGTCCAAACCATCTCAGTCTGGTCTCTAACTTTATCTCCCAGTTGTTCAGCCTGTGCTGTACCTCTCATGATCTCATTCCTGATCTTTTCCATCCTTGTCTCTCCTAAGAACCTCAACATCTTCATTTCTGACACTTCCAGTTCTGTCTCCTGACTTTTTGTCCATGTCTCTGTCTCCAGACCATACAACAGAGCTGGTCTCACCACTGTCTTGTAAACTTTTTCTTTGACCTTTGCCGACACCCCTTTGTCACAAATCTCTCCTGACACTTTTCTCCATCACTCCATCCTGCCTGGACTCTCTTCTTCACCTCTTCACCACACTCCCCATGTTCCTGGACAGTGGACCCCAAGTCCTTGAAGTCTTGCACCTTTGTGACTTCTGCTCCTTTTAAAAATATAAAAGTTTTAAGCAAACATTTCCAGTAAAGTGTATTGTTTCGTGATTGTTTTTTTTTGGCACAGTATAACTCTTAGCTACAACACCAGATTATAATCCAAAGTTGGTCAGATAGTTTTCCTGTTGGATGCAGAAACTATCTGGAACCACCAGTGGTAGACAACATACTCAATTCCAGTACTGAAGTAAAAGTATTAATACTCATGGTCAAATCTTACTCAACTACAAGTAAAAGTTGCTCAGTCAAAAGTTTACTCAAGTTAAAGTACCGAAGTACTTACTTTTGAAAATACCCAAGTATTCAAAAGTGCATGCATTTAAAAAATACTCAAGTGTTTAAAGTACAAGTTATATTTTCTAATATCAGTACATTGCTGTATTGTTTTGAGTGATTTTACAGAACTGTTAACTCTGAAACCACCTGATGATGCATTGACATGTAGAACCACTCTAACCCTCTCATTGAAGTCTCATGGAAGTCCTAACAGATGATGCACATTCAGTCTTTTCCTCAGCCTCAGTATTCATACACCACATTGTCCGTAAAAGTGCACATGTTGACAAAAACAAAGTTCTGCCATATTTAACATTGAAGCTTAGAAAACAACTGGCCAACTGCATTTAAGGAAAGAAAAACAGCAACAGTGGATTACGAAGCTGAGCCAAAAGGAACAAGGACCAAGAAACCTGCTAGAAATGTAGTGGAGTCAAAAGTCCCAAGTTCCCAAAACCGTAAATACTCAAGTAAAGTAAGTAAAGTCAGTGCCTCTTGTCCGCATCAGCACCATGGGACCACCATGGTGCACCATTATTATTATACTCAGAAAATGTACTTAAGTACAGTACTCAAGTAAATGTGCTTTGTTACCGTCCACCACTGGGAACCACGTTGACTACGTGAAATGAACGTCCAATGACAAAGTTTCTGAAAGTTTCATCAAAACCCATCTAATATAAAACGAGATATAACCTGACAGCCACACACAAAACGTTAAAACGTTGATGGATGTTTCAGTTTCAGCATCGCAGCATCATTTTCAGATTTGTTTTAAAAGCCTGCGGTTCCACAACGGCAGCACTCACCGTGAGCTGCTGTCACCTCTGACACGACGAAGACACACACAATAAAGCTCTGAGCTAAATGAAGGTGATCCTGAACGACTAACATGTAAAAAAAAAAAATCTAAATTAAAAAGTCTGGTATAAATGTAAGAATAAAAGAGTCCAGCTGGACAAAGATCCAGCAGATAAAAAGAGCGTTAAATTACAGAGAGGTGAGTTGAAAAGGACGATGGAGGAAAGTGTCAAATTAAGGAGCTAATGGAAACAAACGGAGGCTGTTTTGTGTAAAAGCTCATGTAAGAGGACGATGTTCATGAACTGATCTACAGACACAAAGCTCAGAGACGGAGGACACAGAAATGATACAAAACACAAACGCATGTAGACTCAGAGGCTAACCTGGCCTCTGCTTAGTGGACATTCAAAAACTGGATTAAAACCATTTACAATCCCACCTAAAATCCTCATAACATTACATTTTATACAAATGTAGTTCCACGCAGGGTCAAACTTTTCTCCAAAGGTCAGTGAAATAAAGCAAACTGTTTCTATCTGATTCCAGGCTGGAAAGAGCTGATGGATAATCTTTGTTTTATGTCTTGAAACAGTGAAGCATCAGCTTCAATCAATGGGAAATTGGGTCTACGGTTCTGTGTCGACCCACGTCCGTATCCTTGGTTTAAAAGCCAATTCCTTCAGAGATGAAAACTTCTGTCAGGTTGAAAATCATAAAAAATGTCACGGAGACATGTTTTCAGTCCTGTGAATAATTTGGCTTTTCAACATTTACCATTTAAATAAAAAAAGAGGACATTACCAGACAAACTTTATCATTTAAAAACGGTTAATGTTGGGTTTTTGGTGTATGAATAAATATATTGGTTCATGTTACATGCAACTGTTGCTCCTCAACCAGGAAGTTCCACCTAAGCAACAACTGTGTGTACAACGAAGCAGATGTCGTTTTATTACATTTTTTTTGGGTGGAGATGTTAAAGTGGTTGTTAACGTTAGCAGCTGTATTCTGGAAGGTAGAGGTAAAAGTTATCCTGATGAAACCCTTGTTGTGTTTGTTAGTGTGCAAGCAGGAGGAGTAGGAACCCCAGCATGCAAAAATAGTTGTCCAATGGATTGGACAAGCAATAACCTTGTACAGCCTTTGACCTTGACTTGTGACCTTGGAGTTGGGGTATTTAAATGATTATGCAATACACTGTCTACTGGTACAAACGAGTATGAAGTTTTGATAACTTATCTTGAGCAGATCAGAAGTTATGGCAGGGACAAGCAAAGACCTTGCATAACATTTGACCTTGGTTTGTGACCTTGAATTTGGGGGTATTTAAAGGGTTACGCAATACGCTGTCTAGTGGTGGTACACACAAGTTTGACGTTTCGATCAACTATCTTCAGCAAATCGGAAGTTATGACACGGGCAAGCAAAGACCTTGTATGACATTTGACCTTGATTTGTGACCTTGAATTTGGGGGTATTTAAAGGATTACGCAATACGCTGTCGAGCAGTACAAACGAGTATGAAGTTTTGATAAATTATCTTGAGTGGATCAGAAGTTATGACATGGACAAGCAAAGCTCTTGTATAACATTTGACCTTGGTTTGTGACCTTGAATTTGGGGCATTTAAAAAAATTATGCAATATGCTATCTAGTGGTACAAACGAGTATGAAGTTTCAATAAATTATCTTGAGCAGATCAGAAGTTACGGCACAAACAAGCAACAACCTTGTATAATGGTTGACCTTGATTTGTGACCTTGACCTTGATCCTGGTGGGATGAGCACATCTGCAACCCTCTGTCTGGTGATGATACATGTGTATAAAGTGTCATTAAATTATCTGAAGCAGATCAGAAGTTATAGCCCGGAGAAGCAAAGACCTTGCATAATGTTTTACCTTGATTTATGACCTTGACCTTGATCCTGGTGGGTTAAAAGTCTACACAGCACGGACTGGTGATGTATTTGATTTATATGTTTATAAAGTTTCAGTAAATTATCTGAAGCAGATCAGAAGATATGGGAGAAGAGAAAGCTTGAACTTCTGCACCTTTGTGACCTTTGCGACATTTGTGACCTTTGATTATACAACAAGACGTCTGCCTTTCAATGGGCATATAAACATTAGATTAAACAGCAATAACAGAAAGCTCTGTCTTCTTTATTACTAGAAGAACTAGCATCCTATTATAACCCATCTCCTCTTCTTTCCTCTGTCAGACAAATAATTAAAAACTCTTTCTCCACTAAAATCCATCACTTTCTCTTTTATTTTCTTCTTTTGGCCCCGCTTCCTCCGTCTCCAACTCCAGACAATCTTTTGCTGACAGCTCTCTCTTTCATATTTCTGAAGCATGCCGTCTTCCTCAGGTGGTGCGCTTTCTTCCTCGCCTGTTCAACCCGTTTTCATCATGACGACGACTTCTCGGCTGATTTACTGACGTAAAACGATGCTGCCAAAGAGAAATCGTCAGGATTTATTAAGCGTTTGCCTTAAACCGAGACATTTCAGGGAAAATGATGAAATAATGAATAAATACTTAGAGATAGATTTTGACAACATGTATTGAAATTAAATGTATTGCTCTAGATTTCGTAAACAATATTGGCTGGATACTCAGGTGTCATGTCATGATCTGTGTTTTTAGTGACCTCTGTCACGGGGCGAAGATGGGGAGGATGGAAATACCCCCCCCGTCCATCAGTCCATCCATCTGTTCTTCTTGTGAGCATGAGAACTTTAAGAATAAGTGAGGTACAATTTTATTTTTTTAATGTGTGGTTGCATGTAAGCATAAAAAAAAGTTCATAGCAAAAATTGGGTTACCACATCCAATCCAAGATGGCCACTGCCTTTTATTTGTATATACTGTAATTTCTGGACTATAGAGTGCAACTGAAAATATGCTGAACACATTAAATAAAAAACAAATTGTACGTATACAAGTCAAGGTTATACATGCATAAGCCACAGGTGTTCATGTTGTAACATAAGTGGCAGTACACAGCTACTGAGAGAGATGTGCAGCTCTTGTTGTAGATCAAGAATCAACCACCAGGTGGCGTTTTATAGACTTTATCTTCCTGTTCAACACAGAGTGAACCCCACAGGTCTTCATGACAACTACCTCCCTCACTCATTGTTACTCTGCTGAATGGCCCAACACATAATGAACAGATAAACTAGGCTAACAAGAACAGACTAATCCCTAAAAGAACAATGCTAAACAGCTAACTGAAATGATTAACAATGAACATAAATTCTACCCATAATCCCTCCCTGAGAACATGTGACCAGCCATAGCAGAATGCTACAAGACGTACTGCTAACATACACAAATACATACAATAAATGTTTTTTTTTCTTAACAGTGCCGGGAACATGACTGACTAAATAAATAAATACAGTAGCCTACCAGAAAGTCATTGATGCCATCTTCATATTCCTCCCGCCCAAGCTGTCCTCCTGCTCCGCAGAGCAAAAGTTGCTCTGCGGAGCATGTGAGTCCCCGCTCACATGCTCTGCGCATGCAGGGGAATCCGCCCTCACGGGGAGGGTTTTGCTCCGCCCTTCCTGTTCTGTCGTCCCCTCCTCGTTTCATTGGTCCACTGTGACCTGTTCGGTAATTTAATTGGTCAGATTTTCTTCACCTTTATTTATACAGGTAGTTTCACAGAGTCACGAGGATCCAAGCCTCAAGAGAGACATGTATTGGGCAGCTATGCAAGTGCCCGGGTTTGAGAGGATAAATGGTTTTGGCGGCATGAAACTCGTTCGCCCGTCAAACAAAATCCATAAATTAGCCGCAGCATTATATTAACCACGGTGTTCAAAGCCTGTGGAAAAGGTAGCGGCTTTTAGACCAGAAAGAACGGTATATATCAAACCTAGAATTTCAGGCACTGTACCGGTCTCTGGTGAAGAGAGAGCTGAGTCAAAAGACGAAGCTCTCAATTTACCGGTCGACCTACGTTCCTACCCTCATCTATGGTCACGAGCTTTGGGTTGTGACCGAAAGAATAAGATCTCAGATACAAGCGGCCGAAATGAGTTTTCTCCGCAGAGTGCCTGGGCTCTCCCTTACAGATAGGGTGAGAAGCTCGATCATCCGGGAGGGACAGAGTAGAGCCGCTGCTTCTCCACATCAAGAGGAGCCAGTTGAGGTGGCTCGGGCATCTGGTTAGGATGCCTCCTGGATGCCTCCCTGGTGAGGTGTTCAAGGCACGTCCCACCGGAAGGAGACCCAGAAGAGGACCCAGGACACGTTGGAGGGACTATGTTTCTCGGCTGGCCTGGGAATTGCCTTGGGATTCCCACAGAGGAGCTGGACCAAGTGGCTGGCGAGAGGGAAGTCTGGGCCTCCCTACTTAGGCTGCTACCCCCGTGACCCGACCCCGGATAAGTGGAAGAAAATGGATGGATGTATCAACTTTCTTCCATAAAGCACAATAAAAATTCATATTTATTTTGTAATGGTCTGAACTGACAAAATGTTGACGTTTTGATGTAAAAACCTCGAGATTTGACCAAAATCTTTCCCAATTTAAGAGGATTTTAATCTCAAACTCAGACATAAACAATGGCTAGAACTTCATTTAAAACCTGATTTCTCTTCCTCTTCAGAATTTCCCATTAGTTTCATCAGCTTCTCCTCTCCACCTTTTCACTCTTCACCTCTTCGACAGCTCCTTTTTCCTCCCTCCATCTTTTCCAGCCTTTGATTAATCATCTCACCTCCTCCTCCTCCTC
>NC_056498.1:40418616-40435687 GCF_014905685.2 Nematolebias whitei
CTTCCCCGTGGACCTGGTTGTTGAGAATTTGAAGCAGACTGTGATCATGGATGAGTCATTAGCTGCTGCTAACTCAGCCAACATTCAGCTATGGTGATGTGAAAAAACAACAACAACAACAAAAAAAAAAAAACAGGCTGCAGTTAATTTTTCAAAAACTAAAATCTTGATACAACTTTTTCTGATCACAGTTCAGACAGAATAGAATAAAAGTTTAACTAATGTCATGCTAATACGGGCATATGACATCAACAAGTTTATAAAAAGAGTATTATTATACACTATATACCAGCCAATAAACTATTATACAGCAATAAAACTATATATATATATATATATATATATATATATATATATATATATATATAGCAACAGACAAGCAAAGGTCTTCTGTAACATTTTACCTTGATTTGTGACCTGAGGTAATGAAAGGTTTATGTTGCATACGTGTATGAAGTTCCGTTCAATTATCTTGAGTGGACCAGTCATTATTGGCGGAACTACAAGAAGTTTTTCGGAAGTTCGTTTGGACGGATGAAGAATATACCAGAATATGTCCGAATATTGACGGGCGTATAAAAAGTGTGAGATATTTATTTTTAACTGCTCCTTTATTGACACTCTGTGATCCTGGGAAAAGCTTTTTACGTAATGTATGTAAATGTTGGGAGAAAGTCCATCTGTCCGTCCGTCCGTCCGTCCGTCCATCCGTCCGTCCGTCCGTCCGTCCATCCATCCATCCATCCATCCATCCATCCATCCATCCATCCATCCTCTTCCACTTATTCTGAAGTCGGCTCGTGTGGACAGCATCTTGAGCAGGGAGGTCCAGATATTGATTTCCACAGCCACCTCTTCCAGCTCTTCTGGGAGGACTCCAAGGCGTTCCCAGGCCAATTCTCTCCAGCATGTCCCGGGTCTTCCCCAGGGTCTCCTCCCAGTCAAACGTGCCCAAAGCACCTCCCTAGGGAGGCACCCAGAGAGCATCCTTATCAATGCCCGAACCACCTCAACTGGCTCCTCTGGATGTGGAGGAGCAGCTGTTCTACTCCGAGTCTCTCCTGATAACATTTGTTTCACAACAGATGCACTTCCTGACACAACCTGGGCTCAAACCCGCAACCTCAGGATTACAAGACCGCAACACTGACCACCGAACTACCGTTTTTCCAGAATATTCTCATTAAATGTGTTTGAGCCTCATGTTTTCCAAATCCTCACAGATGAAGGGGCACGAGGCCGTCACAGTCTGGTTTCTTCACAGTACACTGCCATCAATACAAGCTAACCTTTATGTTGCACAAAACGCTGCAGTGTCCTGCTGAGTGACATCAAGTGCTCGTTCATTGCCGTGGAGCCACAGAAAAGCTGTGATGTCTAATTTATCTGCAAACTAATTCTTGTCATTGAGGAGAAATACCCATACAGCTGTTAACCATTTCACTTTACCCTTGGCTCTAATGAGCGATAAATGTTGCCATTTTAATCTAAATAATTAGATTTACAACAGTTCTTTGATGTGTTTTGTAGCATGCACCAACCAACAATGTGTATGTACATGACTTTTTCCTCATCTCTCTCTTTTTCCCCATTTTCAGTAAGAGAAGAGAATTGAAACTGGATCACTTAAAAACAGAAATGGCCTTTCTGTGCCGTGCTGGAGTTAACCTTTAAGACCTTTAATTAGCTTAGCTTCTGACATGTACACATATCGGGGATAGCTTGCTCAAGGGCAGTTTGACCTGTTGTGAATGAAGCTGGAGTCAAACTGGCAACAACCTAATTTACAGAAAACTACGCTTTTCTATTCAAGAACGAAGTCAATCAAACGTTCACAACCACCTTGGTTACCACATGCACAAAGAATCTATCCCAACAATAGGCCAACACTGGATGTTCAGCCTTTATGGCTAAACCAACAAACACAACTGAAAACTCTGAAACTGTGTCAGCCCAGCATGGACAAAATCATAAAAACTGGCACCGCTTCAGTTGGATGCTGCTAAATGCTTTCATCCTTACACAAATTGAGTTCCACGCTGTTTAGAAATGCAAAGCCTCTGCCAAAGCCGCCTCCTCTTAAAAAACTGCAACCAGGATGGGTCCCTACCTCCTTCTGGTGGTACTTGATGGCTAGTTTGAGCTTGGCCAAGTCGTGGCACTGCCTGGGGTCCAGTTCCTCACTCTGGTCATTGTCTCTGTGGTTCAGGATGGTCTCGAGCTCTCTCGAGCTTCTGGCCTGATCCAGGAGGTCTTTGGCGAAACGTTTGCACTGCTGAGACAGCTCTTCGTACTCTTGACGAAACTCGTTCTCCACCTGAAGCATGGAACGAGTTGCATGTTATGTCAGCAGTGAGACAGCTTTTGAAACATTTTGGACATTTTTCCAGAGATTTTTCATGTGATGGCTCATTTTGGTAAATTTATTGTAGGACATTTGATGCAAAGGTGAACCAGTCATTTATTGCAGCTCCTGCAGTAATGTTTCCTTTACAGTATAATGACAGAATACATTTTCTCCATTTATGAGGCATATCAAATACTCTACGCAGTACTGGGCTCTAAGTTTCCACAACGGTGCAAAACGTTTCCACTAACAAAACTCTAGTTGTGACAAACTATCAGCAGGATTTGGAGCCACACCTTGCTGAGTTCTTTGAGTTCCCAGCCCAGCCTGAAGGCCGTTAGGATGGGATCTTCACTGGACAGCGCAATGAGAGACGGCGAGGCCAGAGCCTTGTAGATGTTGAGCCGAGACCGTGAATGTCGAAGGCTGTCAACCTGGACAGGGAACCAGAGAGACAAAAAATATAACAGTTTGAAACTTATCAGTGCCATGCCGACATATTGTACCAATACACCAATACACTGTCGGTTTTTTGTTGGGTATAAAAGCCAACTGGAATATATGTACAGAAGCTTCGTGCTACGGAAGTCCTGCCTCCTCCCACAACCCAGTCATGGTGTTGCATGAGTTTTATTTTAAACATCATGTAATAACTAATTAAAGCCAAATGTGTTATAAAAATTTATTGTAACATACATCAGCGAGAAGGTATGAACTACATGAATCAACAAGATTCAACGCCTGACCAACATGTTTGTTTTTAAACTAAGGGTAAAATCCCATTCATGTACATGGAGAGGTTGGGACTTAAAACTTGGACTGAAACCAGCCAACAGAGAAGCTGGTCCCACTCCTGTTTCAACTTTCAGAGTAACAGACCATAATATAAACCCAGTTCAGACTATACCTGGAGTTAAAGGGGCCTAGACTAGATTACTTCTTGGGTATGCTATGGCTTGTGCTATTGTATACCAGAACATATAAATTGGCTTATTCACACCCCTCAGGACCCTTTTATCAGGCCAGATTATAACCCCCATTACTTTATCAATTACTTTATACCCAGAAAAGCGAATAAAATTGTGAATTACGTGCGCAAAATATCTGTTTTAAAATGTAATACGTAAAATATAGAAAATACATGACTAAAAATTACCATTCTCTCCTCGCCCCAGCAAACTCTACTTTTTTGATTGAATTGTTAATAAGTGGCCTCGTTTTGAATCCATAATTAAATTAAGTGGGGCAAGTATCCTCAGTTTGTGACTTTTTTTAATCACAAACATAGCAAATATTTGTTTTGACAACAAGTTGAAAATTCAACCAATTTACTATTAAAATTAAGTCACAGTTCACAACTCTGCTGACATTATTTAACGAGACATTGTTTGAGACAGACTACTACATTAGATGGGTATATTCTGGCTTGTAGGGGTATATTCTGGCAGGTATATGGGTGTTTTAGGAAGGAATAGGGTTATATTCTGGTGTGTAGGGATATATTCTGACAGGTAGTGGTATATTCTGACCTGTAGGGGGTATATTCTGGCCTGTAGGGGTATATTCTGGCAGGTAGAGAAATATTCTTGCCTCTAGGGGTATATTCTGGCAGGTATATGGGTGTTTTAGGAAGGAATAGGGTTACATTCTGGTGTGTATGGGGTATATTCTGGCCTGTAGGGGGTATATTCTGGCCTGTATGGGTATATTCCAACCTTTAGGGGTATATGCTGTCCTGTAGGAATGTATTCTGACCTATAGGGTATATTCTGACCTGTAGGGTATATTCTAGCTTGTAAGAGTATATTCTAACTTTTAGGATATATTCCGGCCTGTAGGGGTATATTCTATCTTTTGGGTATATTCTGCCTGTAGGGGTATATTCTGGCCTCTATGGTATAGTTTGGCCTCTAGGGTATATTCTGGCTAAGGCTACTTTACATCCCTGGATACAGTTTGTCCTAGGACAGTTTTTCCCTTGGGGTATACTCTGGCCTGTGCCAAAGTACACCCAGGATTAATCTGTTACACCAGGTTCCATTCTAAGGTCTACCTATTTTTACAGTCTTTGGGGCCAAATCAAACCATGAGCCACCACTTCTTGTTGATAACTTTCAAATGGTAAATAACCTAGAAAGAGCTTTGAAAACAGTTAAGCCACAAACCTCTGAACTGGACACGCACTCAACACAATCGCATCGTATCTGGTGCGGTCTGGGTATGGTGACCTACACAGAACATTGAAAATAAAACATGAAACACACACATATAAGAGCAATCTGCACTAAAGAAATTAACCTCATCAGTGTCATTACTTTTCTCTGGACAAGCAGCTTGATGATCTCATAGTTGTTGGTGTGAGCAGCGAGCATGATGGGAGTTATATCAGGGGTGAACTCTGAGAACTGGCTGTCCATCATCAGTGAGGGAACCTGAAGAAAAGCAAAGAGCAAAACTCATTAAAGAGACTAATTTACAAATTGCTAAAATAAATAAAGAACAAAGTTCGGCCTGAGTATAAAATATCTTGAGTGATTGTTTTCTGCAGAATTTGACCATCAGAATCAGAATCAGCTCTATTATCATTGGACCAAAATACAGTGAAATTATGTTTGTACAGTTGTCTGAAAGATGGGCAGAGTGCACGTTGCTGCTGCTACTGGAGCGCGGCCACTTATCTTTTTTCAGAATGCTTTTTTAGATAGAAAAGGGGAAAAAGTCACGAGGAGAGGATGGTGGCATTACAAAATAGATCTCTTCACACCTTGTCCTTATCGGGATACGATTTAAGACATAAAAAAACTCTGCCAGCAAGCACATTTATAACACATTTCATATGCATCTGATGGCAAGACCGTGAGATTTGTCCATGAAGCACTTCCAGCTTCATCAAAGCACTACCATAGTCCTGATAAGATGTTGGTCAGCCGGCACAGTTCTGATAAGCCTCCACAGAAGTTCTCGGAGATGCGATAGATGAAGCTTTTCCATAGTTTACACATATCCCAGGAGAACTTTGATATGTCGGTCTGCTTTCGAGGCCAACCGGGGGAGTCAGATTCAGATAAGCCACAATTGTTGATTTTTTGCAGGCAGACTGTTTTTTTTCTAGTCAGTCTTGAGTCCTGCTGGGACTTTCCAGATCCAAAATGGACAGATTTGTGAGCATTCCACTAGTCCATGCCTCCTCCAAGGTCGTTTCCAACATGCTGGGGAGTCCCGGAAGCCGCAGGTGGCCTGTGATTCTCACCATCTTACGGTTTAACTCATAAATCAGCTGATTTTGGGTCCTTGAAGCATGAACCAAACCTTCACACAGACTCTGCAGTTTTGCCATTGCCAAAACTGCTGCTGCCGTCTTCCTTAATAGCTGCAACATAGGAATCCGCCTATGCCAGAAAGCAGAACCCTTGTTATCATGAATCCAATTATATAAATGACTTTGGCGTCCCCTGAGACAAAACAAAGACACATCAGCTCCCAAACTCCCCACAGATCCCTGACGTATCCTGCTGCATGAGTCTCAGTGGGGCATGAGGGCTCTCCAGGACCCTGTCGCTTTGTTGAAAAGAGTTTGTCGACTGAGTTGAAAGTCCAGCAGACCAGATCCATGACAGTAGTTTACGTTTCGGAAGACGTGTACCAGGAGCTTCAATACACAGACAGAGAGCAAAAAACAGGAGGAGAACAGGAGAGGAAAGAAAAGACGTCCGCCTTGCACGAGAGCGAGTGAGAAAAGTCATCTCATCTTAGAAAACTCAGACAAATCTGCAGCAGAGAGAGTTAAAACACGTTTATTTAGTGTTCACGCTGCACACAGATGACAAAAATAAACTAACTGTCCTGCCACGGTGTGAAGCATAAAACTCATGATTCATGCTCCATGAAGCTTAAAGGAGAGCTGAGCAAGAGGAGAGGATCGAACATGTGAACTCTTTCATCTCAGAGGGAGAACGGAGAAGAGGGCTTGCTCTCATCTGAGGATGTCTCCACCTTCATCTCTCGCTCTTGTTCCTCCTACACATCCTCTCCTCTCACCATCAGTCTCTTCCTCTAGCCTTCTGTCATCTTCCCTTCCCGTCTGCTTCACCTCCTCGTACCGCTCCCTCTGCCCTTCTCCGGTCTCTGTCCCCTCTCCTCCTCTCTCCTGCCAAAACCTTTTACTCATCCGTTCTGTCCTCCTTCCACTTCCTCCGTTTCCAACAGCTGCTCCAAGATTGGCATCACACGCTGAGTAAAAAGTCAGGCACCCTCTTTTACTTTGAAGGTTTTACGTAACGGAGTTAGATAAACCTCCCTGGTGCCAGGTCGGGTCGACACATTTTGATTATTTGTTGGACAGAAACAGCAAAAACAGAAATACAGCAAGAAAATGAAGTCCACCTCGTTATTCAACAGTCTGTAACAGCATTAACTCTCAGTAATCCTTCCATGATGACCTCATCGGTCTCCTGCATCTTGTGGAGGAATTTTGACCCACTCTGTTCTATAACATAGTAGTGCAGTTTACTGAGACTCACAGACATTTGTTTCTGCGCAGCTCTTTGAACGCTCCACCACAGCATTCTGGTCGACGGCTGAAGTTCTTGACTGGATTGTTGCGGCACCAGATGATCCTTTTCTTTCTGAGTCATTATCTTGTAGAACATCTGCCATGTTTGGGATCATTGTTGAGTTATGACCCACTTTGGTCCGAGCTTCGGCTGTCGGATAGATGAACTCACCTTTGACTCAAGAATCGTGCTTTTTTTACCCAGAGACGTTCACAATCAACTGAATGACTGCAAAGAGCCCAAACCATCACTCTGCCACCACCGTGCTTTACAGTTACTGCTATGTGCCGATATGCTTGGTGTCCTAAAAACATTACACTTATCTTTTCTAACATTATTAATTTGTTTGCAAGTCTCCAGTACAGGCCTGGTGTGCCAAAATAAAACTTAATGGCAGAACGAAATAACCAGCAGAGATCGTGCAGCTGCAGCTCTGCCGCTGGAGATTGTGAAAAAAATAAACAAATAAAATCAATTAAAAGCAAAACAACAGAAAATCTGTTCAGCAAATTACAGTATGTTCCCCTGTCCTAATTTAAACACTTTATGTTTGACTTATTTTCTTAATCCAGTATGGCTCTTTCAACACTAAATGAGTACAGTGAACACACGATTGAATAAAAATAAAAGATTAAATTAACTGACGTGATGAAAGATGTGCACGTGTGCCGAGCGCTGAAATTAAAGTCACCAAAACTCCACTTCACTTCCAATAATCTGCTCACTTCATCTCTTTCCTCTAATTTTTAGACTTGAAAAGAGAAACGACAACTAAAATATCTAATCCTTTAGCCTCTCTGTCTTCACTCCTCCTGAGTCAAACTTCGGCTTTCTTCCTTCTTTTTAGTCTGACCTTCATGGTTGACCTCTCAGTTTCTGTTTTTATCATCTGTGTGAAAACACATTCACGTTTTCTTTTAATCTCCTGCTGGAGTTTTTGTTAAAATCCATTCATTTAAATAAAAATGGTGATTAAGAGGAAAGGAAAGGATAAAATCGAGGAGAATGAAAGAGCTGTTGCACTTTTGGTCAAACAAAATTACCATTAACATAACATATAGGGCGGCACGGTGGTTCAAATGGTAGAGTTGTTGCCTCTCAGTGAGAAGGTTGCTGGTTCAAATCCCAGCCAGGGTTCCTTCTGGGTGGAGTTTGCATGTTCTCTCTGTGCTGCATGGGTTTTCTCCCGGTACTCCGGTTTCCTCACACAGATCAAAAACATGCATGTTAGTCTGATTGGTAACTCTAGTCAAGTCTAGTCTGTCCATAGGTGAGAGAGAGAAAATGGTTGTTTGTCTCTATGTGTCCATATGATGGACATAGACCTGTCCAAGGTGTCCCCTGCTTCTCACACAGTGATTGCTGGACATGGGCACCAGTGACCCAAAAAAGAAGTAGAAACGAGATAATGGATGGACAGGTGGATGGATGGATGGATGGATGGATGGATGGATGGATGGATGGATGGATGGATGGATGGATGGATGGATGGATTGATGACAACATATAACATTATGCAAGTTCTCATGCAACATCAGATGTGAGACGTTTTAGCAAACTATTGTTGGAGAATAAACCTTGAGCTGCAGCATAATATCTGTAAACTGGTTGAGTTGCATCATTTTTTGTGTTTTTGGAGGTTGATTAGCTGTGGCGGACATCTTGAACTGATTCTAAAACGTATTCAGCTACAGATGTCCATCAAACGATTTCCTTCTGAGCAGTTCAATAAATATTTAAAATAGAACTCAAGATCTTACTTCTAACCTACAAAGCTCCCAACAACCTAGCTCCATCTTATATTACAGATCTTATTGTTCCATATTTTCTCAACAGAGCACTTCACTCTCAGACTGCAGGTTTACTTGTGGTTCCTAGAGTTTCCAAAATCAGAATGGGAGGAGGATCTTTCAGTTCTCAGGCTCCTCTCTTGTGGAACCAACTTCCAGTTTCTGTCCACGAGGCTGACACATCGTTCAGTTTTAAGACTTTCCTTTTGGTAAATCCTATAGTTAGGGTTGGCTTGGGTTTCCTGAGCTATCCCTTAGTTCTGCTGCTATAGTCTTAGACTGCTGGAGGACAAACTGACCACATGTCCTCTCTCTGCCGCTGTCTTTACTTGCTCTACCTGTTTGTGTTTTTAATTATTTCTATCTTAACATGTTTTTGTTTTTCCTCCTATAGAAAGTTCACCTGGACCTGTTCATTCTGTGTCTGGTTCTACTTCCTGTCCTCTCAACCAGCCGGTCAAAGCAGATGGACGCTCGTCCTGAGCCTGGCTCTGCTGGAGGTTTCTTCCTGTTCAAAAGGAGTTTTTCCTTTCCACTGTCTCCTCTGTGCTCGCTCAGGATGGGAGACAGAGACGAAGTGAAGATTCAACACAATCTGCTGCTTCCTCAGATACAGAACTTTACTGGTTTTAATGGATGTGAATGTTTTTGTTCAGTGCCCAGAGACGACTTCTGTTGTGACTTGCTGCTGTG
Source organism: Nematolebias whitei (assembly GCF_014905685.2). Classification (NCBI taxonomy): domain Eukaryota; kingdom Metazoa; phylum Chordata; class Actinopteri; order Cyprinodontiformes; family Rivulidae; genus Nematolebias; species Nematolebias whitei. Next base: position 40,428,000 of record NC_056498.1, read on the forward strand.
TAAATAAACTGTATTGAAATGAATATTTTGCTAACAGACAGATGAGAAATATCAACCGTTCACCTTTGATGGCGCACAGTAAACGAAGGATGAAGAAAGAGAAGACGAGGTGGATCGTGAGGAAGATTCGAGGGATTAACACGCAGTTCTGCAGGAGGAACTGAATATTTTAAAATTATCTGCTGGCTAAAAAAAAAAAAAAAAAGGACGAGTTTTAAAAGCAGGAACAAATGTGTTCCCGTTCTCGTCCAGCTGAGAGTCAACCAAAACCTTCCCACAATCCTCTGCTCAAGCCAAGAGTTTGTTGCCATGGCGATTCAGAAACGCAGCCGGTTCAAGAATTAATGAACAAGAAAAAAAAGTTCCTCTTTCTTCTTCTGATGGATTTTCGCCCTTTCTTCTCGATGACTTTAAATCGGCGACTCTTATCTTTTGTCACTTGACGTCTCCCCGCTGATTCCCTGAGCGACCACACTTCAGCTGAACTGGTTTCTGTCTCTGCTTTGCTGGTTCCTCTCTCTCAAGCACACACAAAGATAAAAAAAACACCAAGTACAGCGGCGGCTGGATGGAAACACTGTCAGTCTCCAAATCCTATTTCACAGTTTGTCTCTAAACGAGGTGTTTAATTTCCCTCCTCTCAGCAGAACGTGGCACGGAGCGTTACGATGAATAGACGCGCGCTTCACCATCGCGCACGAACACATTCAAATGGAAAAATAGACGCAAACACACATTCACGGGTGAGTAATCGCACGCGCGCGCCTGGATGCAGCAGATTAACACACAGTTTGGCCCGAGCGCACCTGTTTCTCTCCGCTCGGCCTGCGGTGGGACAGCAGCAGCTCCACGGCGCCCACCACCTCCTTCCTGATGGCGTACAGCAGGGCGTCGCCCGTGTGGATGCCGTGGTCCAACAGGAGCTCCATGATCTCCAGGTTCTCGTTCTCGATGGCGATGAGGAGCGCGCTGCGGCCCAGAGGGTCCAGACAGTTCACGTCCATGTTGTAGTAGACCTCCGCCTCGCGGAGGGCGTGTTTGACCCCTGCATAGTCACCTGGAGGCAGACGGGACTGGTTGGTAACATTAGTTTCAAACTCCTACATGTCTGCAATGAAGCGTTCTTTCTTTGACCACATGATGGCTTCAACCGAAGGTTTTATCTGCACATGATGATAAATATTTTGAATTATGTCAAATAAATACAGCTGAAACAAAATAAAAGGTCGTTTTTAAAGCCGAGTTACAGAAAGCTGCTCAGAGTGGGTGAATACCCGTTAGATGATCCACACCCTGAAAGAAAGTGGCTGGACTCCTGCAAATTTGGGAAACTTCCTTTAATGTGAAGTCATAAATGATGCTGCTAAGCTTATTCTGTCCCTCGTAATGAAGCAGCAACAACAACAACAAAAAGGAAATATCCTCCGTCCATCTCTTCTCCATGATCATTTGAAAAAAACAAAAAAACAAAACTGAGGTACTGACTTCCATTTTGGTGCGTCTGCATCTCGGCAAAAGAAAGGCTCCTTTTGATAATTGGAGTTCCATGTCATAATCCAAGATGGCCACTTTCAAATATACAAGTAAAGTGACTACCCTTATCATTTGAGTAACCTCTGCATTCTAGTGTTATATTAATTAAAAGTATAGTTTCCTCAAATGATGGGGTGGCTGAGGATTAATCTATCATGGCCAAGGCCACCATTGGCCACCCTCTACCACTGCACCTGGTGGTGGATAAACTGCTCCCTCCACTCACCAGGATCCATCACTCTGTGCTGCTTCAGAAAAACAAATAAACTACGTCTGTTCTTCTGCACAGTGTAACTCCTACTTACTTCATCTTGCACTGAAAAGATTAGTTTATTTTTATGTTCAACTCCAGTCCAGAAAAAACACTCATCTTGAAATCTACAAACATTCATTGTTCAAATCTCTCATCGATGAGGCCATCGGCGAGCCACTTGTTAGTTTTTCTTATTTTCCATATTTCTGTAAAGCCCTCACTGATCTGATGTCGGACAGGTTGATGCGAATGATTGTCCCATTTAATAAAATTTAAAAAAAAGCTAAGTGTTAGGGATTTTTTGGTGAAAGGTTATGGATGTTTTTATTTATTATAGCCGAGAGTCTTAACTCTGCCCATGAATCATATGTTTGTGTTTGTAGAAAGCTGGATGAGGATGAGGAGCAGGGTGAAGCTGCAGCTGTCGCTTCAAGGACGTCTCAGAGTCTGTGAGCTCGGCTGAACTGATAAGAGAATAAAAACAAAGTTCTCACACGGCTCGTGGCAGATCCTCCTGACTGGTCGTCATGCGTCTACTTCCTGTATTTCTGTGTAACCTGTTCTGAAAATCTGACCTTACAAGTAAATATTGGGTAAAAATCTTCTCCTGCTGTCGAGCGCGGCTCCTTTTATCCAAGTAAGATAAAGCGGGAATATTTTTCTCCATCAGTAAGCTTTAGTGAAATATTTTTAGATATGAACATCATAATATCTATTTAACTATTTATGTTGTTTTGACACTAATTATCACAAACACGACCAGCTTTCTGTGCCCCGCTGATTACAAGACCTGGATGTTATTTTGTGCTGAAAGAAGCACAAAGTGAAACTTGGTTTCTCGTTGAGGGACGATCAGTCCAGTCTGTGATGCGCATGTTCCAGAGGTGAACCCGTTAACCGCCGCTGGGTGCAGATCAGCCCGACTGAGCAGCTGCTCGGCTCTCAGCTCCATTTCACCACTGAATGCAGGTGTGCAGGGAGCAAACTAACTCCTGGATTTAAAACAAGCAGATGGCTGTAGACGTGTGCGTGTACCTTTCTCTACAGCAGTGAGGTAGGCCCGCTCCTCTGCAGACAGCTCCACTTCAGCGCGTACGATCTGCAGCGGGATGCGGTCTCTGTACGGCGAATACGTCGCCTAAACAAAAACAGAAAAACAAAAAGAGTCAGATTCTACTCACAAACCACTGGATGAGGAGATGAGGTCAGTTCATTTGCAGATAGTCTGACTCATGGTGTCTAACTGGGATGTGGTGGTCTGTCAGGGGATTTTTGGTCCAGGTTTATGGATGTTTTGTCACCATTAATGTTAACTGTCCACGAAACATGTGTGAGTTACCAAAGACTTCTCTTCTCCCTAAGAGGGCTGAATGAGGAGCTGATTTGATCCTGCATGTGCAGTTGAATGTGGCCGAGGTCATCAATGTCTGCCTGAGCCAAGAGCTGATACGTGTATAAAAAACAATTCTCACACGCTGCCCAGTGCAGATTCTCGTGACTGGGCTCCGTGCATGTAGAACTTCTGTACATCTGTGCAACCTGTTGTGTAAGTCTGCCCTTGCAAGTAAAACCAGTTAAAAATCTTCTTGTGTCCTCGAGTGTGGCTTCTTTGAGAAAGTAAGATGAAGAGAGGATATTTTTATCCAACATTTTGATCCTTTGAGTTGGATACGAACCAGCAACCTAAGGATGATATTTTTAAGGGGGCCGAGATGGGGTAGAGGCAGGGCAGCCGACTCAGAACCCGAAAGTCCCAGGTTTGATCTCCAGTCATTGCACATCTCATGGTGTTCTCTGAGCAGAACACCCTATCCCCAATTGCTCCCCACACACTTTCAGTAGCTGCCCACTGCTACACCTAGGGGTGGATAGGTTAAATGCGGAGAGCCAATGACATCATTGTATAATGATGACAACACATACGCATTATTATTATTTATCCAACATTTTGGTCCTTCGAGCCGGATACGAACCAGCATCCTAAGGTTGATGTTTTTATCCAACATTTTGGTCCTTCGAGCCGGATACGAACCAGCAAACTAAGGATGATATATTTTTATCCAACAACAGTTGACAATGTTGAAGAACATTTGAGAGAGAATGTCCAAAATGTCTCAAAATGTTCAGTAATTTAAAAGAAACACTAATGTTTTTTTCATTTATAAAGTATCCATTAAATCATAAACATAGGGGTGGCTGCCGGAGTGGTACAAACCGTGCTGAAGAGGATAAAATGATACACAATAAATGGAATACAGAACAGAAAAAGAACACAGTTTTAGACTGGTTTTTTTAATAAACTGTCTGCATTGAAAGTGACAACACGGCTCTGTGGTTGCAAACCCTCAGATTGTAAAGAAAATCTGGCCAAGTTTTTCACAATGTTCATTCCTAACTGGTGTCCAGCAGTCGCAGCCTTGCAATATACCGCCTACTGTTAACTGGGAGGTTAAGGGAACTGGTCAAAAGCTTTGCTCCTTCCAGTTTTGAACGGAGAAAACTTGTATGAGAAGGGAAATGTCTTAAAAAAAAAAAAATCAGGTTACCTGCTGTGAAAACTTGATGCATTTGTCTCAGACCTGAGTGGTGTTGATGACTCATTGTTATAATGTGGTGCATTAGCACTTTAATAGTTCTCTGTGTGTAAATTTATCTCTATATTTGGTTGCTTTACGAAAAAAAAGGTGCTCATAAATAAATTTAGATTTGATTTGAATGTTGTGGTTAATTAACATCGTTCAGAGTTCCTAACGGCCATCTGGACTGAAGGAGTGCTACATCAGCTTGGTGCAGACAAATGTGAACGTGCACATCATTTATGATTTTCTGAAACTAACTGATAAAGTTAGAAAAGTAAAGATTATCTGAGGGAACTCAGATTAAAATTATATGAAGGTTTTCTGGGCTTGGACTAGTTTAAATCATGCAAACCTCTTTATGGGAGTTTCCTGTCTCAGTGCAGGCGTTTTAATCACCTGCTGCAACGAACTGTGGACATTTACGCAACTTCATGGGTCTCGGGTGTGTTTTCCTGTCTCTGTAAGCAAAATATCTCATGAACCATTGGATGGATGTGAATAAATCTAAAAAATTTAACTTTGAATATGCATCTACAACTCTAATGTTTGGATTCATCCTGATTCAAGCAAGCAGCCACCGCTAGACCATCTTATCAAATGACATTACCTCAAGCAGATTTACACGTTTGACCTAAAATTTGGTGTGGTAGTAGCTGAGAGTCATCCCCAACACCTGTTCTGGGCTCTAACTGATTGCACAGATCTGTTTTAAAACTCTGCCATTAATGATTGAAGTCAGCTGTGCTTGTTAAAGGATCTCATGAAGCACTGCATGAAATTTAATGACACTTTCAAAAAGTAACAGTGTGATGTACAACTCGTTATCTCTGGGAGTTAGCCTGATCCAAGATGGTTGCCGAAGTTAATCGAACCTAAACGCAATTATGGCTAAACCTCAAGAAACTCAGATCTCACACGGTCACGAGATTCTGCATCGATTCTTTTACAAGGTTTGATCAAAACTGATATGGCAATGTTTAAAAGCACTGGTGTGAAAGATGGCCGCCATACGCACTCCTTCAAAACACACAAGTAGTAGTACACACAGATAGTATCTGACTCACCTTCTTGTAGTACAGCTGCGTCATGGGATTCATTTGGACAGACTGGGAACAAAAAAGAAAGAAAAACAAAATTCAATACAAGTAAAATGTAAAATGAATGCGGTCATAAACAGACATGTCTAAGGCCTCTAGCAGATACTTTAACGACGTTGGACCAACGAGTTTTGATCCTGGAACTTCTCTGCGAAACATTTAGCAGATTCTGTGCATGTATAATAGAATATATAATTGACTTTATGAACATTTAGAGCCTCATCAGTCCTGGCTCTGCTCTCGTTATTACACGTAATCCTCACAAAGCCCGATCTAACAGGAAGTGTTTAGCTCCTCTCATTCGCACGCTTGTGTGAGCTCCAGTTTATTTGTTCGAGTCTTCACCATGTTGACTTTTTGCACCATAATTAATCCATGTTTGTTCACTTCTGCGCTCGAGACAGACGCTGCACGTTTACATTTTCCGACGCAGCTCAGCATTAATTTGTCTGCAGCAGGAAACAGTCGCAACGAATGCGGCAAAGAAGAATCTGTGTTTCAGAGAGGAAAAAAGAGCTAATTAGAGTTGTTGTTGTGAATGCTCGAATAAAGAATAATTAATAACCAAAGAACAGACTGGACACGTGCTGAAGGACTGCAGTGGGACAAGAGTGAAAACTGGAGAAAAAAGCATTTTCTGCAACAATGCACAGTGTTGAATGACGTCACTGAAAACTCTGGAAGAAACTAAAAAAGAAAACCAAAATAAATAATAAAGCAGTAGCTAAAACGAGCACAACCATACATACAAGCTAACATTAGCACCAGCAGCCAAAATTAAAAATTAAAGAAGTAGCTAAAAGCTCAAATTAACCAAATCAAAAGGTTTAAGCTAAAAGTCACTAGATTAATGTCACTAGATAAATGTGGTTTCAAGCTGAAATCAGCTAAACCTTAGTTAAATGCTAAAGCTAACAAAACCTTAGTTAAGAGCTTTAATTAGCTAAGCAGTAGCTAAAAATCAACAAAACAACAACAAATCTAAAAGTAGCAAAACACCAACTAAAGCTTAATGTAGAGGAACAGTACCTAAACGCTAAAATTAGCAACAGCAGCTAAAAGCAAACATTAACAAAGCAGTAGCTAAATGCTCAAATTAACCAAACCAAAAGGTTTAAGCTAAAAGTCACTAGATTATTAGATTCAACATAAATGTAGTTCAAAGCTAAAATCAGCTAAACCTTACAAGCGTAAATTATCAAACCAGAAGCTAAAATCAACAAAACAACAAAGCTAAATGCAGCTAAGCACTAACTAAAGCATAAAGAAGAGGAACAGTACCTACAAGCTAAAATTAGCAACAGCAGCTAAAAGCAAAAGTTAACAAAGCAGTAGCTAAAAGCTGAAATTAACCTAACCTAAAGGTATGAGCTAAAACTCACTACATTTAACATAAATGTGGTTCAAAGCTAAAATCAGCAAAACCTTAGTTGAAAGCTTAAATTAGCCAAGCAGTAGCTAAAATCAACAAAACAACAACAAAGCTAAAAGTAGCGAAACACTAGCTGAAGCTTAAAGTACAGAAATAGTACCTAAAACCTGAAATTACTAAGACAGTAACTAAATCCTAAAACTATCAGCTAGAAGCTAAAACTGGAATAACAGTAGCTACAAATTAAACTTATCAAATCTGCAGCTAAACATTAACAGCGCAACTAAAAGCTATAAATATTTTCTAACAGCTAAATGTGGCAAACCAGCAGCTGACAGTTTGATTAGCATGCAGCAGCCAAAAGCTAAAATGAGTGTAAGACAAAAACAAAAAGTTTGCTGAAGTAGACTTTAAAGGACAAAGTTAGGATTTGGCTGTAAATGTATATTTTTAACAAGTTAAATAGATCAAGGATGCTAAAAGCTGAACCGATCGAGCCAAACGTTTTGACATAAATAAATAAAAAGTGCAACGTGTGCAGAAGTTGTTCCACTGCAACAAGAAGAAAAACAAATCAGCTTTCACATAATTATGGAAAACGAGTCTTTTTATCTGATTATCGTTCGTCACACTCATTAAACACAAACTAAAGTCCGTGCTCCTTTCCAGCTGTTCTCCCAGCTAAACAAAACAGCCGAAGACAAAAACTGAAGGACGGCTTTCAGAAACACGTGGAGTCTCAGAACGGACCCGTTTGGTTCTGATCGTTCCAACAGCGATGGCTCCTGACAGCTAAAACCTTTTTCAACAGCCGTTTTATTGCCCCTCGCTGCTCGTTTTTATGGGCCGTTCCC
>NC_056498.1:40445687-40453786 GCF_014905685.2 Nematolebias whitei
AAAAAAAGTTTCAGTAAAAATCCTTCCAGCTGCACAGCATCTGATACCAGAGGAAACAATCATCCAAAAAACGTGATTTACATCCAGAAAAAGAGGAATTAAAGTTTCTAAAAGCAAAATCTCAAAATGAAAGTAACAGAGCTGCTCCAACATGCTGCCACTTTGAGCAGCGCAATTCTAGAACAATCTATCTGTATCCATCTATCTCTTTTTTCATTCAACCTTTATTTAGACAGGTAAATCCCATTGAGCCTCGAGGATCTCTATCTGTATCTATCCATCTATTTCTATCTATCTGTATCCATCCATCTATCTGTATCTATTTATCTATCTCGCTCTCTATCTGTATCTCTCTATCATATATATATATATATATATATATATATATATATATAATTTTCATTTTATTTATTTATTAAGTTGTCACCATGTGTTTTCCAGTTTTTATATTGCTATACATTCAAGAGTAAGAAAATCTTTGTGCAGCGATGTACCCATTTACTTTCCACAGTGCTACATGCCACTCCACATCCAAGAAAAAAAAAAGAAACAATTTCAACATTAAGTTGAGAAAAAGTCACATTAATAACCTCAGAGTTGTATTTTACATCACTCTTACTTTATTATAAATGATTATAGATTATATTATGTTGGAGTAAGGCCGTTCTTGTTTCGTCCTTCACTATTTGAGCTCTTTTCCAGCTCCTCACTTCATTTATTCTCTCCTCCTTCACTCAGGGTGCCCTCTGCTCCATCTGTCTCACTTCATCTTCATCATTTATCCAATTTTACCCCATTAATTCCTCCCCACTCAATTTTATTCTCAAACTCTCCATCTTCAAGTATGGAGAGCAAAAAGTGCCAAAAATTAAAGCACAAATGTTAACAAATATTGCCATGGAAAAATATTAGTTGTGGTACAGCAACGTGTTCTGTGAGCACGTCACTCACAGCAGTCCACGTGTAGAAGGTGGTGGGGGAGATTCAGGTCCATCATGTTGTCAGATGAACCAGTTCTGAATGCAATCTGCCATTTTTTTTAATTTTAGCTATAAAGACAGCCAGAACATCTAAAGAAACATTTGAATTCCTCCACTTAGGCCACACCCCCTTTATTATTTTACAAAAATAACCCTTTTTAGAGGCGTGTTTGGGTCTCGGACACAAAGAGGATCCTGAGTGGAGTTCCTGCAGGACGGGTCAAACTCTCATAAATCAGAGTGACGCCGACGACTCCAACGTTTGACGAGAGGGAGGTGTTTTCAGGCAAACACCAGCTGAAAACGTTGATGACCAACCTGAGAGCAGCAACACTCCACAGTTTAGTTTTTCTTCTTCCCACACAAACTAATGCACTGCAGCAAAGAGCCAAACCTCCTCCTGCAGGAGCCCAACGCCGCCTCCCGACACACAGACCGAGAACAAGAACCACCCCCGCCCCGTCTCCTCGGTGAGCCGGCTCAGATAAAGACGAGGATGGTGTCCAGGACGAAAACTCCTCCTGATCCGTATAATTTCCAGAAATGATCACAGCACTGCTTTGAGAGTCTCGTTCATTCTGAAGGACTAAAAAAAAATCTTTGTAGCGTTTTCTTCCATGTTGGGTCTCGGGGGCCATTTTCTCCTCATTTACATGCAGATTAGCATTCTGAGCAGAAGCAGATTAACTTAATGTGGCGCTCGAGGGCAACCGTTACCGCTGGAATGAAAACGAAGGAGGACTGGCAAAGTCCTGATTTACATGAACTCATGGCTAAAGCTGAGGTTGAACCAAAACAAACAACAATAAACAAACAACAATAAACAAAGAGACAGAAGGAAGGGTTAAGAAATCCTCTTTTGCTCCTATTAAAGAGCTGGCGTTCCTGTAAGAAAGCACATCGCCCGCTGCTTTTCAATTCAATTCAAAAATACTTTATTAATCCCAAAGGGAAATTAATTGTTGTTGTAGCTCATCTTGGTTTCATTAGAGTTGTTGTAGATGCTGATGGATTTGGGCAGGAAGGATCTCTTGTAGCAGTCCGTCCCACAGCGAACCTAACTGCTGGTGTCGGGGGATGATCTTGGTCCTCCCGGTGTCACGAGCCATGTTTCCCGCCACCTCCAAGATCTCAGCGGTCAGGCACTCGAGCATTGCCTCCAGGTAGACAGGAATGCATCCACGGCACCTTCTTTTCAACACCTTTGGGATTTGGGGCTGTAGTTGAGGTATTATTTGAGCTTTTAATAGATTAGCAGCTCCCAATAGTAGAAAACCACCTTGTTGTTGTTATGGTTACGCATCATAACAAATGTCCAAAAGTAAAAAAAGTTTCAGTAAAATCCTTCCGGCAGCACAGCATCTGATACCAGAGGAAGTAATCATCTGAAAAAAAAAATCAATTTACACGCAGAAAAAAAAAAAAAGAGTAACGTTTTCAAAAGCAAAATCTCAGAATGAATGTGAGAGCTACTCCAACATGCAGCCACCTTGAGCGGCACAATTATGGAATTCATTTTCCTGCTAGAGTTACAAACTTATTTTGCTAACAGACATTTGTTTTTGTTTGAACCTTCATTTAATGAGCAGATCCCACTGAGATCACAGGTCTCTGCATCTTTTTGACTGCCGGAGGAAACCCACGCCAACACGAGGAGAGCAAACTCCACACAGAAAGACCCCAGGTCCAAAGCAGGGATTGAACCCAGGACCTTCTTGCTGTGAGGCAACAGTCCTAACCACTGAGCAACCGTGTTGCCAAAACACACAGAGATTATTTTAGCAGTGGACAATTTAAGATATTCCTCTTTGCTTCAACAACAAAGCCCCAAACGGAGCCTATCACATCCAAGTACAACAGATCCTGGTGATTAGGGACGGACTATTACAAAGCAGCCACCTATTATTATCCACCTGACAAGAGTTTCTTAACTTTAGATCTTAATATTCTGTCAACTTTAATGTGTCCTGAACTGCAACATGTACCCCCACAAGCGTTACATCAAAACGACTCGACACCGTGATGTGTGCGAATGCTTTTATTGACGTTTTGAGTTACCACGGCGACGTAATTTGCAAACAGAGACGCCATTTTTATTAGTCATTTTCCAGACTCTAGTTGCTAATCAAATATTCAAGATGGCTGCCTGAGCTTAATGGGAAAAATACTGCAAATCAACCATTTTTAGAGATATTAAGCTGAAATTTGTTGTAGTGGTAGCTGAGAGCAATTCCTAATAAATAATGAATAAAAAAAAATCAAGATGGCCACCAAAGCTAAATTTAAATGTCTATAACTCGGCTATTTTTTTTACACATCTAGAGCTGAAATTTGGCGAGATTGTAGCTGAGAATGTTCCCCATCACATACTGAATCCAGATTAAAAATCCAAGATGGCCACCTTAGCTTAAAAGAAAAAAAAAAGACTAACTCATTGATATTTTGCCATTTTAAGCTGAAATTTGGCATGGTGGTAGCTGAGCGCGAACCCGAACATATAATACTGACAAATCAACATTTTAAAATGGCCGCCTTGTGGCAGTCCCCGTCAAAGATTCTCCAGGAACTTTCTAGTTCCCTTTAACACTGACCTGGATGAGAAGTAAAAACTTAGTTTAGAGCACACACTTCAAAGAAAACTCCTACAAGCAACTATTTCTGCAACTAAATCATTAAAGTGCTTCAGAAAATAAAGTTTACATCAACCAGACGTTCGGCTTGATGTTTTGTTTTTAGGACGAATAAAAAAAATGGAGAAGTGGTTTGATTTTTGCTGTCCAACATCTGCTCTATGGTCTATAACAGGAGCTTTTCTCCAAATGTTAGTTCTTAAAAATCAGAAATGTGCTGACAGAACGCAGAGGCGGTCGTTTGGTAAAAAACACTGAAGAGAACTCTGTCACTGCTGGAGCGGATTACAAGCCGTGAGCACATTTATTGTTATTACACCGGTCGTAAAAAGAGGAAGCGACCTGCAGAAAACACAAAGCATCCCGCTCAGAGTCCAAATGATCCTCTCTGCCTCGGAGAACAGAGAACACACCTCATCTTTGGCACAACTTGAAAAGATTTCAGCGTCAACTCAACTGGTTCAGATGAAAGCTGCAATGATCACGTCTTTCAGCTACACAAGAACACTTATCCTGACGGCAGAGGACCTGACTTAACTTTGCTGGACTTATCCTTATCGTCTCATCATGTGCTTCTAACAGATCAGATGTGTTTTATTATTGATGCAAAACAGAAAAATTACTAAAAATCTTTGAAGAAAGTTACATCCCAAGCTCAGCACCTCACATGTCAAAGCTTTAAACAAAGATGTTGACCTGCTGGAGCTCGGAGTCCATGCTGGCGGTCAGTTTCACCTACTACCTCCCAAAGTTCAGCTCAAAAGTTGTAAAACTGACAGAGTTATGGCAGTTTTTATTTTACTGCAGCATACAATTTGAATAAAGTTTCACTCCAAGGTGTCACGACTAAACCAGTGATTACTTTGTGAAGGTTTTGGTCCTGTTAAAGAAGGTCTACACTGGTCCTGCTAGACCTCAGTGCTCCAGTGCAACATTCCTACTATCGCCTCTGGTTCTGTGTCAGATGAGACAACTTAAAAAATGTCACTACAACCGGATTTATGTTTGGACTGTTTTTGTCGTGTTGAACTCTCTGAATTGTCAAAAGTAATAGCTTCATCCAAACCATCCACATGTCTGCTAGATCCAATCCCAACCAGACTGTTTAAAGAGGTATTTCCCCTAATCATTGTCCACATTTTGGATCTACTTAATTTGTCGTTAATGAATGATTATGTACCACATCGCTTTAAGGTTGCTCTAATTAAACCTTGATTCAGAAATTCTGGTCAATTATAGACCTATATCTAATCTAACTTTCAATTTAAAAATTCTAAAGAAAATTGTTGCAGGTCAGTTGTGTGATCATCTGCAAAGAAATAATCTGTTTGAAGAGTTTCAATCAGGGTTTAGAGCTCATCATAGCACAGAATCTGCACTGGTGAAAGTTACCAATGATATTCTCATGGCCTCTGACAACAGACAGGTGTCTCCACTGGTCCTGTTAGATCTCAGTGCTGCATTTGATACAGCTGATCACAATATTCTACTACAGAGACTCGAATATGATATCGGCATCACAGGAATGGCTCTAAATTGGTTTAAATCACATGTGACAAACTCAAGGCCTGAGGGCCAAATGTGGCCCTCATTGACATTTTATCTGGCCCCCAAGATGATATGTTAAATGTAAATTACTTTTTTCACTTGAATTTTTTCAATAATCTTTGATTATCATGTCAAAAGTGCAACAGAGAATGTCAAATGAGACCAATCAAGCTCCTTTTTTCTGGAACCTGCAACCAAGAAAAGATGTTGGGTGTCTAACTTGAGTTAATGTAGATTCTGAAAATGGCCCTTAGTTTGAGAAATATTTTAATTTTGGCCCCTTTTGTAAATGAGTTTGACACTCATGGTTTAAATCATATTTATCTGATAGATTCCAGTTTGTAAATATAAATAATGAATCTTTGTACACCAAAGTCAGTCATGGAGATCCTCAAGGTTCAGTGCTCGGACCAATGCTCTTTACCTTGTATATGCTTCTATTAGGTAAAGTTATTAAACAAGCATGGGATACATTTTCATTGTTATGCTGATGATACACAGTTATATTTGTCCATGAAACCCGATGAATCCAATCAGTTACTTAAGTTACAACCATGTCTTAAAGACATAAAAACCTGGATGACCCTAAATTTTTTGTTTTTGAACACAGACAAGACTGAGGTTTTAGTTTTTGGACCTGAGCATCTTAGGAATAAATGTTTCAGTCTTTCACCCTCCATGGATGACGTTAATCTGTCCTCCATTTCTAATGTTAAAAATCTTGGTGTTATTTTTGATCAGGACATGTCTTTTATCTCTCACATTAAAAAAGTTACCAGAACCTCCTTCTTCCACCTGCATAATATCACTAACATTAGAAACATGTTATCTAAAAATGATGCAGAAAAACTGGTTCATGCATTTGTCATGTCCAGACTGGACTATTGCAGTGGTTTATTATCTGGCTTCCTTAGATAGATACTTTTAACTAATTACCTTTTTTAATGTATGTGGATGTTTTTGTTCAGTGCCCTGAGTTGACTTCTTTGTGACTTGGAGCTATATAAAAAAAAGTAAATCGAATTATGAGTACTAGTTTTTCTGTCCTTCTTGACTTTGCAATGAGCACCTTTACGTTCTGAACCAGATATAGTTCTTGCAGATTTATGAGAAGATTCACGACATCTCAGCTCGAAACAAACTCGTCTCAACGTTCAACTGAACTCAAAGTTCTCTTACAGCCTCGGAGCCTTTGTTTCTGGGGTAAGTTGCTCAGAAACATTCTTTTCTTTGCACCTCGGTCTGGCAGGAGGATCTTCAGAAGAACAACGGAGGAGATTCTGGCAAATCAAACAAATAAAATGTTGGCTGATGATGCAACCCGTTCGTTGTGTAACGCTCTAAATATAGACCTGAAAGGCGCGCAGCATTTTGGGAGGCCGCTGTTGGGCCTAAAATCCTGGGGGAGCTTGGAGTCCCGTCCTCCTCCTCCTCTAATCCCTCTGTTCCCCTCGCCCTGTCTCGTCAGCTTTTCTCTTCGCTCCAGTTTGGTTTCAAATAATTTTATCCTCCTTCACGTCTCCTTCAGCTCTTTCATTTCTTCCATCCTCCTCTAATCCCGACTCCCCTCCTTTTCTTGAAAGCTCCTTTCTTCTCAGGTCCGTCAGAGGAATATCTCTTCTCTAGGTTCACAATCATCCCTTCATCTCTCTATCTTCATCTATCACTTCCTGTCACCTTTACCTTCATATCAATCATCCTGCCTTCTGTTATGAACTTCATCCCTTTTATTAACAGCCATCTTTCCTCCATCCTCATCTTCTACACTACCCTCCTCTTCCTCCCGTCATGTTCATGATGTTCAGAAACCAGCTTCCTTTCTCCCCATCCTTAGTTGACATTCCCGTCCTCTTTCCTTCCTTATTTTTCTTCCACGTCATGCTCGGAGCCGACGCTCTCTCCATCGGGTCCCGGTCCTCAGACTGAACGCAGCTCACCGCCGTGTGTCAGGATCTCAATAAACACGTCAGACTCGAACCACGGAGGAATGGAGTAACGGTTGTTTGTTTACACAGTTAGAGATAGGATGCGTTTCTGATCCTTCACACAAATTAAATACATCAGGGACTTTGTGACGCTGACTACGGTGTATCTTAATAATTTTAAGAACCACACCTTCGGTTTCCATGGGGGGAAAAACACTTTGTTACTTCTACTTAAAGTTTTATTTACAGTTTTCAAAATTCAGACGTAGTTTCATCAATATTTCCTCTTTATTTTGTTCCACTCATCTTCCCCTCTGACCGGTCTCCCAGTCTGTTGATGAAAAACATCCCCACAGCATGATGCTGCCACCACCGTGCTTCACTGTGTTTAAAGCAGTTTTGTTTGAAATGTATTCAGTCTGTCTTCTCTCCTTCCTCCCTTGGATCCTTCCTTCCCTTCTTCCATTCTAGGTTCCTTCTCTTTAATTTAGTCATGCATGATTATACAGTGAGCTATAATTAAATCTGCTGCGCAACATCGCTCCTGTTAATTAGCCTGATCTGCATCTATGCAAGCGTGTGTGTGAACATTTATGCACCCCTGAATGTAACACAAAGCGCTGCACAAGTAGTGGCAGGTGTGTACTTGTAGGAGTGCGTTTCTGTTTGTGTGACTTTCCATTTAATCAGTGAATCAGTGTGTCCTGATCTGCATCGTTGGACATGGCATTAAAGGGAGTGTGATGCTCTGGCAACACACACACATGCAGAAAGATCTTTCCTAAACTGTGATAAATGGAGCGGTTATCTCATCCGTGCACGGCATTTGTGTGCGGTTTGTTTCTGCGCAGTTTGAGTCAGACGAGACGAAGATGCTGAGCAGTGCAACTCTAAAATTCTTTTCACGTTTGAGAGAAGGAGCGAATGCACAAAAACAGAGAAAAACAAACCCTGTACTCCTTAGAAGTCCATGCACATGCAAGCACACACACACACACACACACACACACACACAC
>NC_056498.1:40453796-40466180 GCF_014905685.2 Nematolebias whitei
CACACACACACACACACACACACACACACACACGTCTGTTGCGGTGCTTAGTCATGACAGAGGGAGGCAGCAGGATCGCCATGGAAACAATGCTTGCAGCGGACCAGTCAGGAGGCAGCTGTGGTTTGTTGCAGCAGCACTTTAGAGGTTAAACCAGCAGGTTGGAGTCCTCCTTCATTATCTTATTTAAGCCCATCAGAACATCATTATCCACCTTAAGAAGGGCTCATCATGGGCTTAGAGTCTCCCAAATTAAAAAAAAGACGACACGATCGGTGGTTTATTCTGCTCTGAACAGCTTTGCTCTACAGTAGGCGCCTCAGATGTGTAGAGTCATTATGTAACTCTGGAACAGAAGCGTTTATAGAGCAACCAGCTCAAAAATACAGGAATGTAGAGCCTTACAGTAAATTATATGACTCAAACCAGTCAGAATTTAACTTCATGAAGTGGAACTGGACTTTTAAACTTAAAAGAAAAACTGTGATGAAATCACTAAAATGTTTAATCAGGTTAACTAAAAAAAAAAAACTGCCAAGAATGTTAAAAAATCAGTCCATGTAGAGGCAGAATGAATGATTGATCAGTTTTAATCAGCCACATTGACACATTTTTACAAACAGCAACTGGCCATGCTTGTGCAAACTTAAATTATTATACATTAGTAGAAATATGAAAAAGAGTCCAGGCAGGATGGAGCGGATGGAGAAAAGTTTCAGGAGTGATTTGTGACAAAAAGGGTGTCAGCAAAGGTCAAAGGAAAAGTTTTCAAGACAGTGGTGAGACCAGCTATGTTGTATGGACTGGAGACAGAGACATGGACAAAGAGACAGGAGACAGTAATTAAGATGTTGAGGTTCTCTTTAGGAGAGACAAGGATGGAGAAGATTAGGAATGAGATCATCAGAGGTACAGCACAGGTTGAACAACTGGGAGGTAAAGTTAGACACACTGAGATGTTTTGGACATGTCCAGAGGAAGGACAGTGGTTTGGACATGTCCAGAGGAGGGACAGTGGGTATATTGGTAGAAGGATGTTAGAAATGCAGCTGCCAGGAAAAAAGACAAAGAGGAGATATATGGATGCAGTTGGAGAGGACGTGGAGGTAGTTGGAGTGAGGACAGAGGACAGAGTGAGATGGAGGAGGATGACTCGCTGTGGTGACCCTTGAAGAGGGAAAAAGCCAAAATAATAAGAAGAACAACAACAAGAACAACAAGAAGAACACAAAGAACAAGAAGTACAAGAACAAAAGCAAGGCCAAGAAGAACAAGAAGAAATATGAAGACGTAGCAGCAGCTGCATCTCAATGGAGCTCACAATGTAGATTTTGTTCAGCAAAAACTCCTTTATGCATGAATTTTAAGGGTAAACGTTCTTTTAGGGTTTATTTTGGTCAAGCAGTTATATATATATTTTAAATTAAAAATACACATGTACAACAACAACAACAAAATTGGTGTAGAAAATAGCCATATGCTGCCCTGATGCATAAAAACAACAACAAACAAAAACCCTCATATCAGTCAGCCTCTAGTCTTTGGATTCAGTTTTTTTTTACCATGTGTAAAATTATATATTTTATGTACTGCAACTGTTTTAGAAAGTAATTTTGTTTATAAGTTGAGACACAAACATGCGGACTAAAGAGCAGAAACAGACACAAAACAAGAAAAACGACCATTTCAGCACCAAGGACAGCTCCCGGAACTCAAACGTTCAGTAAAAAGTCAAAAATGGAAATTTAGAGTTTTTGTTTGTTGGTGTTGTTCAGCTGAAAGTTTGTCCTTGAGTTCTGCCCAACGATCTCTAAATGTGAGTAACTGCAGATGGTACAAGGAGTTTTAAACACTGAAAACAGATTAAACACATGAACCAGCTGCGGAGAAGTTGAGGCTCTTTCCTCGTTTTTTAAACCTAGAATTAATGACTCGCTGCATTTCATTAAAACAACTGTAATCCAGAGAACAGCAAATAGTTACAACAATATCTCATCTGTGAAACAACTTTTGTGTTATCACTGAATTAAAAAAAAAAATCATCCTTCATGGTTTTTAAAGGCCTTCACTGTAAATTCAGGTCCATACAGATGTCATATTTTTTAATTGGTGAAATACTTCTGTAGTTTCAAATGATCCCTGATGAGATCAAACTGTTGATTTTTAAAATTTAAGAGTAATAGTGAAAATGGGAATATTGTTGAATTTTTTGTTTTTCCATTCAGAGTCACAAAACACGGCAGCGATATAAAGTTCACTTTATGTCTATAGTGTAACTTAAATGTTTTGGAGCTGCACATTTTGCTCATATTTAACCTGAGGATTCATCAAAGAACCCGAGGTCTTCAAGGATCTCACCTTTTAACACTCACAGCATCAGGAAAGACTGAGCGCTCGTAAAATACAGACTCTGTCAATATTATTCCTGCTCCTGCCTACAGATTACAATCTGTTTGAGGATGTTTGGAATAGTTAACATGTAACATTATTAACTTAATCCATAATAGTGTCCATGCTGAGTTACTTAAACAGAAGTTTCAGAGTATTTTATTCAGGGTTGCCAACAGAACAGAATATAGAACAGACATCAGATTAAAGTTCACATTTGATCTTAAACTCATTGTAACCTATTGTAAAACAAAAGGAGTAAATAAAAAACAACAATTGTAAATAAAACTAGAGAAAATGCATTTCCTTCGAAAATGCATTAATGCTTATTGCAGAAAAATTAGCTGAAAAACAAGTGAAATTAACTTAAAAAACATGCTGAAATGTTGCTGAAATAAAGAACAAGCATAAAAATGAACAGAAGAAAGCAGGAAGAACACGTATTTGCTGAATTAGGTTTAAATATGCAGAAATTAGCACAAAAATGAGGAAATTAACAACAAAAAAGAGCCGACATCAGCAAAAAATAGCTGAAAACTAGATGAAAAGGCAGAAACAAGCTTAAACTGCCAGAAGGAAGTGGACAGAGCTGAAATGAGAAAGGGAGAAAAAAAGGGAAGTAATTGAAAAAGCTAAAATGAGCTTAAAACAGCAAAATAGTAGCTTAAACAGCAGAAACTGCTGAAAGGACCATAACAAGCTGAAATGAGCAGAATAAGGTTAATTAGACTGAAATTAACATAAAAAAATACTTGAATTTATCTGAAAACAGACAAAAATAGCTAAAAATACCAAAAAGCTAGCTGAAAAGGTAGAACAAGCTTAAATCAGCAGAAGAAAGCAGAAAGAACATGTTTGTCCATTTAAGCTGAAAGAAGCAGAAATGAACACAAAAAAGTGGAAATTATGTGAAAAAAGCTTAAGTTAACAAATAACAGCTAAAACGTAGTTTAAAAAGCAGAACGAAGCTTAAATTACTAAAAGCAAGTGGAGAGAACATTTTAGCTGAATTAGGCTGAAAAAGTTGAAATGAGTGCAAAAAATGTGGAGTTATCCAAAAAGCTTAAATTAGCATGAAACAACGAAATATAAGCTGAAATAGCAGAAAAAGTTTAAACTTGCATAAATAAACTGAAAGGAGCATAAGCTGAAAATAGCTGAAAAACTGCTTAAATTTGCAGCAAGAAGCTGAAAGAAGCTGAAGCAGAACAAAATGTGAACGGAGCAGTAAAAGGTTGTAACAGATCGAATGATCTGAAGGATGGAAAATGAGCTCGATTCATTTTCTATGACGAAAAAAATGGCAGAAAAGGCTAAATATTTCAAAAAGCTAAAGTTGCACCAATACCAAATGCCACAGCACCCTTCTCCTGAAAGAGCCGAATGTTTTGATTCATGTGTTGAAACAGATGAAAAGTGCGGGACGAGAAAGATGATTAAAAACGTACGGAAGAAAAAAATCATCACAATAGAGAGAATCCTTCATAAACATTCAGACAATAAAACGCACGAGTCGTTTGATCTCATGGCTTTCTCTTTCTGTCGGAGAAGTTCCTGCACCACCGTTCCACAAGGTCTTATAAAGGAATCAGACAGTGTGCCGTTTAAATGCGTCTGAAACAATAAAACGTACGTGAGACGGTTTCTCTTCGAACTCCGTTGGATCATCAGTAAATATCAACGTCTCGTCACAGGAACCAGTTTAACCTCGTTCAGGCGCTAACAGGGATTTAATTACTGAGAGGAAGCGTGCACGCAGACAAACGAGCACGCTGATAAAAGCAGGCCGCTGACTCGTTAGTGCCCCCTTTACACAACCTCTGTGTGTGTGTGTGTGTGTGTGTGTGTGTGTGTTAATTAGGCAGGAAGACAGCAGGCAGACGTAAGTCAGCTTCCTTTGATCTGACACCGTTAAGCACTTCCCAGAAACTCCCTCGGACACAGAAACACGCACCTTCTCAGTGGAGACGACAACGGACGACTCCGCAGTGACATCTGCACCAAACACACACACACACACACACACACACACCTGTGCATGCCATATTAAAATGCTCTCATTGTGACAGCAGAGGAACATCAGGCAGTCTGAACACGGATCAAACACCGGCGCTCATCGTAAAGTTCCGTTTGGACGTAACGAACCGGTGACGTGTTGATCAACAGTTTCTGTGCAGCCGGTGGACGTGAAGCACTTTAAGCACAAGAGCTGAAGTGAAATAAACGAGGAGAGACGAGCGGAGTGGAGAATTACAGAAAGAGAGACTAAGTTTAAACCAAGGTTGTGGTCTGCATGAATCTTGGAATGACAAATGTCCTGAAATATACTCAGTATATTATATTTTAATCCAATAGATTACATGACTGTGTATATTTTGTTCAGTACAATGGTGAATGATGTTTTAGCCACCTGGATGAGAGTTTATCTCAGGGGTGGTCACACTTTTTCAGCAAGGAGCTTCTTTTAAAATGACCAAGTCAAAGTGATCTACCTACAACAAGACATCATTTACACGAGAACAACCTCTGGAAACATTAGTGGTTTTTTTTTTTCCAATGTTTATTGGAGGTAATAAACAAAAAATGAGCGGGTCTACATGAAAAACATTGTAGTTTCCATGTCAGTCAGGTTGCCAGATAAGAAATGGTGAACTATATAGTACTGTGGCTTTAAAATGACAGTATTTTGACCTAAACTGTCATGTGCCGAGTAAAGATATTCTAAGATGAGGTGTGTTGTGTTTGCTGAACATGTGCACAGAAAAGTAGGGGGTAAATAAGACATTTAAGTGTACCTGGCAACCCTCATTGCGCATGCAGTGTCTGCATGACAGTTAGTCGAAACTGCTGAAGACACACATGCTGTGTGGAGCTTTTCAGGGGACAGTTTTGTGAATCTTCATCTCTTCTCCTGTCCATGGCACGCAGAACTGCATTCTCAACTGTGAACATTATTTTGTTGAGCCATTCCGCCCACCTAGACCTGCTTTGTCCCCACCTGTGAACGTTTGAAATGAAACGAAGCAGAACCGGTGTCTCAACAGTGTTTACACCTCATTTCTCTGGGGTGTTTTCAAACCGCAGCTGTGGCGTCATTGAGACGGGTCGGGGACGTTCACGACACATTTAGTGACTTTTTTAAGATTTGTCGCACAAAATCTTCGAACAAGTTCAAAACTCAAGCGACTGAACTGCTTCCTGTTCTGACTCACAGGGAAGTTAAACCTGCAGATGTTGAGACATTCTGTCCTGAACAACTAAACACCTACATCAACGAACAGGTAAAGAAAACCACCATGACCAGTGTTTGGTATCCAGAGTACAGAGAAGAAGGTAAAGACACAAAACAAGTTAAAACTTTCATAAAAAGTTAATCAAGATTAGACGAATAATCTATTCATTTTATGACTGTAGTTTTGACTTCGGGCGAACCAGCCATGTTTGACACGGGAACAAAAAATCATTTCTTACAACTGCACCTTTAGAATTGTACTTTATGCAAATAATAAATCCTAAAACCTGTGATGTAAACATCTTTAGGAGAAAGAAAAAGAATCAGCTGTAAAGTGTTTTAAAACATGGCAAAGTCATTACACCTCCAAATCTGAGGAAGGGTGGACTGTTCTCTTCAGGTCGAGGGTGAGGTTCAGCCTCAAGTGGAGGAGTTCAAGTATCTCGGGGTTTTGTTCACGAGTGAGGGAAGAATGGAGCGTGAGATGGACAGATGGATCGGTGCAGCGTCTGCAGTATTGTGGACTCTGTACCGGTCCTTTGTGGTGAAGAGGGAGCTGAGCTGTACGAAGCTCTCTGTTTACCGGTTGGTCTACGTTCCTACCCTCACCTCTGGTCATGAGCTCTGGACAGTGACTAAAGAATGAGATCGTGGATACAGGCGGACTCTCCCTTAGAGATACGATGAGAAGTTCAGTTCTCCAGGAGAGACTCCGAGTAGAACCGCTGCTCCTCCACATCGAGAAGAGCCAGTTGAGGTGGTTCGGGCATGTGGTAAGGATGGACCCTGGGCGCCTCCGTAGGGAGGTGCTTCTATCATGTCCGACTGAGAGGAGACCCCGGTGAAGACGCAGGGCACGCTGGAGAGAGTTGGGCCTGAGAACGCCTTGGAGTCCTCCCAGAAGAGCTGGAAGAGGCTGTGGAGAGAGATGTCTGGACCTCCCTGCTCAAGCTGCTGCCCCCCGAGACCTGACGTCAGAACAAGAGAAAGATGATGCATGGACGGACGGACAGCAAACTATTAGCTGCCAGGTTCATCTTAAATTTGGACTTTATTGAATATAAAACGTTCATAGAAGTCCATCTTTTTCCAGGAGGTCAGAGATGGTGAAAACACGACCGAGCCAACATTTTCACCTCAAACAGCATCAAAGTCCAGGCTGGGGTTGATAAGAAGCAACCACTGAAACTGATGCTCTTACAGTTGTGTGATCAGATGAAGTCGAGTGACTCTTTGAGCAGATGGAAGCGCTCATGGCAGATGATTAACGGACATCTATTCCAGTCACCTGCCAGCAGGATGGAGGAGGGCTATAAATAGCTGGAACCAGTGAGAGCTTTTCCAGTTAAAAATCAAACATGAGCTCCTGGACCTGCTGCCAGTTTTAAAACATTCTTTCATCCGGCAGTGAGAGAAGAAACGAGCAGCGCCGGAGGAGGCCGTGATCTTTCTGCAGGACTGAGCTCCATCAGAAGCATCAAGTCCTCCAGCGTGGCTGCGGGCAGAGGCCACACACATGAAAACTGACCGCTCGTTTCTCCTGGACCCGACCCTGATCAGGACTTTCAGGCTTCTCTCAGATGTGCAGAACACAGAAACTGCAGGTTGCTTCAGTCAACAAAGCATCTCTGAAATGACAGAACAGAGACGAGGAACAAGACCGTATCGATCAATGTCCAGCAGAGTCCTCAGTTTATTCTGTTCCGTGTTTGTAAAGGTCTTTGTGCACTGCGTCTATCCGTCTGAATATTTAAGAAGTGTTCGCTCCATTAGGATCCATTTTTCTTCCGTACGTTTTTCAGCATCTTCCTCGTCCCACAGTTTTCAGCTATTTCAACAAATCATGAATTAAAACGTTCGGCTCTTTCAGGACAATCCTGCTGTGACTTTTGGTTTTGGTGCAACTTTAGCTTTTTTGAACAATTTAGCCTTTTCTGACTTTTTTTCCTCTCATAGGAAATGAATTGAGTTCATTTTACATCGTTCCAACTCTTTAGACGTGTTTACAACCGTTTACTGCTCCTTTCACATTTTGTTCTGCTTCAGCTTCTTTCAGCTTCTTGCTGCAAATTTAAACACTTTTTTCAGCTAATTTCAGCTGTTTTGTGCTCATTTCAGGATCTTTCTGTTAACTACGACATTTTTGCGTTTGTTTTAACTTCTTTCAGCTGATTTCAGCTTGTTATACTCCTTTAAGCTTTTTCTGCTATATTTCAGCTCATATTTGGCTTTTTTAATGCTAAATACAGCTTATTTTTGCAGTCATTTATTTAAACTTTTTTTCTGCCTAATTAAGCAAAATGTGCTCTCTCAACTTCCTTCTAGTAATTTAAACTTTCTGCCTTTTTAGCTACTATTCAGCTGTTTTTTGCTAATTCAAGCTTTTTTTCTTATAATTTCCACTTTTTTCTTCTCATTTCTGCTTCTTTCAGTCTAATTGGGCAAACGTGTTCCTTCTACAAATTTTTAGCATTTTTTTAGTTAATTTCGGCTGTTTTCAGATAAAATTGTTTCTCATGGTAATTTCAGCTACTTTCAGCCTAATTCATTTCAGCCTAATTAATTTCTTTCTGCTAAGTTCAGCATGTTGTGCTCCTTTCAGCTCAATTAAGCTTGTTTCAGCTATTTCAGCCGTTTAGCCGTTTTATGCAAATTTTAGCTTTTTCAGCTGATTCCACATTTTTCTAGCATTTTTCAGCTCTTTAAGCTTCTTTCTGCCTTTCAGCTACTTTTCAGCCATTTTTTTTTAGCTAATTTCCTACTTTATGTGCCACTTTTTGCTTCTTTAAGCCCATTTCAGCAAATATTGGTAAATATCCTGTTTGCTTGTATGTATTAGTATACAACACTTTGGCCAATGGTGTTATTTTTAAAGTGCTTTATGAATAAAGTTGTATTGTATGTCAGCTTTTTGGGCTAATTTAGGCTTATTCTTCCATTTAAGCTACATTTCAGCATGTTTTTAGCCAATTTCAGCTGTTTCTCAGCAAGTTCTTCTGCAATAAGCATTCCCACTGCATTTTCATAGGAAGTGAAATTTCCACTGACTCCATATGAATGAATGAATCCATAACTAGACACAATTTAAATACACCTTGCACACCAAAACTCAGCCTTATCACCAGATTGTGTGTGAAAATAAAGATGGAGCACGTCCCTCTAATTCACAAAGTCTGAGCAAAGAGGCTAATTTCCAGCCTCCATCTGCACCGGAGCAGTTTGCCCGCATTTAAAATGAGGGATTATGCTCGACATGTTTATTAAAGGCCACACAAATTAGCAAAAAGCGGAGCGATTCTTAAAGCTCAGCAGTTTGTGTCAAATATTTACCTCCTGGCAGGAGAAGGAACTGAGGAAGAGGAGCAATCTGCTGCATGGCTGCCTTCTTTGCTCTTCTTTTATTTTTGCAAACATGAAAATAGCTAAAACTCAGTCAACTTGACAGATTTTTAGCTTAGATTTGGTGCGGTGGTAGCTGAGAGTCATCTTCAACACGCATTGTGAGCCAACGCTCTGGAAGATGTCCCTTTAATCTGCAAACGATCCTCGTTCACCAGGTTTGACCCACACAGCAGTTGCTCTGCTCTTCCTCATCACTGGATGATTTTATCCCGAAACTCGAGAGTAAAAGTCGACGGGAGACGAGCATTCCTTCAGCATCAGATCTTTAATTTGTTCATTAGTCTCATATAATTTATATAAAATGTTTTAATGGACGTGTTTGTCGAGCACGTTTCGATTCTCCGCTCCATTTCGAAGGTTATTTTCCAAACGTATCCGCATCAGTTTAAGTAATTTTTAATGAAGTGGGTTTTAAAATCAAATCCTGTCTTGTTTTTCCTGCAAGACATAAAGCGACGCAGTCTTTTCTGAGCCCATTAAGCAGCTATTAGCCCAGTGGAAGCCATTAAAGCCTCAGCTGGCAGTCAAACGACAAAAACATCCAATTCTGCTGTAAAAACTAAAAGCCATGCAGCAAGAAGGACAAGCTAAAAGACAAAGAGTCATTGTGAAGACAGGAGTGACAGAAGACAGATTTACCGAGTCAGCTTTTCGCTTCGGTCTGTGCGAAGCCCTGTCAGATCAAATTTGTCAAGACGTCAAAATAAATTGCTGTCGAGACGGAGAAACAAGCGGAGCGGGATGAAGACGTTTCCTTTCTTCTGTGAAATCATCTCTGAAAACTAACGAACACTTTGTCACAGGACGTAAAGCGAACGTTTGCACGCGGACGTCTCCAATAAGACTAAATCTGTAAATATCCTGAAACGAGTTTTCTTCTGAGACACGGAGGAGAAACTCCTCAAATATTCATGAGTGAGGACAAACTGACAGATAAGTGTCTGGCAGGGAGAGACACTTCTTCTCTCACCGACAGGTTCCCCGAAAGTTCCCAAACTTTACCGGAGAAAAACAATTCAAGAAGTTATGACGAGTTTAAAAAGAAACAAAACGAAAGAAAGAAGTTTTTTATTTCCAAAAAGTCTTAACGACACAAGTTTTAAGAAGCACAACAAACATCTGAACACAACAAATCATTTTTAAATCTGTTGTTTTTGGCTGAATAGTATGTTGGATAGTTGTGGGAGCGGTGGAGCAGAGGTTAGAGAGGGTGGGCCTGTGATCGGAAGGTCGCAGGTTCAACTCCCCGGACTGACAACAATTAAATGTGGGTGGGAAAAGTGAAACACCTGCCTCCACCCTCATTTGTCCCACTCTGTGCCCTTGAGCAAGGCCCTTAACCCCCACCATCTGCTCCCCCAGGCGCCCTAGATGCTCCCTGCTCCACACAGAGGGCTGTGGTAGCTCGGTGGTCTGTGGTTGAATCAGGAAAGACATCCGAGCTAGTTGACTGTGGGGGCCCCTGAAGCAAGGAGCAGCAGAAAGAAGAAGAAAAATACGTTGAATAACTGTTGAAGTTAAATTGAATTTCAAGGCTTGTTGTAATGAAACGCTCCCTCGTGCAATTTGTGGTTTTAAATGTTTATAAAATGTAAGTTGTGATTCATGAGGAGTTACAGAATCATTCTTGTACAAATACTACAATCCAACAACCTGGAGTACTATTTATGTTTTAGGTTTCTGGAGATACAGAGAAAACTTCCTACTGTCTTACGAGGAAAGAGGCGAAGGAGTTAAACGTAGGACAGAAAACTTGAAAAAGAAAACTTGTGATTTCAAACACTAATGGAGTTTAAGAAGCCAGAATGGACAGAAAGAAACAAACTCATCAAAAACGACATAAACTTGATAAAAACTGACACAAGAGCTGGGAGGAGAATAAACTGGACGTTACACACGTCAGGTCAACACAACACATGTGTGCTGATGAAGAACCACCTCCAGGATGCTGAGGAAAAACACAGACTCTACTAAATAAAACAGGAAGTGAGGCTGGTGAACACAAAAAGGAGCATGGAAAATAAAATAGTTGTAAAAGTAAAAAAAAACAAAAAACAAAAACAAACTTGTCAACTTTGACAGAACAAGAAAATCATTGTCAGGGAGTTTTTGATCAAAGTTTATGGATGTTTTTATCTACTGTGGCTGAGAACGTTATCTCTGCCCATGAACCATATGTTTGGGTTAACAGAGAGCTGAATGAGGAGCTGAGGGAGGCTGCAGGTGTTGCTCTGACGACGCCTCGAAGTCTGACAGCTCATCTGAACTGATAAGAGTAAAAAAACAAGCTGCTTCTGTGCACTTCCTGTATATCTGTGTGCACTTCCTGTATATCTGTGTGCACTTCCTGTATATCTGCGTGTACTTCCTGTATATATGCGTGTACTTCCTGTATATGTGTGTACTTCCTGTATATCTGCGTGTACTTCCTGTATATCTGTGCGTACTTCCTGTATATATGTGTGTACTTCCTGTATATCTGTGCATACTTCCTGTATATCTGTGTGTACTTCCTTTACATCTGTGTGTACTTCCTTATATCGGTGCGTACTTCCTACACATCTGTGCGTACTTTCTGTATATCTGTGCGTAGTTCCTGTATATCTGTGTGTACTTCCTGTATATCTGTGTGTACTTCCTACATATCTGTGCGTACTTCCTACATATCTGTCTGTACTTCCTGTATATCTGTGCGTACTTCCTGTATATATGTGTGTACTTCCAGTATATCTGTGTGTGTACTTCCTGTATATCTGTGTGTGTACTTCCTGTATATCTGTGCGTACTTCCAACATATCTGTGCGTACTTCCAACATATCTGTGCGTACTTCCTGTATATCTGTGCGTACTTCCTGTAGATCTGTGCGTACATCCTGTATATCTGTGTGTATTTCCTGTATATCTGTGTGTACTTCCTGTATATCTGTGCGTACTTCCAGTATATCTGTGCGTACTTCCTGTATATATGTGTACTTCCTGTATATCTGTGTACTTCCTGTATATCTGTGTGTACTTCCTGTATATCTGTGTGTACTTCCTGTATATCTGTGCATACATCCTGTATATCTGTGTGTACTTCCTGTATATCTGTGTGTACTTCCTGTATATCTGTGCGTACTTCCAGTATATCTGTGCGTACTTCCTGTATATATGTGTACTTCCTGTATATATGTGTACTTCCTGTATATCTGTGTACTTCCTGTATATCTGTGTACTTCCTGTATATCTGTGTGTACTTCCTGTATATCTGTGCATACATCCTGTATATCTGTGTGTACTTCCTGTATATCTGTGTGTACTTCCTGTATATCTGTGTGTACTTCCTGTATATCTGTGTGTACTTCCTGTATATCTGTGTGTAC
>NC_056498.1:40466280-40466415 GCF_014905685.2 Nematolebias whitei
TGTGTACTTCCTGTATATCTGTGTACTTCCTGTATATCTGTGTACTTCCTGTATATCTGTGTGTACTTCCTGTATATCTGTGCATACATCCTGTATATCTGTGTGTACTTCCTGTATATCTGTGTGTACTTCCTG
>NC_056498.1:40466425-40470338 GCF_014905685.2 Nematolebias whitei
TCTGTGTGTACTTCCTGTATATCTGTGTGTACTTCCTGTATATCTGTCTATGATAATCTTCTCCTGCGGTCGACTGTGGCTCCTTGAGTGTAAGTGACATAAAACGATGTTTGTCTCCAACAATCCTCGATTTATCCAGAAATTCAAGTCACTGCAGATGTGAAACAGCAGCTCACAGCTGGAATCAGCCCATCTGTTCTCTTTGAGGAGTTTTTACTGCAGTTTGGTTCAAAGTCAGGAGAGGACGTCGAGATTCCACAAACAAAATTATTTTTTTCTCCATTCTGACGTTGGAAGTGGGCCTGAACTCCTAAAACACGAAATCAACGTGAAAAATGGACGTTTGCTGTTCGTTTATGACCAACACCAAACAAAACTCTTACAATGCAAATTCTATAACGTAACGAGCAGCAGCCATTTCTCCTGATCCGA
Source organism: Nematolebias whitei (assembly GCF_014905685.2). NCBI lineage: Eukaryota > Metazoa > Chordata > Actinopteri > Cyprinodontiformes > Rivulidae > Nematolebias > Nematolebias whitei. The sequence continues at coordinate 40,466,858 of NC_056498.1, forward strand.
GCCCATTGCTCAACAGAGACAGATTTACGAGGAAGCGATGATTGATTGATCGATTGGTTTAAAACCCGTTTGATCAGAAACCAAACCACTGCAGAGCGCGACGAACAGGAATCAAGAAAATACAATTTGAGTTGTGATGTAATCACATGTGTAAAATGACACGAGAGCGACGGCGGCGTGGTGAAGCAGGATGTGATGTCACAGAGCTGCAGTCTGTCCCGAGGGCCATCCGTCACTGTGGCCGCTCCCTAACCACCGCCGCTACCATGGCAACCAGCGTGGTGTCTCATGCAGCTCAGCGCCGTCAGGGGACAATCTGTCTGGGCATGACACACACACACACACACACACACACACACGACAATACACACAAACACACCTTCATACATACACAAGGCAAATAATGCAGAAAATTAAACACAAACAAGCACAAGACAAACACACGCACAGACTCCAATTAATTAATATTTGCACAAACTCACATGTTTGCATGAGGTAAACACACACACGCACACACGCACGCACAGATGTGCACAAGCAGCGCTCCCAAATGTCACTACCTCTGCAAGTTTCTCTTTGATCCGTCTCTTTCCCACAACTAAACCACGGAGCTGCAGTGGTGCACGCCTCCTCTGCAGCTCCTGTGTGTGTCATCACGTGCGCACGTGTGTGTGTGTGGGTGTGTGATGGTTACAACACATTAACTCTGATTAGATCACGTGACTCGAGTGCACAGAATGCTGGAGTGCCCTCACGAGGGAGGGAGTTTGTGTGTTGGTTTACTATTAATGACTGTGTTTTTGTAGACACACACACACGCACACACACACACACGCGCACACACACACACACACTCCTTTACATCAGTTTCACCTCTGATGAATCTTCTTCTTGATTTTTATCATTTCTTCATCATTCTCTGACAGACTGAGTTCAGCTCCGACTCTCTCACCTGTTCCTGCTCTCACATCAACATCACAGATGATGAGTTCACGGTCTCTCCATCAGTGTGGGACGTTTGGCCTCCTTGGAGGACTCGTTCAAAGTCTGACGCAGACGTATGAAACTCAAGGACATTCACAGGAAGTTGGAATAACGGTTGGATGCATGCGGAAACATTTCAACGTTCTTCGCTCTCAGTTCTACATGTGGTTCCTCGTCTTCAGTTGGTTTAACTCGTCAGGTTGTGTTTTTTTATGCTTCTCAAAGAGTTATTTGTCCGGTCGGTCGTATTCTTGTCTTAAAAGTGTGCACTAAAAATTAAATTTGAAGAAGAAAATTATTTTTGTTTCCGAGTTTAAGAACAAAAGATGAAATACTATTTTTTTTCAGAAGATGGTCCAAATGTTGAAAAAGTTTCAAGATTAAATCTTTAACCGACGTCAAAGAATTGTGAAAACAACAAAAAATACGAATCAAAGTTGTTGATCTTTAAAAGATAGTTGCAACTTACCAATGCTAGTTCTTTAATAAATTTAAATCTAGTTTATTAATGCTTAAATGGACCTGTGGAGCCTGGAACGTTTACAAAACATCTGGACACGTTAAACGTGGGATTTAAGGTAACTAACTCACACCAAGACTTGGCGAATGTTTTTACGCCGGACGCCCTTCCTGATGTAACCACAGTCCGCCGAGCTGCCGCAGCCTCTGTGTGGAGCAGAGAGCTGCTATAGGGTGCCTGGAGGAGCAGATGGTGGGGGTTAAGGGCCTTGCTCAAGGGCCCGGAGTGGAGCAAATGAGGGTGGAGGGAGGTGTGAGTGTTTCACCTTTCCCACCCACATTTTGATATCAGTCCTGGGAGTTGAACCGGCGACCTTCCGATCACAGGCCCAGCTTCTCCACCCTCTGCACCACCACTCCTTTAGCTCAACTCCTGCTGATGAGTTGTTCAGCAACGATGCAGAACTGATTCGAAGGTGAAAAGAGACGGACTCTAAAGAGCAGGTAGAAACAGGAACATGTGCGTGTGGGCGGGGCTAAGACGTGAACCGACCACCGGACAAGTGCAGCAGAACTCAAACACAAAGACCCAACACACGGAGAAATAAAACATTTGACTTTGCATCATGGAACTGTGTGTGTGTGGACGAGCTGTGTGCGCTCAGATCGATGCATGGATCATCCCTCAGCAGCAAATTGAAATCTACGTCATTTTGGGGGCTTCTGAAAGCCCCCCCCCTGACCAGAAATACACCCCCCACCGATGTTTATGGGCTGTAAAGGGTGGAATATCAATACAGAGCAATCAGAGAAAAGCAGCGGTGCAGACAGGAAGTGATTCATTAAGTTGACTGCAGGTTCTGTTGGTGAGCAGCTCCAACCTGCAGAGGAACCACTTCATGAAGTTTTGTTTATTCTATTAGCAGCAAGACGTGCAAGAAAGAGTGCCCTGCAGCTACCAGGACATAACTCATTTCCTGTTTCTATTATTAGCAAGCAAATAAACATAATGTAACTGGAGGTGGTTGAGTTCCTAGAATATGCACAGGAAGAATTTCAGCTCCGTAGCATTAAATTTTCTGATTCTAAATTAATTTCTGGCTACAAACACGTGATAGGTTGATAAATATGTGCAACTTATCCATAATGTTAAATGGAAAACTCTTCAAAGTATTACTAGTGTTTAGCTAACGTGAATGTAGCCGGTGGAGATTTTAGCCTCTTTTCGGGGGTGCGCTTCTAAATTTTAACTCAGCACCTCTGAAAAATAAAGAAACACTTCTCAAACCTTAGATTCACCAAAATATTGAATACATTTGTAATAAATGACGACAGTCTTAAACGAGAAAGTAAAATCTGACGTTTTTGTTGTTGCACGAGTCGGATCCTTAACGCCTCCTAACCAATCAGCAATCTCAATTTGTCCTGAAGTGAAAGACACCTCACCTGCAGGAGCTCCACCCACTTTTTATCCTACAACATTGTCGGGGTTTTGCATTTCGAACACTTTACAGTCAGAAGGGAATTAAAATATATATATCAGAAAAATGGTTAAATGTTGTCATTGGAGAACAAGTTCAGACACGTGTTATCAAAACAGTTTAGAGGGTGGAATACAGTTTATTCATTTCAAAACCTAAATGGAGTCTGGAAATATATATATATATATATATGAATAAAGGATAAAGACCTGCGGCTGACCTCATGATCAGCTGAATACAACAGTTATAAACTTGAAGTACCAAATGTTCATCTGTATGAAAGTAACTGCAGGTAAATTTTCTTTTATTTGTCATTATTACATTGTATGGTTAATGGTTAGATTAAAGATTTATGCTTAAAGCTAGTTGTTTTGTGTTTTACTGCTGATTTATTACCTTTAAGCTGCTATATTTATACCCATCTGTTCAGGCTGCTGTTTAATACACCGTATTATATTGAACTATTATTGTTTAGCGTATATCTTAGATCCTGTTTTTATACTTCATATTGTTGCAATTTTTAGTGCAACTGTGACCTTGATTACACAATTTCGTCC
>NC_056498.1:40470438-40478047 GCF_014905685.2 Nematolebias whitei
AAGTGTCCCTGGGCAAGACACTGGACCCCTCATTGCCTTTGATGTGTCCATCAGTGTATGAATGTGATAAAGCTCTGATTAATCTGTGTGTAGATCTAGTATAGAGCTGTATGAATGGGTAAACGAGGCACAGATTGTTGTAAAGAGCTTTGAGTATGTTGATAAGATAGAAAGGTGCTTTCCATTTCAATTCAATTCAACTTTTATTTAAACAGATAAGTCACATTGAGCCTCGAAGACTCATTTACAAGCGAGACCTGTTTGGACAGACAATAAAAAGTGGTGAAAAATGACACAAGGTTTGGAGACAAAAAAAAAATCCTAACATGCTCTTAACAGTTGGTTGAAGGTCAACAGCGTGATAATGAAAATAAATCTTGCACATAAGCACATGATGACGCTGACAGTCCGCATGGGAGGGGGGACGCAAGGACGGTGAGCAGTCCAGAGACAACACACCGAGGCTACATAAGTACAGTCCATTTACTATTTACTAGACAAACCCCCGATTTAAAGCAGAAAACTTGAGGACTGCCGCAAACATTTTGAGATGTTTTAAAAACCTTCATGTGAGTTTCGTTCACAGTTCGTCTCCAACAGTCGCAGCAAAGTGCCTTCCTGAGCTTATGGATATCTCGGATATCACTCACATGGAAGTTCGTCCTTTATAGCGGTTCACGTTTGCATCCAGAGCTCTCCAGATGTGGAACAGTTTCCCTGCAGCAATAAAACTCAACTCATGTAACTCTCAGTCGAAGCGGTGGCTAAACCCAGACTCTGATGGACACGAGTCCATTCAGCTGAAAACAGGCGATAATTCTCCTTTTCTTGTTAGAATCATTTGAAGATGGGGTGCAACCACTTAATGTTTCATTTACTTCATTTACTGTTTTTCAATGTGGGGGCCGTGGCCCAGGGGCGCTAGGGGGTCTCAGAAAACTGGAGAGAAGAAGATTTAAAAAAAGCAAAAATAATAAAAATATTATTAATAATAATAAAAATTGCACACTAGGTCAATCTGTATGTGCCATTTCCAGATAAACACGCTTGAGAGAGAAGTTTAATTTATTTTTATTTTGTTCTTCTGGTCAACAGTTTGTTGAAAATTTGCTTTATTTTCAGTGGGAATATAATACAATCTTTAAAACATGTTAGTTAATAACATTTTTTTACTCATCAGCTGCAATAGTTAATTGAATACAGTGAATAAAATTAAAACACTCTAAAAGTTGATGTTTCTTTACATAATTTGTAGCTTTGTTTGTGGGTTTGCGAGGGGGCCTCGGCCAGAAGATGATGCTGTTTGGGGGGCCACGGCCTGGAAAAGTTTGGGAACCCCTGGACTAGAAAACCAGTGTTTGCATAAATAGTAACGTTGTTTCAACAAATAACGTTTTTAGTGCCGTTCTTTTCAAATAAACCGATTAAACTAAATTTGCCACCTAGTTAAAGTCGTATAAACAGAGATCTTCTTAATAAACAGGAAAAAACATTCAGACCATTCAGAAAAAGGCCTTAACTTCACCAGTCATAACAAATTCATGTTGGTTTCTTTTCTAGCATTATGGGAGCTTAAAAGAAGCCAAAAAATATATATTAAAAGAAGAAATCCTTCAGCGTTTATTTCCTGCTCCCAAACGTTTAAACCCCACGGAGGCTGCAAACACGATCACACCCCCACTCGGCTGCTCCACACACTTGTAGCTCTTCATTCTGTCAGGTTCAAGCACAGTTTGCCTCTTTGAAGTGGAGTGACAAATCACTGCCAGCCAGAGACACATGTCCTGAATCCCAAATCCGACCGCAGAGAACTCCCCCGAACGAGCAGCTGTCAGGTCATCTGCGCAGGCAGAGCGGGCGGCTACAAATCAGAGATCTATTCATCAGAGCATCAAGTTTGTTAAAAAAGAAGAAAGAAATAAAGTCCCCACTGTCAGCTCTCCCTGTATCAACAGCTGACAGACAGATTATTGCCTCCAGTTTCCACCGTTATCACCAAATGACGGACTTACTGCCAAAAGAGGTTTCCTTCGAAGCACAGAAATGATGAGCGGTTGCAAACATCAGCACTCGCCTCAAAACCTGAAAGTGCTTTTATTTGCTCTGCTTCAGGTGCAGATTGAAATATTCTCTCTGCTCCAACAACACGGAGGGTTAGACGCTGTCCTCCACGCAGGGACGGAGCAGGAAGAACACGCTGACTTGAGCATCTTGTAAACATCTGCCCTTTGTGTAACGACCGGCAATTTCCCATCTTTAATTTATTTGCCCTGAATTATTTCACAGCCGGGATGACCCTCAGTCAGCCGGGGGTGAACTGGAACAGACGAGACTAACACACAGTGAGCTTGACGAGACAGGAAGTAGCCAAACTTTAACTGGTGCACCGTCTGCAATAGGAAGCTGGCAGCTTTAACCACAGCCCGTCAATTCCCTGCTTTATTTAGAGGGATAGGTCAAATCCTGTAGTTTTCAACAGCTGGTAGCTGATCAGTCGAGACATGACACGTCTTAGAGCAGGAAGTTTTGAAGGACAGACGTCTTCGTCTAGACCAGTGGTTCCCAACCCAGGTCCTTGAGGAACACCATCCTGCATGTTTTAGTTGTTTCCCTGCTCCAGCACATCTCAGTGATTTAGTTACTTCCTCAAGTTCTGCAGAAGCCTGTTAATGAACGTCAAAGCAGTGAAACAACTAAAACATGCAGGATAATGTTCCTCGAGGACCAGGGTTGGGAACCACTGGTCTAGACTAGGCTAACGGCTAGCTAAACAAGAGCCCGTTTACAGTTTTTCAAGCTTCTATTACACATCCTTCTCAAAATCAAAAGTATTTCCCCAACCATTATACAAAGAGGGAAGGGAAGCAGTGTCCTTACTTGCAAAATGCGTATTTGTACAATGTTTCCAGCAGAGGGCGCATGAAGACTAATTTCAAGTCGTGGCCGTTCACTTTAACTTTCACTTTCAGCACAGCCGAAGCAGCGAGCAATACTGTGTAGCACATTTTGCTAAACAGAGCATGGTAAGTTTATTTTAACTGATCTGTAAAATAAAACAAATCAACAATAATAAATTCTCTTCAATCCTCCAACCTGTTTGTCATTAGCTACGTGCCTCTCAAGTTAGCAAGCTAACGTTTAGGTAACCTAGCATAGGCTATTGCGTTGTAAAACTTTATCCAGAACAATAAATCTACGTAGAGGTAAAATATATCAGTGTTAGTAAAGATATCTTTGTCATCCTCAATTTTTATTAATTTTGTTTCCTCGTGCTCTCGAGCAAGACGGATGCTTTTCTTCCCTCTCCCGTCTCCCTCCTGCTTTTTGCTCTCGGTCCTGTGTATCGGAGCTTCTGTTTACACATCTTCCAAATCCTAAACTACTGTCATGATCTAGTCAGCTGGAATTTCAACGCAATTGATACTTTTTTTTTCAAGCAAACGACAGGGTCCTGGAGAACCCTCCTGCCCCACTGAGACGCACGCGGCTGGGTACATCGTGGATCCATGGGGGGAATGGCAGCTGATGTGCCTTTCTGTGTTGTCTCAGGAGGACGCTGAAGATGTTTACATCATTGGATTTATGATGGCAGGGTTTCTGCTTTTTGGCCCCTTTGGATACCAACGTTATCGCCTATTAAAGAAGATGGATGCAGCAGTTTTGGCCATGGCAAAGCTGCCGACCTTGTGTGAAGGTTTGGTTTGTGCTTCGAGCACTCAGACTCAGCTGATTTATGAGCTTAACCATAAGATGGAAGCGATTTACGAGAATCGTAGACCACTTGTGGCTTCTGGGACTCCCCGGCATGTTAGGGACGACCTTGGAGGGAGCTAATAAGCACGGACCAGCGGAATGCCCACAAATCTGGCCATTATGGATTAAAAGTAGAACAGTCTGGCTGAAAAAAACAACTATGGCTTATCTGAATCTGACTCCCCTGCACGGCCTTGAAGCAGGCCAACATATCAAATTTCTCCTGGGATATGTGTAAACTAAGACGGCTCTGCTCTAGACGTCCCCCGCCCCCCTGACAACTTCTGTGAACGCTAATCAGAGCTGTACCGGCTGACACCAACATCTTATCAGGACTATGGTCTATCTGGAAGTGCCTCATGGACAAATCTCACCATGTGTCTTTAAATGTGCTGCTGGTAGAGCTTTCTGATGTCTTAAATTGCGTCCTGACAAGGACAAGGTGTGAAGAGATCTTTTTCGTTATAACACTATCCTCTCCTCATGGTCTTTCCTCTTTTCTATCTAAAGATTAAGGGTGTTTCTTTGTTTAATGTATATTTTTGTAACACGCTTGATAACTTTATGGTGAATAGTGGAGGATAGAAAACGCGAGCGCACGTTAGGAAGACTTTTTCAAGACTTCAAGAGTTAAAACAGGTTTAAAAGTAGCTGTTTACTGAGATTATTGGGGGTGTAGCTCAAACATTTTCAGCCATTATATCGGTCAACAGCATTGTGTGCCCAATATCGGTACTGACGATGACCCAAATTTCCATATCGGTTGGGCTTTATTAAAAAGTATTGGATACCAGTGTCTGTAGAAATGAATCGTAGCTTAGGTACAAACATGCTGGTCTGGATTCTCCATCATCAGGATGTGATCATCCTGGGAAGTTTAATCAAAGGCAACTGGACAGGTTTTTGTTTCTTCAAGATGTTTTGCTTCTCGGTCAAGAACAATCCAAGGAAAATTTGAACAAGTACCTTAGATGAGACGTGGGAAAAAAAGTACTCTACTAGTTTTTTATTTAGTTTGCAGCAAAAAAGATAAATACATTCTTGACGGTAGCTCAGAATACAAAGGGCTGAATCTTGAATATCTTGAACCCACCCGTGTATAAAAACAACGTATTTCTGTAACACGAGCGAACCACAGACGATACTTTCCTCTAACGTGCAGAGTAACGCTCCTTTATTCTGTAGCCTTCTTACAAACATGGAAATGATGTGCATCTGCTTCTGGCTGCAGGTTACGTTGTCGACGCTTCGTTAATGCCTAAATCATGTGGAGGAGATTAAATTAACCGGATGACATTAAATCTGCAGCAGCGGATGTGGAGTTGCTGGAATGCAGATGAGTTCAGGATCTGCAACGCGAGGGAGATTTTATGCTGACTGCTTTATGCTGCTCCGCTGACTGAGGTACGGCAATGCAGATAAAGACCCTCCTTTTCTCCACAAGTGTTTCACCTGCATCAACAAACTGCTCCTTGATTATTTCGTATGCTCTATAGCTCCATGCTAGAATACACTACATGATTTCAGTCTTTTAATAATCCTTATAGTTTTTATTTCCATCCCATCCAGCCTTTGCTTCCGTTTATGGCTTCCCTTTATTATCTGTCTCCAATCTAAAGATTTTTGAGCTCCTCTCCTGGTTCTCTCAAGGTGTTTCCAACCATAGCATTAAACAAACCTCGTCTTTAACCTCCTTATAATTTGAACCTTTTGTCCCAATTTTTTTTTGTTATTACATCCGTCACGCTCTGTGGTTTCCTGCAGGGAGAGGAGTTTCTCCTTTTGCTGCAGGAAGAAGAAAATGAGGGACTTTTAGTCAGCAATAATAAAATGTATTATTGCAAAAAGTGCATGGGTGCAAAATAGTAACAGCATTTTTGTGCACAAATGTAACCATTTTTTATAAAATGGCACTCAGAAAATACTAAATTTTATTCTAAAGTAATTTGAACCGATTCTGGAAAAATGCTCAGGTGAAATCCCAAAGTCGACAGAGAACTTCTTATTCTTTTACAGGTAAATGGCTGGTTTAGTTTTCTTGTGAAAAACAAGTAGCTGCCACAAAGGTACTGAAAGCAATTTTGTGTTCATGAAAATTATTAATTGTTAAAGATATACATGCAGATAACTTTTGTTTTGATCTATAAGAGAAAAAAAACTGTGATCGTTGTGCAAATTTTCAGTGAAAAGCACAAAATTTGGGGTTTAAACAGATATTTTTATAAAGTTTTCTCCAGTTCAGAACAACTCTCAATGACTAATGAAGCAACATAAATAAAATATATAATCCTTATATGAAATGACTGCACAGATCACAGTTTTTAAAAGGACATGGACAAATTTGTACAAAAACTGTGACTAACAACATCCATCCATCCATCCATCCATCCATCCATCCATCCATCCATCGTCTTTACCCATTTCGGACTCATGGGGGTAACTGGTGCCTGAATCCAGCCATCACTGTGCGAGAGGCGAGGGACACCTGGACATGTCTCCAGTCCATCACAGGGACATAGAGACAAATGAGACAAACAACCATCCACTCACTCTCTCACCTAGGGACAATTTAGAGTTACCAATCAGCCTAACATGCATGTTTTTGGTCTGTGGGAGGAAACTGGAGTACCTGGAGAAAACCCACGCAGCACGGACAGAACATGCAAACTCCACCCAGAAAGGTCTCGGACTGGGATTTGAACTCGCGACCTTCTCACCGACAAGAAACAGCTCTACCACTGAGCCACCGTGCAGTCGAGTCAAATCAACTTAACCTTGATGTTTAAATAAATTACAAACTTGTTCTTATTGTCCTTCTGTAAAACTCTTACCAAAGTTATTTTTAGCTCTTCGGACCCACAGAGTTTCAGCTACAAGAACTTTGTCTCTGAAGTATAAAATGACAATAAGAGTAGACAATAAAGAAACCTTGACCTTGATCTTGACCTTGATAAAATCGCTACAGAAAATCTGACTATTGTACTTTTTTCACCCATATATGTTGTTTTTGTTTCACTTTTTAATCACAAAACACATTTTCATCATTTCTAGTTTATATCCATCCATCCATTTTCTTAAGCTTGTTCTGAAGTCAGGTCTCAGGGGCAGCATCTTGAGCAGGGAGGTGCAGACGTCTCTTTCTACAGCCACCTCTTCCAGCTCTTCTGGGAGGACTCCAAGATGTTCCCAGACCAACTGAGAGACATAGTCTCTCCAGCGTGTCCTGGGTCTCCTCCCAGTCGGACATGCCCAAAACAACCCACTAGGGAGGTGCCTAGGGAGCATCCTTACCAGATGTCTGAACCACCTCAACTGGCTCCTCTCGATGTGGAGGAGCAGATGTTCTACTCTGAGTCTCTCCTGATAACTGAACTTCTCCCCCTGTCTCTAAGGGAGAGTCCAGCTAACCTGCAGAGGAAACTCATTTCAACCTCCTGGATCCACATCTCATTCTTTCAGTCACTGCCCAGAGTTCATGACTATAGGTGAGGTTAGGAACGTGCAATGAGAGCTTTGCCTTACAGCTCAGCTCCCTCTTCACCACAACGGACCACCACAGAGTCCACAATACTGCAGATGCTGCACCAATCCATCAGTCAATCTCACGCTCCATTCTTCCCTCACTCATGAACAAAACCCTGATATACTTGAACTCCTCCACTTGAGGCAGAACCTCACCCTCGACCTGAAGAGAACAGTCCACCCTTTTACAACCAGTTTAGTTTATATCTAAAATAAAATTAAATGTTTTCAGAAGGCAAGTCGACATACGCAAGAAAATCTACTCACAGACAACAGAGACCATATAGAGTTTGTATTCCTTCCACACACCTGATTTTGTTTGTGACAACTTCCT
>NC_056498.1:40478147-40479580 GCF_014905685.2 Nematolebias whitei
AGTTTGTATTCCTTCCACACACCTGATTTTGTTTGTGACAACTTCCTGTAAACTTCCTTTAGTCTCTCGAGGACTCAGTTTCTGGAAAGCTGCTGAGAAGTTAGTGACGGTGCCATAAATGACAGTTAACGGTCACGTTCAGTACAAATACAGAGGTAAATGGAGGAGTGGAGCAGAAGGGTGAAGCGGTCCTTGTTCAGAAGAAGAGAGAGGTGGAAGAAAAAGTGAAGGAGGTAAAGGATGGGCGATGAGACGGAGAGAAGCGCCCACGTGAAAGAAAGTTCTGCTCGCTGCACTTTCATTATCGGCTCACTTTAACTGCTTTTGCTGATGTTTAGTTTTTCGCCTTCTAATGATGCTTGTGTTTGATTAAAGTGGAGACAGTGAGAGCTGAGAGGGCTTCTTTAGCTCATCCTCTGAAATAATAAACATTTTCTTCTCAACAAGCCAGAAGTTGGACCAAATGATAAAAACTTCAGAGTGTGGTCAAATAAAACGCGAAGACGACGAGTAAACAACAAATGAGGCGAAGAGAAGAGAGGCTGGAACGTTGGATTTGTGTCATCCTAGACTTAAACTTTGAATAAAAAGGCACCGTCTGAGCGTAGAGCTGGTCAAAGATCTGAACCTCTGAACCAGGACCCATGAATTCCAGATCTACATCAACCCAGATCCTCCATGTCCTCTGGCAGAGTGCAGATAAAAGTTAGCGAACAGCAGAAAACACCAACAGTGGAATCATCTGAGCGCTGCAGACACAGATCAGTCATGGACACAAACGTTTCAGTACATTGCAGAGTTAACACAAGTTAACATTTGGGTTGAATTTAAATTGTTCAGTTCAATTTAAAAAATACTTTATTAATCCCAAAAGGAAATTATTTGTTGTAACTTGTTATCCTCATTTCATTAAGAGATGTTATAGATGCTGATGGCTGTAGACAGGAAGGATCTCTTGTAAAGGTCCATCCCACAGTGGATCCTAAGAAACTGGCTGCAGATGCCGTCCGATCCGTCCACCCAGACTCGGCTGGCCTCTCGGTTCCCCCGGGCTGTAGGACCGCCTGAATGCCGGGCAGAACTCCTCCCAGTACGATGGCCACTCCTCCCAGCAGTCTGCCGAGCTCCTCATCACTGCGGACAGCCAACTGTAGGTGCCGAGAGACGATCCTGTGCTTCCGCTGTCATGAGCCGTGTTTCCTGCTAGTTCCAGGATCTCAGTGGTCAGGCACTCGAGCACAGCTGGCAGGTAGATGAGAATGCATCCACAGAACATCCTTTCAACTCATTTGAGATTTGGGGCTGTAGTTGAGATATTATTTGAGCTTTTGAGATGTTAATCAGCTGCTGTTGTTGTAGAAACTGCCTTGTTGTCATGGTTACGCATCATAACAAATGTCCAAAACTAAAAAAGTTTCAGTAAAAATCCTTCC
>NC_056498.1:40479680-40480842 GCF_014905685.2 Nematolebias whitei
AGTTTGTATTCCTTCCACACACCTGATTTTGTTTGTGACAACTTCCTTTAAACTTCCTTTAGTCTCTCGAGGACTCAGTTTCTGGAAAGCTGCTGAGAAGTTAGTGACGGTGCCGTAAATGACAGTTAACGGTCACGTTCAGTACAAATACAGAGGTAAATGGAGGAGTGGAGCAGAAGGGTGAAGCGGTCCTTGTTCAGAAGAAGAGAGAGGTGGAAGAAAAAGTGAAGGAGGTAAAGGATGAGCGATGAGACGGAGAGAAGCGCCCACGTGAAAGAAAGTTCTGCTCGCTGCACTTTCATTATCGGCTCACTTTAACTGTTTTTGCTGATGTTTAGTTTTTCGCCTTCTAATGATGCTTGTGTTTGATTAAAGTGGAGACAGTGAGAGCTGAGAGCTCTGAGGATTCTCTGTCCGGGGCACAGCCCAGCTCTAACTCATGCTCTGTTCAATCGTTATCATCAGGAGGACAATATGCTCAGAGCTGAGAGGGCTTCTTTAGCTCATCCTCTGAAATAATAAACATTTTCTTCTCAACAAGCCAGAAGTTGGACCAAATGATAAAAACTTCAGAGTGTGGTCAAATAAAACACGAAGACGACGAGTAAACAACAAATGAGGCGAAGAGAAGAGAGGCTGGAATGTTGGATTTGTGTCATCCTGGACTTAAACTTTGAATAAAAAGGCACCGTCTGAGCGTAGAGCTGGTCAAAGATCTGAACCTCTGAACCAGGACCCATGAATTCCAGATCTACATCAACCCAGATCCTCCATGTCCTCTGGCAGAGTGCAGATAAAAGTTAGCGAACAGCAGAAAACACCAACAGTGGAATCATCTGAACGCTGCAGACACAGATCAGTCGTGGACACTAACAAACGTTTCAGTACATTGCAGAGTTAACACAAGTTAACATTTGGGTTGAATTTAAATTGTTCAGTTCAATTAAAAAAATACTTTATTAATCCCAAAGGGAAATTATTTGTTGTTGTAACTCGTTATCCTCATTTCATTAAGAGATGTTATAGATGCTGAGGGCTGTAGACAGGAAGGATCTCTTGTAAAGGTCCATCCCACAGTGGATCCTAAGAAACTGGCTGCAGATGCCGTCCGATCCGTCCACCCAGACTCGGCTGGCCTCTCGGTTCCCCCGGGCTGTAGGAC
>NC_056498.1:40480942-40483866 GCF_014905685.2 Nematolebias whitei
GAAACAGATCAGCAGCAACATGAAACAGATCAGCAGCAACATGAAACTGATCAGCAGCAACATGACACTGATCAGCAGCTACATGATGTGATTCTTCACAGTGTTATATATTCATGAGGCTGCACAAACTCAAGTTCATGTTGCTGTTTGACGTATTGTTTTGATTGTTTACTGCTATTAGTGCTTAGTGTTTTATTAGTAGATGTTTTTTAGTTGATATTTTTCTTAGTTCATATCTTAGATCTTATTACTGTTTTTATTTTACGTTTTGTTGTCTGTAACTGGGACCCTGTGTACATAATTTCATCCCAATTCAGTATTTATTCAACATTTTAGTTTTTTACTTTAAAAATAAAATAAATCAAGTCCTTATCGGCACAAATAAATCGATGTGGAACATGTTGCATCTGTTCTTACCGAGCACAGAAGCTGCAGCGTTGTGCTGCTCTGTGAGGTGCAGCTGGGCTGTGATGGAGACCTGTCAGGTGTAGATTCCTCTGATGGAGACCTGTCAGGTGTAGACTCCTCTGATGGAGCTCTGTCAGGTGTAGACTCCTCTGATGGAGCAGGAGCAGGAGCCGGGAGGCTTGGAGGGTTTAATGTGGAGTTTAGAGATGAACCATCACGCGCTGAAAGACGTTCTGGATAAAATACAGTGAGAAACGGGACCGGAGGACAGTTAGCATTTATGCAAATTAGCTTAGCATCGTAGCACCGACGTTGTACTATTATGGCGTCAGCCTCTTTTGTTAGTTAAAAATATGTTCAGAACCGATGGGATGAGTAATTTAAAATATGTTTAAAGTTAGAAAACACTCACCATCTTCTATAAATGGTTCAAGTAGAGCAGTAGTCGTGTCCAAACCACCCTCCAATCCTCCATCTAGCTCGCTTTGACTTTTTTCGTCGGCCACCAAGCACAACAACACCTGCACTTCTGCATTTGACCACAGCTTTGATATTATTGTTGTTGTATAGCTTCAAAATACTAAAATATACGCTCCTCATGTTATCGCTAATGGCAAGCGGTAGAGAAAAAAATGGTGGATCGGGTTGTTTGGAAAGGCTCCACAGACTCCTCCCCCCGACCAATCAGTGACCGACAGTGTTTCTGACGTCACGGCGCGGCTCGCTCGGAACCCTTGAGAAGCCGGGCCAGAATTTAGCGAGACGAGCCGGTTTCTGGAACAGTGGAAATACCTCCAACGCGCTTCAACCCGGAAATATCCGACCCGCGCCGTGACAGTGGAAAAGGGGCATAAGAAATAGGAATGCTCTCCCATTCATGTCTAATACAGGCCTCTAACTGTTCAATCGTCTTGGGCCTTCTTTGTCGCACCTTCCTCTTTATGATGCGCCAAATGTTCTCTATAGGTGAAAGATCTGGACTGCAGGCTGGACATTTCAGTACCCGGATCCTTCTCCTACGTAGCCATGATGTTGTGATTGCTGCAGAATGTGGTCTGGCAGTATATATTTTTATTTTATTTCTTAATTGTACTCTATTAATCCCCAAATGAGGAAGTTAACTCTACATTTTTACCATTGCGCATGGGACGCTGTGGGCTCTAAGGTGCCCATTTAATTCAGCCATTTTTAAAGCTATTCAGCTGAAATTTGTTGTCTCGGTAGCAGAGAGTGATCCCTATAGACCGATTGTAAATGAAAAATCCAAGGCCACCTGAGCTAAACAGGAAAAATAATATAAATCAGCCATTTTCAGAGATATTAAGCTGAAAATTGGTGTGGTGGTAGCTCAGAGCAATGCCCAATAAATACTGAATTCATATAAAAAATCAAATATGGCCACCAACGCTACATTTAAATTGCTTTGACTCAGCTATTTTTACACATATAGAGCTGAAATTTGGTGTGGCTATAGCTGAAAATATTCCCCATCACATAGTGAAGCCAAATCAAAAATCTAAGATGGCCACCATAGGTTAAAAGAAAAAGAAAAAAATGCAACACATTGATTTATTTTTTATTTTTTTTGCCATTTTGATCTGGAATTTGTTATTGCAGTAGCTGCGAGCGAACCCCAACAAAATAATGTCAAATAGGCTTGTCATGCTAACAAATTTTGCTGGGCGATTAATTGTCTCAGAAGTTATTGCGATAAACGATAATATTGTTTGAAATTTGACAGTAATTAATAATAAATTATTGTCAAATTTAAGAAGAAATATTGGTAATTTTTGTGTCATACCTTTTTTGACCACTGGATGGCATTATAAGACTGAACCGAAGGATGGATAGTGAGGGAGCGAGCAGCGTGTCTCTTTAAGAAAAAAGGGAGGGAGGCCCCTTGACGTGACATGGGCTGTCTGTCTTTCTTTTATTTGGTTCTCAAAATGGCGGACACTCTGTGTGGTTTGAGCTCTTTAGCATTTTTCACATAAAGCTTTTAATAAAAATCAGTAAACAAGTTCTCAGCTTCTTTTTGCAGAGAAAAACTACTTTTTACACGAAGGCACGGGTTTCAACCGTGGATTTTGGAGCTTCGACAAGACGGAGGTTTTATCCCGAGGTCGGCCTGTTAGCTTAGCTCGTAGCTTAGCATCTCAGCTTGGCTGCTTTCACCGATCCAAAAACACGATTTTGGATCTTTAAAATGGATTTTAAAGAGAAAAGAGAAAGGGAGGGGTCAGTGAATTAAGAGCACCAGAGTTGAGCCTTTTGTCATCCAGTGTCTTCAGTAGAAATAGAGACGCGAAGAAACGATGAAGCCGATAAATGAAAATGAAATCAATAATTTTCATTTCTCATGTGATTAATTGATTTATTGTGTATCGCGGCAGGCCTACTGTCAAATCAAAAAATTAAAATGGCCGCAGCGTGGCAGTCCTCGTCAAAATTTTCTCTGAGAACTTTCACTGAACATATTGATTTGTTTAGTTATTTTAAAACACTAAAGAAACTGT
>NC_056498.1:40483966-40485649 GCF_014905685.2 Nematolebias whitei
TGAACATATTGATTTGTTTAGTTATTTTAAAACACTAAAGAAACTGTTAAAATAATGATTTCCATGGCCTCAGCTGTGTTTTGGATCAGGGAGCAGAGCTGTTTTTTCTGATTCAAAGGGATATTTGCGGCTGAATGTGTCAGATGCCTCATGTTTTGTGCTGCTGAGCAGCTCCGATGCGTCTCTTTGTGTTGGGAGGATCGAGCCGACGCTCGCTTCATGCCGAGCGAGCAAACGGCGGCACGGGTTGTTGTTCAAGGACGCTTGACAGTCTGCCTTTTGAAACGAACAAGAGATTCTTCAGCTACAGAAAAGTCTTATTTAACCACCTCGCTGACGAGAGGATTGTGCTTTTTTTCTGTCTCGGCTTCGCCTTGATGTGATGAATCCAATCAGAAAAGAAAGACGAGGAATGAGAAACGATGCTTCCAAACATCATAACAATCTCTTAATGTCGTAGGAACTCTGGTCTTTTTCCTTCCTGAATACAAAGTGTTTATACACGACAAAAGACATTTATAGGAGCAAAATGTTCTCACAGTATTAGCATCTTTATGTTTTACTTTAATTAAACTGTTCTTTCTTTAACTTGAATAAGTTTCTGTTTTGACTGACACACAAACTGGTCTTTTGTAATTTCTCTTACTGTTCAGTGCGAAGCCAGCAGCAAGGTATCTGCTGTTTCAGCCTTTTTGATCTCAAGCAGCCTTTTTGTTTCCTTTTCTTTTATTTATCAGGATGCTCTTGTTGGGAGTAAATGGTTAAATTCAAGCTGCTTTTCTTCGGCCGACTCGTTTGCTCAGCTTTGCCAACCTCGACCATTATCTCCCCGACAGTTTGTCTCTGATTGAAGGTCCACGTCCTTCAGAATGAAAGTCTATCTTCATAAAAAGAGATCAACCTTTACTCTTCATTATTTCTGTCAGGGTCATGTTGTAGCTCAGGACTGTGGAGTGGATCGACTCCCCACATCTTGTGGCTCATCGCCATGGGAACAAAAACAAGTCCCAAGTCACAACAAGGTCTAAATATAACAATTTTTAGGACGGAAACAAACGGAGCCACCTCAGAGGACTTGTTTTGATGCAGAGGAGCCGTGTCAAACTCCTCCAAAAGATGGAGCTTAAGGCTTCGCCCAGTCACCCTATGAACAAAACTTACATCGTTTGTTTCCAGGATCTCATTATTTCGGTCATGATTCTTGCATCATGAACATGAACGAGGTTGGGAGCCTTATCCACCTTATTCCTAGCCCCCATGTTGCCTTGCATGAATTATGGGCACGACCTCGGGCGCGGACCAGAACCGGCATTTGTTTGTGTGAACATTACGAGCTAATGTAGTTTCTCCAAGCATAGTGGATTTAATTTAAACATGAACGCCAGCTGTCAGAACTCAAACAGGACAATATAATCTACAGCTGCTGCTGAGGACGAGGGATGAAGACGACCTGAAGAAGTGGCTGCAGATTACATCTACTAGCATATTAGCTACATCTACTAGCATATTAGCTACATCTACTAGCATGCTAGCTACATCTACTAGCATATTAGCTACATCTGCTAGCATATTAGCTACATCTACTAGCATATTAGCTACATCTACTAGCATATTAGCTACATCTACTAGCATATTAGCTACATCTACTAGCATATTGGCTACATCTACTAGCATATTGGCTAC
>NC_056498.1:40485749-40487463 GCF_014905685.2 Nematolebias whitei
ACAGTTTCTTTAGTGTTTTAAAATAACTAAACAAATCAATATGTTCATTGAAAGTTCTCAGAGAAAATTTTGACGAGGACTGCCACGCTGCGGCCATTTTAAATTTCTGATTTGACAGTAGGCCTGCTGCAATACACAATAAATCAATTAATCGCATGATAAATGAAAATTATTGATTTCATTTTCATTTATCGGCTTCATCGTTTCTTCGTGTCTCTCTTTCTACTGAAGACACTGGATGACAAAAGGCTCAACTCTGGTGTTCTTCACTGACCCCTCCCTTTCTCTTTTCTCTTTAAAATCCATTTTAAAGATCCAAAATCGTGTTTTTGGATCGGTGAAAGCAGCTAAGCTGAGAAGCTAAGCTACGAGCTAAGCTAACAGGCCGACCTCGGGATAAAACCTCCGTCTTGTCGAAGCTCCAAAATCCACGGTTGAAACCCGTGCCTTCGTGTAAAAAGTAGTTTTTCTCTGCAAAAAGAAGCTGAGAACTTGTTTACTGATTTTTATTAAAAGCTTTATGTGAAAAATGCTGAAGAGCTCAAACCACACCGAGTGTCCGCCATTTTGAGAACCAAATAAAAGAAAGACAGACAGCCCATGTCACGTCAAGGGGCCTCCCTCCCTTTTTTCTTAAAGAGACACGCTGCTCGCTCCCTCACTATCCATCCTTCGGTTCAGTTTTATAATGCCATCCAGTGGTCAAAAAAGGTATGACACAAAAATTACCAATATTTCTTCTTAAATTTGACAATAATTTATTATTAATTACTGTCAAATTTCAAACAATATTATCGTTTATCGCAATAACTTCTGAGACAATTAATTGCCCAGCAAAATTTGTTAGCATGACAGGCCTATTTGACATTATTTTGTTGGGGTTCGCTCGCAGCTACTGCAATAACAAATTCCAGATCAAAATGGCAAAAAAAATAAAAAATAAATCAATGTGTTGCATTTTTTTCTTTTTCTTTTAACCTATGGTGGCCATCTTAGATTTTTGATTTGGCTTCACTATGTGATGGGGAATATTTTCAGCTATAGCCACACCAAATTTCAGCTCTATATGTGTAAAAATAGCTGAGTCAAAGCAATTTAAATGTAGCGTTGGTGGCCATATTTGATTTTTTATATGAATTCAGTATTTATTGGGCATTGCTCTGAGCTACCACCACACCAATTTTCAGCTTAATATCTCTAAAAATGGCTGATTTATATTATTTTTCCTGTTTAGCTCAGGTGGCCTTGGATTTTTCATTTACAATCAGTCTATAGGGATCACTCTCTGCTAACGAGACAACAAATTTCAGCTGAATAGCTTTAAAAATGGCTGAATTAAATGGGCACCTTAGAGCCCACTGCGTCCCATGTGCAATGGTAAAAATGTAGAGAATTAATTTCCTCATTTGGGGATTAATAGAGTACAATTAAGAAATAAAATAAAAATATATACTGCCAGACCACATTCTGCAGCAATCACAACATCATGGCTACGTAGGAGAAGGATCCGGGTACTGAAATGGCCAGCCTGCAGTCCAGATCTTTCACCTATAGAGAACATTTGGCGCATCATAAAGAGGAAGGTGCCACAAAGAAGGCCCAAGACGATTGAACAGTTAGAGGCCTGTATTAGACATGAATGGGAGAGCATTCCTATTTCTAAACTTGAGAAACTGGTCTCCTCTGTCCCCAGACGTCTGTTGAGTGTTGTAAG
>NC_056498.1:40487563-40488309 GCF_014905685.2 Nematolebias whitei
CGTGGAGAAACAGTGTTGCACCAAATAAAGCTCCACTTTGGGCAGACTTACACATAAATTAGAAATAAAGGAAGTTCCGACTTTAAAACTTATTTTCAGTGGGGTTTAATCAAATGTTACACAAGTAGTTTAAAAGGTAATCATTGCAAACTCTGAATTTAAGCATAAACTAACTGAAGGACTGGAACAGTGATGTTTGTAGATTTCAAGATGTGCGTTTTTTTTCTCGACTGGAACTGAACAGGGCATGCAAGTAAACCTTTACTGTATGTTCGATGTAAGTTTTTCAAAGTCAAGTTCTTGATTTACACAAGATCTTTAAGTGGGTAGAACAAACGTTTGTTTTTTCTTGTCAGAGGCGCCGCAGAAAGACAGATCCTGGTGATTGGAGGGGATTTTATCCACCTCCAGGGGCAGGGGTGGAGCTAGCGGGTGGTCAATAGTGGCTTTGGTCACCATAGATTATTACTGACTGGGCACCTCAACAGCCACCCCGATCGTTTGGGGAAAAATACACTTTCAAGCAATATAAACACGAGAAAGCACAGCAGAAGGATTGAAAACAGTGACGAGAATATCAGGTAAGATTTCAAGTGTATGGATGACACAGCTTTATAGTATTTGTTCATCTTCAGTTTTATGATTTTCTTTGCAATTAACCCAAGCTCTGTAACTCCACCAACCTTATTACTGTGTAGATACTAAAACACCTCTGAGATTTTCAGGTTGTTCATCGCTTCACCGTC
>NC_056498.1:40488409-40488823 GCF_014905685.2 Nematolebias whitei
ATGCTAGTAGATGTAGCTAAATATGCTAGTAGATGTAGCCAATATGCTAGTAGATGTAGCCAATATGCTAGTAGATGTAGCCAATATGCTAGTAGATGTAGCCAATATGCTAGTAGATGTAGCCAATATGCTAGTAGATGTAGCTAATATGCTAGCAGATGTAGCTAATATGCTAGCAGATGTAGCTAATATGCTAGTAGATGTAGCTAGTATGCTAGTAGATGTAGCTAATATGCTAGCAGATGTAGCTAAATATGCTAGTAGATGTAATCTGCAGCCACTTCTTCAGGTCGTCTTCATCCCTCATCCTCAGCAGCAGCTGTAGATTATATACCGGCGAACCGGCGATCTACGGATCACAAGCCCACCTCTTTATCTCTGTGCCGCCACTCCCCACAAAAAAAAAAAAAAAAA
>NC_056498.1:40491823-40491993 GCF_014905685.2 Nematolebias whitei
ATATCAGATCCCTATAAACAGTTTATTTTTATATTTTTGCTATTTTGGGGTGCAACTGGAACCTTGTGTACGTAGTTTCGTTCCACCTCATGTACCACATGTGATGTGATTGACAATAAAGAACCTTGAACTTTAACCTTTTCTTATCAGCAGCCAGGATGATTTAGATT
>NC_056498.1:40492093-40493175 GCF_014905685.2 Nematolebias whitei
CCTTGAACTTTAACCTTTTCTTATCAGCAGCCAGGATGATTTAGATTTAAACACACGACGTTGTCTCAGAGCCAGGTTCATTGATCTGGACTTTCTGATGAAGAATATGTGAAAAATGTCTGAGCTCAACGACTCAAAGGTAAAGCAGAACCTGCAGCGGCTCTAAAACCCCCGTTCTATCCATCAGCATCTCTGCAGCACTGATGTTTCCTCTGAAGCTCAGGTAAAAACCCTGGGAGAGTTGAATGAAGATCCTGTTTCTTCGTCCAACAGAGCCGGCTGGTAAAGACTTCCACCACTGATTCGTTGCTCAGAGAGACTTTTTAAAGTATTGCTGATTTACCAGGAACTGTAGCAGGAAGTTGAGTTCGTTGCCTGTCAGCGATCATGATGGTTGGTGCACAGACAGGGAATGAAGAATAATACGGATAAGTTCAGCTTAAAATGTTGCATTTAAACTTCTCTGGATGTGAATTTAAAAACTAAATGCAAATGTAATAATGAAAAGTATGTTTCTTTTAGTGTTGGTTTAAAGACACAAACAGGGAGGCAAGTCAAGTCGCATTTATTTATAAAGCACATTTAAAATAGAAACTGTTACTGAAGTGCTTAACAATAAAACCACAACATCAAGTAAAAATGAACATGATATAATTAAAAGCATCAAAAAATAAAGACATAAACACAATGAGATGGGACAAAAATTCAGTTGAGGTGAGTTTTCAGGAGAGATTTAAAAACAGGAAGTGAAGTGGTCTGTCTAATGTTGGGGGGCAGACTGTTCCAAAGTTTAGGGCCCACGACTGAAAAAGCCTGATCTCCTCTGAGCTTCAGCCAAAAGCAGCTGATCAGATGATCTCAGCGCCCGAGAAGGAACAGAAAGTTGAAGTAGGTCAGAGAGGTATGAGGGTGTAAGACCATTTAGGCACTTAAATGAAAGCAGGAGAATTTTAAAATCAATTCTGACATGCACAGTGAAGGGAGGACAAACTGGTGAAATGTGCTCAAACCAGTCGATCTGCAGCATTTTGGATGAGCTGAGACGTGAAAGGGACACCTGACTGGTTACAGTAGTCCAGTCA
>NC_056498.1:40493275-40494000 GCF_014905685.2 Nematolebias whitei
CAAAATAGCAAAAATATAAAAATAAACTGTTTATAGGGATCTGATATACAGTAGTCCCTCGCTACTTTGTGGTTCGTTTATCATGGACTCGCTCTATCGTGGTTTTTCAAAATAAGATTGGACATAACACACAAGTGGCTGATTGATGGATGAGTCGCATGATCGGCATGGAGTTTTTATTTAAAATGAGTTATTTTAAATTATTTCGCACCTGCTGCACATTTGATTCCATTTTTTCTAACATGATTCCGTTTTTTTCTAACGCAACTCCGTTTTTTCCTAACATGAGTCCATTTTTTCTAAAGTGATTCTGTTTTTTTGTAACGTGATTGTTTTTTTCCCCCAAACGTAATTCCGTTTTTTTTCTAACGTGATTCCGTTTTTTCCTAACATGATTCTGTTTTAATCAAACGTGATTCCATTTTTTTATAACGTGATTCAATTTTTTTCTAATGTGATTCTGTTTTTTACAACATGATTTTGTTTTTTCTAACGTGATTCCATTTTTTTCTAACGTGATTCTATTTTTTCTAAAGTGATTCTGTTTTTTTGTAACGTGATTGTTTTTTTCCCCAAACGTGATGCTGTTATTTTTTTCTAACGTGATTCAATTTTTTTCTAACGTGATGCTGTTTTTTCCCCAACGTGATTCCGTTTTTTTTTCTAACGTGATTCCGTTTTTTTCTAACGTGATTCAGTTTTTTTCTAACGTGATTCAGTTTTTT
>NC_056498.1:40494010-40494837 GCF_014905685.2 Nematolebias whitei
TTTTTTTCTAACGTGATTCAGTTTTTTCTAACGTGATTCAGTTTTTTCTAACGTGATTCCGTTTTTTTCAAACGTGATTCAGTTTTTTCAAACGTGATTCAGTTTATTCAAATGTGGTTCAGTTTTTTCCAAAAGGTTGTTTTTTTTTTTTTCCAAATGTGATTCCATTTTTTTCAAATGTAATTCTGTTTTTTCAAATGTTCTTTTACACCTCAGGTCCACCATAGTTCAGAGACAGGGGACAAAAACCAGAAGCTTCATGCTCTGAGCCATCATCATTTTTCACACTCTTCTGTCCTCAACAGCAGCCAATAAAAGCAGGAACGGTTTATTTGAACAATGTTCTGGTGCTGGAGTTGTTTTCTCATTTCATCACAAGATGATGTCATAAACGCAGAGGAAGGAGCTGACAGGTATGTAGCCCTGCTCCTCACATAAAAAAAAACTCATTCAGCCCATTATCTCCAGCAATAATTGCTGTGTTTTTGTGACGTCCCTGTCCTCATTGTTCGTCAGATTATGGATGAGTGCTGTTCCCGCACATTAAAGCTAAAATAAATTGCAAATCATTTCAACAAAGAGACACTGATTGTGCTGCGGCTGGCTGGCCTTTGTCAGCTGACAGATGATGGTTGTGGAGCTGAACATGCCGGCTGGAGTCAGCCGAGGTCTCGGCGCTGAAGGAGCTCAGGAGGGGCCAAGTAGTGACAATATCTGACTGCAGGGTGAGTCGGCTGCACGTGATTACAGCCTTACATGTTTTAAGCATGAAGAGACGATGGGTTCAGAGAAGTTTCATCAAACAAAACTCCTCGTTTTGAGTCTAC
>NC_056498.1:40494937-40501121 GCF_014905685.2 Nematolebias whitei
ACTTTGACAGCAGCTGTGATTTAAAACATTTCATCCTTCCCGTCTTCGTTTATAATGTCCTCTCCCTCCATCTTTAACTTTGTTTTATATCTTTTTCAAATGCTTTTATTCTGACACATGGCATTAATTTAATTTCTTCTGTTTTCCTCTCGGGCGGCACGGTGCTTTCCTCCCACAGACCAAAAACATGTATGTTAGACTGATTGGTAACTTTAAATTGTCCCTAGGTGAGAGAGAGAGTGAATGGTTGTTTCTCGTTCATCTCTTTGTGTCCCTGTGATGGACTGGAGACGTGTCCATCTCCATCCATTCCATCCTGCTTGGACTCTTCTTTACCTCAATCGGCTGCAAAGAAAATGTTACATGCATGTTTGTTTTATTTTATTTTTTATAACAATATATTGGTTTAAGAAGGCCATGCCATGTGCTAAAAAGTTCATTGTTAGTGTTTGTATCAGTGGTCTGTTTTGAAAGAGCTATTAGTTTTTTTAATTATGCCCCAGAATTTTTGAATTACACATTTTTAGGAATGCACATATTTAAAAATATACTAGATAGAGATGTATAGATAGATGCATGCATTATTTGTCACATATTTTGCTCTAAAATGCATAAATGTTAGGATGAATTTACCAAAACTATTTTTTTCTTCATATTAATGTAGTTACACAGTTATTAATTAGTGTTGGAGACTGTGAATCTCACATATCAAGTCTAGTAAAGATGTGATAATTTAAAGCGATAAATCATTCATCACAACTGTCTTCCACACCGGCCTCTTACTGTTTCAGAAAAGACATTAAAACCCAGAGCGTCCCACCGTCTTTCTGCCATCACATTTTATTTTTCAAGGAATTATAAAGTGGAAACTACGGACATGGGTGAGCTCAGCTGTACTGTCAGAATGCAGGCGCAGATCTCCATGTTTATCCAACGAACTGATGAAAAACGATAAGATAAAGATCCCCAGCTAGGATTAGCAGCAGCGCATGTCTCTTTACCTGAAGCCTCTATGTTTTTTAGTTGCAGGATTTGTGCCGCGTAAACGTAAAGTATCTATCAATCGTCATCCTTTTCCTGTGACTATGGTCATTTTGTTGCCAAACAGACAACAATCCTAAATGTTAAAGCGATGGCTGAAATGACCGTACTTGCCGCCGTATAAGTCGCATCAGTCCAAATATATCTAATAAAGTAGGAAAAACATAAATATGTCACTTCGCTGTACAAGTCACATCTATTATGCATCACCGCTGACAAACTGGAGACATGGGTCGGTGTTGTGCCAAAAGTCGCTTGGCTGCCAAATGGTGGCTGCAGGAGCGTGCACGGGAGGACTTTAACAAGAATTTAACAAGATTAACACTTAAAAACAATTATTTGTTTGTTTGACATTATAGTAAAGGTTTGTCTCAGTTGAACTTTTCCTTAATAAATGCACTTTAATGTCAAATCAGCTAGGCCTGTCACGATAACAAATTTTGCTGGGGATTAATTGTCTCAGAAATTATTGTGATAAATGATTATTTGTTTGAAATTTGACAATAATTAGTACTTATTGTCAAATTTAAGAAGAAATGTTGGTTAATTTGTTTTGAAGTTAGTACCTTTATTGACCACTAGATGGCAGTATAAGACTATTTGAACCGAAGGATGGATAGTGAGGGAGCGAGCAGCATCTCTAAGAAAAATGGGAGGGAGGCCCCTTGACGTGACATGGGCTGTCTCTCCTTCCTTTTTTGCAGTTCTCAAAATGGCGAGCGCTCATTGTGATTTGAGCTCTTTAGCATAACGTTTTTCACACATTTTAAATAAAAAATCAGTAAACAAGTTCTCAGCTTCTTTTTGCAGAGAAAAACAACTTTTTACATGAAGGCACGGGTTTCAACCGTGAATTTTGGAGCTTCAACCAGACGGAGGTTTTTCCCTGAGGTCGACCTGTTACCTTACCTCATTGCTTAGCTTCTCAGCTTAGCTGCTTTTAGCGATCCAAAAACATGATTTTGGACGATTAAAATGGATTTTAAAAAGAAAAGAGGAAGGGAGGGGTCAGTGAAGAACCGGAGTCGAGCCTTTTGTCATCCAGTGTCTTCAGTAGAAAGAGAGAGACACAAAGAAACGATGAAGCTGATAAATGAAATTGAGGTCGATAATTTTCATTCATCATGCGATTAA
This sequence comes from Nematolebias whitei, assembly GCF_014905685.2. Classification (NCBI taxonomy): domain Eukaryota; kingdom Metazoa; phylum Chordata; class Actinopteri; order Cyprinodontiformes; family Rivulidae; genus Nematolebias; species Nematolebias whitei. Next base: position 40,497,113 of record NC_056498.1, read on the forward strand.
CTGATTTATTGTTTATTGCGACAGGACTAAAATCAGCTGCATTTCACCTGGTTGGTGCAGCGATTTAACTTTTGCTCCACGAGTTCTGAAGCGAGCCAAAGGTGGCGCTATGGCAAGCCAAGTGTCTCAATAATAGCCACTTTTACCTGATAATGAGACACTTGGCTTGCCATAAGGCTCGAGGGCCCTCTAGTAGCTGAAAATGTTAATGTTTACTACTTTGTATTTTCCATGTCAGAATGAATGAAATCGTCAAATCTCAATCAAAAATTAGTTTTTATATATGGGGGGAAAAAAATGTATATTAGTCGCTTCGGTGTATAAGTTGCAAGACTTACAAAAATACAGTAACTCTTTACTTTGAGCATGGATTTTGTTGTTGTTTATTTTCATTTTGTTGCTGCACTGACACGTGTTTTAATAAATAACCCTGCACGAGTTAAAGACAAAATATGGCAACCTGTTGGTTTTATGGTTGTTGTTTATGTAGTGGTTGCTGGGCAGGGGTGAAATATTTGAATAAAAGTCAAATAATTACGGATGAACTCGGAGTGGTTTTCTTGAAATGCACATCTCTTGATGCAGGCAGAGCCATAAAAACTGCAAACAAATGTCTTTTTCTAAAATAAAATCCACTTCAGTGCACCAGACACAAAACAGAATCCTGTCTCTGACTGCTCACTTGAAGTTTTTATGAAGTATTTTTTTTTGGTTTTGTGCATTTTTGTAATTAAATATTAAGCTTTTGGGGAAAAAGTGGCTCAAACTTTGATGCACGGTGGTTCTGAGCGCAGAGTCCACGAGGGCTGCAACCCATGACTAAACTGATATTTAACATTTAAACATCTACAGCAGGTGTGTTTCTTACATTTTAAAAATGCTGGTTTGCTGCAGAAAAACAGCTGCAGTCTGAACTTATCCTGAAGGGATGATGTGATGGAGTTGTCTGTAAAACCAAATCCTGCTGCTCTTCATCACAAACTTCTGATGATGAAAACAAACCAAGCTGCAGCTTCCAGCTACATTTATTATTCCAGGGGGAAAGTCTGCACGGTAGAGATTTAATGAGCTGCAGCTTTAGTAAAATTAATGTCCTCTAATGTATAATATGAACAATTATCATTTTTAACAGCTGGTTTGGTTTTTGTTTCTGCAAATGAAGTTCCGTGGATTTCTGTATTTAACCCTCATTAGTATTAGTCATTAGTATTTATGATAGAAGAATAGATGTGTGTGTTTTTGTTGTCGACGTGGCTTTTTGTTTGTTTCAAGATGTGAAATGATGTCATTGTCACAGATTATACTGTTCTGTGAAAAAAATCTAATGATGAACGGGGATGAGGATTGTCAGCGAAGTGAGGAAGAGGAAGAGAAAACCCATCGATGTACAGCTTGTTTACTCTAAAATTTAGAGTAAACAACATTGAGGGATTTGAACAGTGGATGTTTGTAGTTTTGGAGATGTGTGTTTTTCTGGTTTGGAAGGACTTAAAGTAAACCTTAATGTTTTTGGTGCCAAATGTTCAAGTGGGAAGGAGTCAGTGTTGCCAGATGGAGTCGAGGTTTTCCAGCACAAAAGTCCGTTAAAAACCGCCCCATCACACAAAAACCAGTCCAATCAATATTTTGTTATATTTACTGTTTGAACACACACTCATCTATATATATATATAGATGAGTGTGTGTTCAAACAGTAAATATAACAAAATATTGATTGGACTGGTTTTTGTGTGATGGGGCGGTTTTTAACGGACTTTTGTGCTGGAAAACCTCGACTCCATCTGGCAACACTGACTCCTTCCCACTTGAACATTTGGCACCAAAAACATTAAGGTTTACTTTAAGTCCTTCCAAACCAGAAAAACACACATCTCCAAAACTACAAACATCCACTGTTCAAATCCCTCAATGTTGTTTACTCTAAATTTTAGAGTAAACAAGCTGTACATCGATGGGTTTTCTCTTCCTCTTCCTCACTTCGCTGACAATCCTCATCCCCGTTCATCATTAGACTTCTTCACAAAACAGTATAATCTGTGCCAATGACATCATTTCACATCTTGAAACAAACAAAAAGCCACGTCGACAACAAAAACACACACATCTATTCTTCTATCATAAATACTAATGACTAATACTAATGAGGGTTAAATACAGAAATCCACGGAACTTCATTTGCAGAAACAAAAACCAAACCAGCTGTTAAAAATGATAATTGTTCATATTATACATTAGAGGACATTAATTTTACTAAAGCTGCAGCTCATTAAATCTCTACCGTGCAGACTTTTCCCCTGGAATAATAAATGTAGCTGGAAGCTGCAGCTTGGTTTGTTTTCATCATCGGGAGTTTGTGATGAAGAGCAGCAGGATTTGGTTTTACAGACGACTCCATCACATCATCCCTTCAGGATAAATTCAGACTGCAGCTGTTTTTCTGCAGCAAACCAGCATTTTTAAAATGTAAGAAACACACCTGCTGTAGATGTTTAAAGGTTAAATATCAGTTTAGTCATGGGGCGCAGCCCTCGTGGACTCTGCGCTCAGAACCACCGTGCATCAAAGTTTGAGCCACTCTTTCCCCAAAAGCTTAATATTTAATTACAAAAATGCACAAAACCAAAAAAATACTTCATAAAAACTTCAAGTGAGCAGTCAGAGACAGGATTCTGTTTTGTGTCTGGTGCACTGAAGTGGATTTTATTTTAGAAAAAGACATTTGTTTGCAGTTTTTATGGCTCTGCCTGCATCAAGAGATGTGCATTTCAAGAAAACCACTCTGAGTTCATCCGTAATGATTCGACTTTTATTCAAATATTTCACCCCTGCCCAGCAACCACTACATAAACAACAACCATAAAACCAACAGGTTGCCATATTTTGTCTTTAACTCATGCAGGGTTATTTAATAAAACACATGTCGGCGCAGCAACAAACTGAAAGTAAAGAGTTACTTTATTTTTGAAAGTCTTGCAACTTATACACCGAAGTGACTAATATACGTTTTTCCCATATATATAAACCATTTTTTGATTGAGATCTGATGATTTCATTCATTCTGACATGGAAAATACAAAGTAGTAAACGTTAAAATTTTCAGCTGCTAGAGGGCCCTCGAGCCTTATGGCAAGCCAAGTGTCTCATTATCAGGTAAAAGTGGCTATTAATGAGACACTTGGCTTGCCATAGCGCCACCTTTGGCTCACTTCAGAAATCCTGGAGCAAATGTTAAATCGCTGCACCAACCAGGTGAAATGCAGCTGATTTTAGTCCTGTCGCAATAAACAATAAATCAATTAATCGCATGATGAATGAAAATTATCGACCTCAATTTCATTTATCAGCTTCATCGTTTCTTTGTGTCTCTCTCTTTCTACTGAAGACACTGGATGACAAAAGGCTCGACTCCGGTGCTCTTCACTGATCCCTCCGTTCCTCTTTTCTCTTTAAAATCCATTTTAATCGTCCAAAATCGTGTTTTTGGATCGCTAAAAGCAGCTAAGCTGAGAAGCTAAGCAATGAGGTAAGGTAACAGGTCGACCTCAGGGAAAAACCTCCGTCTGGTTGAAGTTCCAAAATTCACGGTTGAAACCCGTGTCTTCGTGTAAAAAGTTGTTTTTCTCTGCAAAAAGAAGCTGAGAACTTGTTTACTGATTTTTTATTTAAAATGTGTGAAAAACGTTATGCTAAAGAGCTCAAATCACAATGAGCGCCCACCATTTTGAGAACTGCAAAAAAGGAAGGAGATACAGCCCATGTCACGTCAAGGGGCCTCCCTCCCATTTTTCTTAGAGATGCTGCTTGCTCCCTCACTATCCATCCTTCGGTTCAAATAGTCTTATACTGCCATCTAGTGGTCAATAAAGGTACTACCTTCAAAACAAATTAACCAACATTTCTTCTTAAATTTGACAATAAGTATTAATTATTGTCAAATTTCAAACAAATAATCATTTATCACAATAATTTCTGAGACAATTAATCCCCAGCAAAATTTGTTATCGTGACA
>NC_056498.1:40501221-40503366 GCF_014905685.2 Nematolebias whitei
AGCTGAGACGTGAAAGGGACACCTGACTGGTTACAGTAGTCCAGTCAGGTTGTAATGAAAGCATGGACTAGTTTTTCATGGTCAGATCTGGTCAACATGGACTTTTTAGCTACTGTATCAAGGTCAAGGTTCTTTATTATCATTTGCATTACATGTGGTACATGAGGTGGAATGAAATTGTGCACACAGGGTCCCAGTTACATCCAAAAATAGCAAAAGTATAAATTGTTAAAAGAAACAGTAAGTAAGGTATAGATAGATACACCAAGATATAAAGTCTGAGTTTAAAACCATCCCAAGATTTGAAACAGACTGAACAGAGGTAGATGAAAATGATTAGACATCAGGACTGAAGCTCAAAGGAGAAAGGGACAAATTATATAAAATTAAAAGCCTAGAATTCCTTGAAGAAATGCAAGCAGTCGTTCATGCAGGGTTTTAATCGTGCCATATTAAAGAGAGGGGTGGAAGTTTGGTCCCGCAGGTCTGAAAATCTTTCATTCAGTGAAGGACAGACTTGTAGAGACAATCTGTCCTTTTAAAAAATCAGAATAAAAGGAATTTAGTTACAAAGTACCTTCTTTTTCCCAAATTTACCTTCAAATGTTCCTTGACGCCTATATTTTTCTAGAAACACAAACATCTGGATGAAAATGAGATAAGTTTCCCAGTTTTCCCTCTAACCCCCAGGTTAAGGGTCTGGGTGTCATCCCATAAAACACATTATCATTTCTGTCCCACATCAGTGACACCACTTGTTCCACCCTCCGTAACTTCCTCGGCCTTGGTGCATCCCTCTCAACGAACAGTACTTCCATACAGGTGTAACAGACTGAATTAATCCATGCACAGATTAAACCCGGGTATAATTTGGCCCAGGACAGAGTACACCCAGACCAAACTGTATTCAGGAGTATAACATAGTCTGGGACAGGCCTCCAGACCAAAATATACCCATTTATACAACATTTTTCAGTCAAGTCATCTGGACAGTTTCTTTTTTTGTGCTGAAACGTTTCGCCTTTGATCCAGAAGGCTTCATCAGTCAAGGAAACACACAACACAAAACTGATTCTTCCCCCATCAGCTTACTCGAAAGTGGAACAAACCAGTTCCACCAGTGTGTGTTTCCTTGACTGATGAAGCCTCCCGGATCGAAGGCGAAACGTTTCAGCAAAAAAAGAAACTGTCCAGATGACCTGATTGAAAAATGTTGGATTGTATACCTGGATTATTGAGCATGGACTTTGTTGTTATGCCCATTTATATATCCATGCATTCCCATAAATCAGCCTGAGGGGTATAAATAGTCCTAGTCCAGTTTATACATGGTGTTTAATCTAATTTAGGCCACCTTAACCCCAGGTATAGTCCAGACTGGGGGTTTACTATGACCTGTTACTCCGGGTCAGTTTTTGGTCTCATCTGCCTAGATTACAGTAGCTCCCTTCTCTTTGGTTAACCTACAGAATCCATCCATGATGCGTAATTTTATAGATCTTTGTTCTGAGCTGCTGTGCTTTAGATTTTACTGCAAGTCTAAAAGAAGCCTCAGCAAAATAAACAAGTTCAGACAATGAGTACGCTTTCTAAATGCAGATCTAAATGAACATCGATGACGGCACACCTGAAGCCTCCAGCTGCAATCGCTCCATCCATAAAGTTCATTACCTGGACCACGTGGTGCAGAACACACATCGGGAGGAAATGAGCTTCGGATGAATTAAATTCTCCACGTAACCAATTTTCTGAAGCAAACACATCCAAAGCTGCAATTACATACTCTGCAAACATAATGAGAAAATGCAACAACACCTAACAACACAAGACGACAAGACGGCGAGGTGTACAGATACGCCTCAGCCGTCTGACACAGGATACCAAAAAGCTGAAAATAAAACTAAAGTTTACCGTCTACCAGGGAGTTTTAGAGCACTTGACTTGACATTTGTCCAAAAGATGACCATTGACACCTTGCACAAGGAGGGCAAGACAAAAGATCATTGCTAAAGAGGCTGGCAGTTCATAGAGCTCTGTGTCCAAGCACATTAATAAAGAGGCAAAGGGAAGGAAATGTGGAGGGAAAAAGTGTACAAGCAATAGGGATAACCTCACCCTGGAGAGGATGGTGAAACAAAACCCATT
>NC_056498.1:40503466-40505144 GCF_014905685.2 Nematolebias whitei
GCTCCCTCACTATCCATCCTTCGGTTCAAATAGTCTTATACTGCCATCTAGTGGTCAATAAAGGTACTACCTTCAAAACAAATTAACCAACATTTCTTCTTAAATTTGACAATAAGTATTAATTATTGTCAAATTTCAAACAAATAATCATTTATCACAATAATTTTTGAGACAATTAATCCCCAGCAAAATTTGTTATCGTGACAGGCCTAGCTGATTTGACCATTAAAGTGCATTTATTAAGGAAAAGTTCAACTGAGACAAACCTTTACTATAATGTCAAACAAACAAATAATTGTTTTTAAGTGTTAATCTTGTTAAATTCTTGTTAAAGTCCTCCCGTGCACGCTCCTGCAGCCACCATTTGGCAGCCAAGCGACTTTTGGCACAACACCGACCCATGTTTCCAGTTTGTCAGCGGTGATGCATAATAGATGTGACTTGTACAGCCAAGTGACATATTTATGTTTTTCCTACTTTATTAGACATATTTGGACTGATGCGACTTATACGGCGGCAAGTACGGTCATTTCAGCCGTCGCTTTAACATTTAGGATTGTTGTCTGTTTGGCAACAAAATGACCATAGTCACAGGAAAAGGATGACGATTTATGGATACTTTACGTTTACGCGGCACAAATCCTGCAACTAAAAAACATAGAGGCTTCAGGTAAAGAGACATGCGCTGCTGCTAATCCTAGCTGGGGATCTTTATCTTATTGTTTTTCACCAGTTCGTTGGATAAACATGGAGATCTGCGCCTGCATTCTGACAGTACAGCTGAGCTCACCCATGTCCGTAGTTTCCACTTTATAATTCCTTCAAAATAAAATGTGATGGCAGAAAGACGGTGGGACGCTCTGGGTTTTAATGTCTTTTCTGAAACAGGAAGAGGCCGGTGTGGAAGACAGTTGTGATGAATGATTTATCGCTTTAAATTATCACATCTTTACTAGACTTGATATGTGAGATTCACAGTCTCCAACACTAATTAATAACTGTGTAACTACATTAATATGAAGAAAAAAATAAGTTTTGGTAAATTCATCCTAACATTTATGCATTTTAGAGCAAAATATAAAATCATTGGACAAATAACGCATGCATCTATCTATACATCTCTATCTAGTATATTTTTAAATATGTGCATTCCTAAAAATGTGTAATTCAAAAATTCTGGGGCATAATTAAAAAACTAATAGCTCTTTCAAAACAGACCACTGATACAAACACTAATAATGAACTTTTTAGCACATGGCATGGCCTTCTTAAACCAATATATTGTTATAAAAAATAAAATAAAACAAACATGCATGTAACATTTTCTTTGCAGCCGATTGAGGTAAAGAAGAGTCCAAGCAGGATGGAGTGGATGGAGATGGACAGGTCTCCAGACCATCACAGAGACATAAAAAGACAAATGAGAAACAACCATTCACTCTCTCTCTCACCTAGGGACAATTTAAAGTTACCAATCAGTCTAACATGCATGTTTTTGGTCTGTGGGAGGAAACCACCGTGCCGCCCGAGAGGAAAACAGAAGAAATTAAATTAATGCCATGTGTCAGAATAAAAGCATTTGAAAAAGATGTAAAACAAAGTTAAAGATGGAGGGAGAGGACATTATAAAGGAAGACGGGAAGGATGAAATGTTTTAAATCACAGCTGCTGTCAAAGT
>NC_056498.1:40505244-40506962 GCF_014905685.2 Nematolebias whitei
GAAGACGGGAAGGATGAAATGTTTTAAATCACAGCTGCTGTCAAAGTGGAGCAATGAGAGAAGAGATGAGGGGAAAACAATAAATAAAATAAAGATGTAAATGTGAGAGTGAAAAATAATGAAGAAAATAGAAAATAAAAACTAGTGCTGCAGAAAAACAGAAGGATGACATGTTGCACACAAACAAAAGAAAAATGAAGAAGTGATGGAAGATCAAAGATGGAGCAGAAAGTCATCATCAGTGAGTGATGGGAGACAAGAGGCAAAGGATGAAGTGTTTCATCCTGCTTCACAACACAATCACACACCGAGCACCTCCATCCATCCACCTCATCTGAAAACGACAGAACGAGAGGAGGGAGAAGAAGGGGTGATGGAGAGAGGGAACAAACTGTGTGGGTTTAAAAATAAAAATAAAAGGTCATCCACGGTCAGAGAGGAGCAAACTCACAAGGTGGGGCGAGAAAAACAAGAACATGAGATGGTTTTCTCGTTTAGTTTTCAGTTTGAAAGTTAATTACAGAGATATGTTGCATGTTGGGTTAGTTTTCAACGTGCGCTCCTCAAGATTCAGTTTTAGAGCAAATGAAAACTGATCATCAACGATGCATTCACTTCCAGTCAGAGGTAACTCAAGTGCAGGTTGACCTGTCGAAGCTTCGGTCGTTTGGAGAAATAAAAAAAAAACCCTGCAGAATCAGTTTAAACTGTTCAACAACCGTTCAAATTTCAATAAACACAACCAACGACTTCCTGCTGACACTGAAAAAACACCGTTTACCTCCCTGTGCAGAACGCTCGGGCTCAAACACTGTGCACGTTGGAAACGAGACGAGCCATCAGGCTGTTAGTAGCAGCTGCAAAAACTGCATTCAAATAAGAAATACATGTTTAGCTTTTTATAACGTTAAAGGTTTCATCTATAAGGAGCATAGCTGTGTGTTTGTTTTCCTCCAGGTCTGCAGAGTGAATTGAAGGTTAATCAAAATTGAAAGATCAGAGAGTGAAACATCTTTATGGCAGCAGTTCCAAATACTCAGACAAGAAACAGCATTGTACTGAGATTTTTGTTTTATAGTTAATGATATAGTTATCCAGTGATGGCATAGTTACATTGAAAAAGTAACTTCAATCGGATTACTGATTACTCCTTGAAAATGTAACTTAGTTACTTTACTGATTATTTGATTTGGAAAGTAAGTTAGATTACAAGTTACTTTATTAGTTACTTTCAGTACAACGAACCTTGATATTGTGGATGAACCTTGAAATCGTTGTCGACGAACCTCAATATCGTCGACGACGTACCTCGATATCGTCGGCGACGTACCTCGATATCGTCGGCGACGTACCTCGATATCTTCGACGAACCTTGATATTGTCAATGAACCTTGATAATGCCTATGAACCTTGATATTGTCAACGAACCTTGATATTGTCTACGAACCTTGATAATGCCAATGAACCTTGATATTGTCAACGAACCTTGATAATGCCAACGGACCTCGATAATGCCAATGAACCTTGATAATGCCAATGAACCTTGATAATGCCAATGAACCTTGATAATGCCTATGAACCTTGATATTGTCAACGAACCTTGATATTGTCTACGAACCTTGATAATGCCAACGAACCTTGATATTGTCAACGAACCTTGATAATGCCAATGAACCTTGATATTGTCAACGAACCTTGATAATGCCAATGAACCTTGA
>NC_056498.1:40507062-40507783 GCF_014905685.2 Nematolebias whitei
ATTGTCAACGAACCTTGATAATGCCAACAAACCTCGATATTGTCAACGAACCTTGATATTGTCAACGAACCTTGATAATGCCAATGAACCTTGATATTGTCAACGAACCTTGATAATGCCAATGAACCTTGATATTGTCAAAGAATCTAGACAATGTCAACAAACCTTCATATTGTCAACAAACCTTGATAATGTCAACGAACCTTGATATGGTCAACGAACCTTGATATGGTCAACGAACCTTGATATGGTCAATGATGCTTGATATTGTCAAAGAACCTAGATAATGTCAACGAACCTTGATATTGTCAACGAACCTTGATAATGCCAACGAACCTTGATATTGTTAACGAACCTTGATATTGTCTACGAACCTTGATAATGCCAACGAACCTTGATAATGTCAACGAACCTTGATATTGTCTACGAACCTCGATAATGCCAATGAACCTTGATATTGTCAACGAACCTTGATAATGCCAATGAACCTTGATATTGTCAACGAACCTTGATAATGCCAATGAACCTTGATATTGTCAAAGAACCTAGATAATGTCAACGAACCTTGATATTGTCAACGAACCTTGATATTGTCAACGAACCTTGATAATGCCAACGAACCTTGATATAGTCAACGAACCTTGATAATGCCAATGAACCTTGATATTGTCAACGAACCTTGATAATGCCAATGAACCTAGATAATGTTAACGGACCTTGA
>NC_056498.1:40507793-40515369 GCF_014905685.2 Nematolebias whitei
ATGAACCTAGATAATGTTAACGGACCTTGATATGGTCAACGAACCTTTATAATGCCAATGAACCTTGATATTGTCAACGAACCTAGATAACGTCAACAAACCTTCATATTGTCAACGAACCTTGATATGGTCAACGAACCTTGATATTATCATCCTTCACTGACAGAAACTCAAATTAGTTCCTGCATGTCCAGCTACAAATGCCATATCTTCCTCCTCCCTCCATTATTTGCGTTACTGTCGCGGCGTGGTGTCAGGTATCACAGGTGCTGATAATGTGACTGAATTGCTGCATAGACCAGACATCACTGCCCCAGACACATAGGAGGAAATCAAATTAAATTACTAGAGTAAATGACAAAAATAATAATGCACAGTAATTTGGATAAGTAAATTTAATCTGAAAAAAGTCCATGCTCAATAATCCAGGTATACAATCCAACAATTTTCAGTCTGGCCATCTGGACAGTTTCTTTTATTTGCTAACTGTCCAGATGACCCAACTGAAAATTGTTGGATTGTATACTTGGATTATTGAGCATGGACTTTTTTTGGTTTTGAACCAGTTTGACATGACTGTCGACGAGGAAGAGGGCCGGAACAAGAGGAGGGGGCGTGCCAAAGACACCATCTTAGCACTAACATAACTGGTTTGTTCCACTTTGGAGTAAGCTGTTTGGGGGAAGAATCAGTTTTGGGTTGTGTGTTTTCTTGACTGATGAAGCCTTCCGGATAAAAAATGAAACATTTCAGAAAAAAAAAAGAAACTGTCCAGATGACCTGACTGAAAATTGTTAACTTTAATCTGATTACTGGATTTCAATCAACCTTTATTTAGACAGGTAAATCCCATTGAGCCTCGAGGACTCATTTACAAGAGAGACCTGATTTGAAATAGCAATGTGTTTTATTATTCATTACTGAAAAAAGTGGTCCGATTAGAGTAAAACATCACTTATCACAATATTGCACAACAATATCAACCATCAGCCAAGCCCAACCAGATCTCTTAATACCAATAAATATTTCCATATTGTCCTAACAGAGCACTTCGCTCTCAGACTGCTGGTTTACTTGTGGTTCCCAGAGTTTCCAAAAACAGAATGGGAGGAAGATATTTCAGTTATCAGGCTCCTCTCTTGTGGAACCAATTTCCAGTTTCTGTCTGTGAGGCTGACACATTGTCCAGTTTGAAGATAAGGCTTAAGTCTTTCCTTTTTGATGAATCCTATAGTTAGGGTTGTCTTGGGTTTCCTGAGCTATCCCTTAGTTATGCTGATAACTAAATGAACCAGTTACACTTTTCAGAACTGACCAGAGAGGAAAATAAAGAAAAGCGGGGACATCTTGTAAGTATTTGAGAAATTCAGAAAGGTTTTCTCTAAATTCAACATCCTGGAGCATTTCAAACCAAACACGAGTGTCAGACAGGAACTGCTTCACTTCCAGGATGAAATGCTCAAACAACAAACTCATCCAGGTGGTTTACTCTACACAGGAAACACCAAAAAGGACCAGCACTGGAGATCCAGCTCTTCAGGTCCAAACTCTACGTCTCAGCGATGAGGGCCACTATTTGATTTGTTACAGAAAAAACAGACGACACGAGAGACGAGTGAAGGAGGCGATCTCTGTTCAACCAGCTAAACAGATGATTTATCCAACAGCTACAGGGCAACCTTGGTTCTTCTTCCCAGGCAGAGGCACAACCATTCCAAGCTTGAAAACAACAGACTGTCATGTCTCAACAATTCACAGGTAACAAAGGACCAAATGACACGGGAGGAATGGATGGGCAACTTTGACAATCCAGGTATTATGAATGGATTTATGGATTTTTGACATGGCAACCCAGTTTTTGAAAGGAACTTTTCTTACTCCAAGATGTAGCCACACACCAAAATGGAAGCCGGCACCGCACTTACTTTTCAATACATCATGCTCCCCGTCACTGCACGAGCTGTTCCAGAAGCACGATCCGTACCGTCAGCTTATTTGCGCATGCGCTAAAAGAAATAATTTTGAATATGCTAGATTTAGGAAAATGTACTGGAAACAATTACAACCAGCTTACATTATAAATGTGTGCTAAATTATATCCTGTAAGCTGATTTAATACAACACATGCAGTATATTATATACATTTTGATTTTAATAAAATGTATTTATGAAACATCCATTATCTTTAACCCACTTTTTCTATTTTGGGTCACGGGGGTCGCCGGTGCCCATGTCCAGCAATCACTGTGTGAGGGGCGGGGGACACCCTGGACGGGTCGCCAAGTCCATCACAGAGACACATAGAGACAAAAGAGACAAGCAACCATTCACTCTCTTATTCTAACCTAGGGACAATTTAGAGTTACCAATCAGACTAACATGCATGTTTGTGGTATGAAACCAGAGAACCTGGAGAAAACCCACACATGCATGGAGAGAACATGCAAACTCCACCCAGAAAGGCACTCGGACTGGGATTTGAACTGGGGACTTGCTCGCTGAGAGGCAGCAGCTCTACCAGTTGCGCCACCGTGCTGCCTTTATGAAATATACCTTATTTCTTTATATTAATTAAAATATCTTTCTATACATCAATTAATTTTCCAAGCCAATGTTGCCATTCCGTTTATGAATAAGAACTGTCTTCATTTACTTTCAAAATTATAAAATTCAGTAGAAAAATGTGTATTGGTTGATTGATTGGACTGTAACATATTTACGCTGTCACTGCGTCCTCTGGTGGATTCATTACTGACAACAGAAGACCTTTACTTTAATAGTTATCTTTTATGAGATTTATTGCAGAAACCTATCCTCCTGCAATACTTTGTTACCCACATCTCCTGCAAAGGTTTTATTTTCCAGGGAAAATTGCAGGTGACAAAACTCAAAAGACTGAAAGTCCATTCATTTTGTAATCTGCAATGTCTAAAGCCCTCCTGGAAGTATTTCTTTAAGCGCATGCGCACATGAGCTGACTGTACAGATCGTGCAGTGATACTTCCAACATGGACGGACATTTACGGTGGCAGCCATCTTGGATTTTGACGCAGCAACACAATTTTTGAAAGGAAAGTTTCATGTGCCCAGACGTAGCCACATACCAAAGAAGTTAACACATTGCTTATCGTTCAAGTTATCCAACCCTCAAGGATTACAGTTATAAATATATGGCAACCCAATTTTCAACAGCAACCTTTCTTACGCCTACACGTAGCCACACCAAAATGGAAGTCGGTACCTCACTTAGTTTTCAAGTTATCATGCTCACAACATGCACAAACAGACAGATGGAGGGTATTTCCAATTCCCCATTGTTGATCCGTGACGGGAGACGAAACCTCTTAGAACTGGATGACAGGATGACTGATGGTATAGCATTTTAGGCTAGCTTTGACATTTTGGATTTACACCCCATTTGAGATACTTTTCAGATTGGGGGAGTGGTGGTGCAGAGGTTAGATAAGGTGGGCCTGTGATCGGAAGTTCGCCGGTTCACGCCCCGTTACAGACAACATCAAAAATGTGGGTTGGATAGATCAAGCACCCACACCTGCCCCCACCCCCATTCGCCCCACCCTGGGCCCATGAGCAAGGTCCTTAACCCCATCTGCTCCTAAACAGGTCTCTCTTGAAAATGAGTTCTCGTGGCTCAATGAGACTACCTGTATAAATAAAGGTAAATGAAAAAAAATAAATTATGGGATTATTAAATGTCACAACGGCAGCATGACTCTTCATCATTGCTAACATTAAGTCAAGATGAAGCCACAAGGATCAGTAAATGTAAGCGAATTTAGTTAAACATCCATCTTTACCTGCTTCATGTTCTGTGAAACTTTTATCTCAAGAAAACTGTATGAAACTACAGCATAGTTATAATTTTGAAGAAAAAGGATGAAACATTTCACATCCTTTGGGGCTATAACAATTTATCGAACACTACAGATTCAGTTCTGTGTGAAAATTTTAAATATATTGCAGCTCATGTGCAGCGTTGACTCAAACAGGCTCCAGGTGATCTTAGTTCATATCGCTACACTTCAGATACTTGTCGGTAAGGTCACGGCTTTCAGCTGCCAACACTCAACATCACAGACACGAAGATAAAGGCAAGCTGCAGGCAGGAGTAGAAACATCTCAACAGTACAGTTTGTCTTAGTGGCTTTGGTGCATTTCTCACATCCCCATTAGTATTTGCACAACAGTTAGTGCATTTCTCAAAAGCAACTAGTACAAACTGCAAACCCTAATTGATAATCTGCCAAAGTGTGTCCATTGCTCAAAACAGTTATTTCCTCAAACGCAATGAAAGCGTCATGAAAATGAAAATGCCTAACAGTTGATTAAGAACACGTTAGTTGAATGGCTTAGTCACATTTTCGAGAATTCAACCCATTTTCCAATAGAACAAAAGTCATACCTTGGTGAAACAACCTGAAAGTGCTCAAGACGGCACCAAACACATTTTGCACAGCCGTTTGAAATCTACAGTTAAGTTACACGTCACTGTACTTAGTGAGGTAAACGAGTACAAGACACGGAGGTTTCACATTTTTACAGCATATCTATCCATCCATTATCTTTACCCGCTTCTTCCTTTTTGGGTTGCAGGGGGTCACTGGTGCCCATATCCAGCCATCACTGTGCGAGAGGCGGAGTACACCCTGGACAGGTCTCCAGTCCATCACAGACACAGATGAGGCAAACAACAATTCTCTCTCACCTAGGGACAATTAGAGTTACCAGTCAGTCTAACATGCGTGTTTTTGGTCTGTGGGAGGAAACTGGAGTACCCGGAGAAAACCCACGCAGCACGGAGAGAACATGCAGACTCCACCCAGAAAGGCCCTCGACAGGGTTTGAACCAGTGTGACCTGCTCACTGAGAGGCAGTAGCTCTACCAACTGAGCCACCATGCTGCCCAAACACTCCAGCACATTATCAGAGTGCATGTGCATATCCTTGGTACACCCATGACATCCACATGAGCTACCCAAACAAATTACATACACCAATACATTGTTAATGGCATATATGCACTTTGCAATTCTTATTTGTTCACAGTATTGTGCAAAAGCAAAGTACAAACATTTTAACAACAACTATGAAACACCCTTTGGGTAGAGCTGTGCACAACTGCAAGCAACATTGCAGTTCATATAGGAATGGTAAACACAGCAAATCTTTACTGTAACGCTACAGTACAGTAAATCTGTCTTGCATCAAAGCTGTCTAAATGTAAAAAGTGACCAGTTCTTGTCCCACTGTAGGCGTCATGTATGACAATGACAGCAGCAGATTGTTTAGTGCTGAATTACTGTCCAGTACACACACCTGTCCTCCTGATTAAATGTTTGAATAGTTAAATTTACCGCGGTTCAACCCAACATTTGGCTGCACCCTTCGCCCAGCCTCAATCATTGTGAGGCTTTGATTGACAACATGCTCCTCAACTGTAGCCCTAATTTCATCAGGAATCTGTGTATGCACTTGACCTCTTCTTCCCTGCATCCTGATCCGTCTTCCATGATGCTCACCTTCCGTTTCTGGGTCACGGTATTGTCGAAATGGTACACTCTGTCCTGCTCAGTTCATATATGCATGCCAATAGAGTGTTCGTGAGATTCAGCTCTGAATGACTGAAGTGGCTCATTGTTGGTTACAATGTCACATCAGTGAAAGCTGAGGTTCACCTTTGGGAGACATTTTCAGGAAATAATGATAAAGAAACATATAAAATTTGACAGATTTTGACAACTAGGTCAACATTTTTGTATATGATGACTTGAGTAATGAAGACTATCAAGTTCTACAGGGAATGACTGAGTATAGTTCATTTTGACTCACATGACATAAGCAAATAAAAATATAAAACAGCAGAGAACTGAATGGAAACTGCTATCTTGATGCGCATGATGTTGTGGAGGTTGAACAGTTGGGAGAATTTTAACTTGGATCAGAGAAATGCACCAAAACAAATGAGAAAACTAATGTTTCCAATTCAAAATAACTAAACTGAACTGGAAACAGGCCTGAACCTTTGGCTCTGACAGTTTTGATTCTATTATCCTGCAATGGGGCTCAGGCGTGATCAGTCTTCCTCCGCAGCCGAACATCCTTCTTATGGAGAAACTTTGCTGCACTCCACAGAGCTAAGCCACAGCTTTTGGTTAAATCCTTTTTTAAACAAATATTCATGTCAAGGAGCTTTTCATCCCCCTCTGCCTCTGTTGTCATCTCTTTTAATGTCTTTTTTTTTCTAACTTCTACAAAAAAACTAAACTTGTAAGAGGGTGGCACGGTGGCATTGTTGCCTCTCAGTGGAATGATCGCCAGATTGAATCCTGGCCCAGGACCTTTCTGGGTGGAGTTTGCATGTTCTCTCAGTGCATGCGTGGGTTTTCTCTGGGTACTCTGGTTTCCTCCCACAGACTAAAAACATGCACGTTAGACTGATTGGTAACTCTAAATTGTCCCTAGATGAGAGTGAGAGAGAGTGAATGGTTGTTTGTCTCTTTTGTCTCTATGTGTCCCTGTGATGGACTGGAAACCTGTCCAGGGTGTCTCCCGCCTCTTGCACAGTGATTGCTGGATATGGGCACCAGTGACCTGACTTACCCAAAAAGGAAAAAGCAGGTAAAGAGGATGGATGGATGGATGGATGGATGGATGGATGGATATTCTAAGGTCATGTCAGGGAATGAAGTGATCTATGGTCCTCCTCGTGTACAAAAAACATTTGTATTATTTTATCATGATGGGCATTTGTTCAAAGTGGAACAAAGTTCCTCTAAATTTTGAAAAGTTCTTGACTCATCCTCATTAATAAGATGCAACAGCCCACCTATCTATCTCTGGGGCTCCTGTGAGGGTCGCACCCTTCTATCATCTGGGTAAGGTTTCTTCTCATGGTGACAATGCTTGAAACTTAGAAGAAATATGATGTCAAGAGGGAGGATACACCATTTATTCTTGCTATTCAGACATGCAGCACAAGCTGCAGTTCCTCTTTTGAACAGTAGATGTCACTAACACAAGTAGAGTCATGCAGGAACTAAGTTATTCAGACAAAGTAAACTCAAACAATTCATCAAATCTGAGTTTTTAAAGTTTATGAAATATCTGCTAAGACTGGACCTTCTTTACGTTTGTTCGGAGTCTTGCAGAAACAGACCTTGCAGATTCTACCCAGCTGCTCAACATCATTCATGAGTTTTGTTTGTGCAGAAGTTACAAGTTACAACAGAGTAGAGCACCAAAGTTCAAAACTCGTTGCACGAGAGCTTGATAAGGTTTGACGATGATGTGGAGGCTTCGAGTGTTGGCTCAGTCCACAGAACTCTGTCTTTACTGCAGTGAAGTGGTCTTTACGGTTTGCAGAGATTGACCCAAAGTAAAGAGACAATATCCAGTGAGAGGCAAAAATGCTTTGATGTCAGAGAGAAGACTGGCTCGAGATCGTAGAAAGACAACAGCAGCTTAAATAACTCGTTAAACCCAAGCTCTGCTGATTACCATCTCGACACACAACAAGACGTCCGGCCTTGAAGCAGACGAGCTACAGTTGACCTCA
>NC_056498.1:40515469-40517917 GCF_014905685.2 Nematolebias whitei
GAGTCTTGCAGAAACAGACCTTGCAGATTCTACCCAGCTGCTCAACATCATTCATGAGTTTTGTTTGTGCAGAAGTTACAAGTTACAACAGAGTAGAGCACCAAAGTTCAAAACTCGTTGCACGAGAGCTTGATAAGGTTTGACGATGATGTGGAGGCTTCGAGTGTTGGCTCAGTCCACAGAACTCTGTCTTTACTGCAGTGAAGTGGTCTTTACGGTTTGCAGAGATCGACCCAAAGTAAAGAGACAATATCCAGTGAGAGGCAAAAATGCTTTGATGTCAGAGAGAAGACTGGCTCGAGATCGTAGAAAGACAACAGCAGCTTAAATAACTCGTTAAACCCAAGCTCTGCTGATTACCATCTCGACACACAACAAGACGTCCGGCCTTGAAGCAGACGAGCTACAGTTGACCTCATCGGGTGTCACTCCGGTCTGCTACGTACAGGCAACCGAGGCTGCAACTCACACAGGCTCACCACAATGGGGCCGGTCCAAGATAACGCCACAAGTTTTGCTGGAAATCCCGAAATTCTCGAATGTCCGATTCGTGATGGTTTCGTGAATGACGCATGCCGTTGTTTCGCTATACACTGTGTAAGCTTTGATGAAATGAATGACTTAGCCAGGCACTTCTTTTATTTTACTTTTGACTATGACTATGGCAGAGTTCTTGTTATGTTTCCATGACGACATCAGAGCGCTTCATGCCTCTCTGCGGCGATTAAGTTTCCTTCATTCCGTAGCAACGTTTGTTGGATCTTTTTTTGTTGTTTTTTAGGAGACATAAACCACAACTACAGCACTAACTGTATCAAGTTCGGCTTGTTTGAGATCCGGGTACTTGCCGACATCCCACATTGCAGAGGCAGCTATTTTTACAAACTGGGACCAGCGCTATTAGACAATAAATGATTGGTGCAACTCTAAACCCTGCAGATGGAAAATCCAAGCATAGACATTTCTAAAATATTCAAGGACTAGGCCTGTCACGATGACAAATTTTGCTGGGCGATTAATTGTCTCAGAAATTATTGCGATAAACGATAATGTTGTTTGAAATTTGACAATATTAGTAATTATTGTCAAATTTAAGAAGAATTATTGGTCAATTTGTTTTGAGTGTAGTACCTTTTTTTGACCACTGGATGGCAGTATAAGACTGTTCAAACCGAAGGATGGATAGCGAGGGAACGAGCAGCGTCCCTCTAAGAAAAATGGGAGGGAGGCCCCTTGACGTGACATGGGCTGTCTCTCCGTCCTTGCTTTCAGTTCTCAAAATGGCAGATGTTCGGTGTGGTTTGAGCTCTTTAGCATAGCATTTGTCAGACAAAGCTTTTAATAAAATTAAAAATAAAAATAAATCAGTAAACAAGTTTTCAGCCTTTTTCTTTTTGCAAAGAAAAACAACTTTTTACACAAAGGCACGAATTTTAACCGTGAATTTGACAAGACAGAGGTTTTTTCTTCCGAGGTCGGCCTGCGAGCTCAGCTCATAACTTAGTTTCTCAGCTTGGCTGCTTTTAACGGAGAGAGAAGAAAAGAACAGAAAAAAAAAACGATAAAGCTGATAAATGAAAATGAGGTTGATAATTTTAATTTATCATGCGATTAATTGATTTATTGTTTATCAAGGACAACCTTGAAACATTCAAAGTCCCTTTTCTTCTTCACTCGGACGCTCGGTTTGGACTTCACGTCACCTTCACCATGTCTGCATGGCTGAATGCCCGGACTCGCTGCCACGTGATCGGCTGATTAGCTATTTGTGTTACAAGCAGTTGAGCAGGTGTGTTACGTTGTTTATTTGTCACGTGCAGGTTAACACAAGGTCAACAACGCAATGAAATATTCATGAGAAGAACCGATTTGGTGCAGCTACGCAACTGTACGTTAAAGGAAAGTAAGAACGAACATGGAGTCTGGTGGAGTCCAAATATTTAAAATGCATCATTTCTGCAGATGCTGATGTAACATCTGGAAGGATGAAAAGGACGAGGAATCAGCACAGGGATCTGTTACACAATCAGCTAAAACGTGGAAACACGGTCCGTTTCTCTGTCAAACATTTGTTTTGATGAGTTTATATCAAACTTAAGATATGAAAGCAAATATGTACATTTGTTTAAAGCATTTCAATACATTTGGTCTTTCAGCTGCTCCCTTCTTCAGGGGTCTCCACAGTGAACTAACAAACAAAGACTTGGTGATTGTTTTTACAACGGATGTTCTTCCTGACGCAACCACAGACCACCGAGCTACCACAGCCCTCTGTGTGGAGCAGAGAGCTGCCGGGTGCAAATGAGGGTGGAGGCAGGTGTGGGTGTTTCACCTTTACCACCCACATTTTGGTTAAAAACCATTACTCAAGCATCCAAAAGTTATCAGAAGTATACATTTATTTTTCTATTCTCATTCAAAATATTTATGTTTCTATAATAGAAACTA
>NC_056498.1:40518017-40519064 GCF_014905685.2 Nematolebias whitei
TCTAAGGCGAATGTAGAAAACTAAAAACAGGAACATGTCTGCATTTTTGAACTTGAATTGACTTGAATTGAAAAAAAGGGAATTCACACTTTTTAATGCACATTTTTGTGAGCTGAATTGAGTATAAAACATAATTGCCTTAATGAAGGATTAACTACATTTCTGGGTGGAGTTTTCATGTTCTCTCCGTACATACGTGGGTTTTCTTTGGGTACTCCGGTTTCCTCCCACAGACCAAAAACCTGTATGTTAGATTAACTGTTAACTAAACCATCTGTGGGACTGAGAGTATACATTTGTTTGTCCCTGTGTCTCTGTGATGGACTTGCAACTTGTCCAGGGTGTTCCTCGTCTCTTGCTGGACCTGGGCATCTATGACCTCCGCCAAACCTGGAAAGAGTAGTAACAATGGATGGATAATGCACTGTATATATTTTGTTGTTGGTATGCTCTAGATGCACGCATTACTTTTCGTTTAATTAGTGTGCATGAAATGCACACTATTGAGATTCTGTTTGTTCACCCGTACAACTTTTTGCCACTTAACTACTATTGCATACTTGTTTTTATTAGAAACGTTCAAACTTCTATCATTCAGAGCATTCAGAAGATGATTACTATGATATATGGTCTTGTGCCAACCATGCTTTTTAAAAAATATTAAGCTTTATTTAAACTCGATTAGGATATGATGGGAGTATTTCAACAACTTGGATTTGATCCAACACTGCCCCCTTATGAGAACTTTCCAGTGGAAGTTCTGCTGACTCAGAGACTCCTTTAAACAGTCCACGAAGGTCCAGTGATCGTAAAACAACATGTTATTCCTTCCAGCATTATAAGAGTTATAGAGGTTTAGTTGTTATGCAAATGAGCCTCCTCCAGTGCAAACACAGCGTACAGACTCAAAGTTTAACATTATAAAACAAAGAGATATCAGACTGGAAGAAGCACTACTACTAGAGCTACTACTAGTAGTAGAACTATTAGAATAACAATGGTATTTTTAATAGCTCACCCATTTTGAGGCTGTCACTACAGAATTCA
>NC_056498.1:40519164-40543607 GCF_014905685.2 Nematolebias whitei
TAACAGAGATGTTCACATTCAGCAATTTATTGACAACTTCTGACTTTCAGCTGAACATGTCAGCTCAGGGATCAAAATATAATGCAGCACTGTTAGAAAACAGATGGGCTGCAGGAATAAAGATTCACCTATTATTAAATCAAGCAGGTGCACGGAAAAAGACAACAAACCGTACGGCAGCATCACCGTTATAAAATCTCTTTCCTGTTGAGAAGTTGGCTCTTCTGACTAATTGTAGCCTTTTTAAGGAAGAGATTTAGACCCCCACCTCAGAGACTGCGATCCTTTCTGAGATAAACCCCCTAAGAGACACAAAGAGCTGAACCTGATGCTGCTCTTCAGCTGTTTAACGTTTCTCCGTGTGACTACCTTCATTTACTAAAGAATGTTTAAGTTCTTAGGCCTTCAGTGTGGCAGCATACAAACAGAAAAATTATATTTTATAAGTAAATGCAACCTGAAGAGAAACTACAAAGATATTTTCTGTGAAAACAGCGCCGAGTGCAGGTCCCTCTTGCAAATGAGTCCTCATGACTCACTGAGACTAACCTGTATAAATAAAGGTTGAATTAAACTGAAATGTTAGGATTAAATCAGAGTTAAAAAAAAAAAAAGTTGCTAAACCAAACTATCAAAGCAGTAGCTAAATTAGCTAACGCATGGATCTGAAATCAACAAAACTTTAATCCAAGAGAAGTTGAGTTACGGAAGTGTGGTAGTAGTTGAGAATCTTTCACGTTCTTCAGAGCACTGCTTATGGTGCAACATTTTGGCTCAAAACTTTAGCATCAGCTGTTGGGGTCAACTTCATTTCTTTGTGAGCAAAATATCTTACAAACCGGATTCCAAAAAAGTTGGGACAAGTCCATTTTGACCACTGTGTGGCATCCCCCCTTCTTCTTACAACACTCAACAGACGTCTGGGGACAGAGGAGACCAGTTTCTCCAGTTTAGAAATAGGAATGCTCTCCCATTCATGTCTAATACAGGTCTCTAACGGTTCAATCGTCTTGGGCCTTCTTTGTGGCACCTTCATCTTTATGATGCGCCAAATGTTCTCTATAGGTGAAAGATCTGGACTGCAGGCTGGCCATTTCAGTACCCGGATCCTTCTCCTACGTAGCCATGATGTTGTGATTGCTGCAGAATGTGGTCTGGCATTATCGTGTTGAAAAATGCAGGGTCTTCCCTGAAAGAGATGACGTCTAGATGGGAGCATATGTTGTTCTAGAACCTGAACATAGTTCTCTGCATTAATGGTGCCTTTCCAGACATGCAAGCTGCCCATGCCACAAGCGCTCATGCAACCCCATACCATCAGTGATGCAGGCTTCTGAACGGAGCGTTGATAACAACTTGGGCTATCCTTGTCCTCTCTGGTCCGGATGACATGGCGTCCCAGTGTTCCATTTTGCCACACTCCATTTTAAATGACCCCTGGCCCAGTGCAAACGTCTGAGCTTGTGGAGCTTGCTTAGAAATGGCTTCCTCTTTGCACTGTAGAGTTTCAGCTGGCAACGGCGGATGGCACGGTGGATTGTGTTCACTGACAATGCTTTCTGGAAGTATTCCTGAGCCCATTCTGTTATTTCCTTGACAGTGGCATTCCTGTTTGAGGTGCAGTGACGTTTAAGGGCCCGGAGATCACGAGCATCCAGTAGAGTTTTACGGCCTTGACCCTTACGCACAGCGATTGTTCCAGATTCTCTGAATCTTTTGATGATGTTATGCACGGTTGATGATGATAACTTAAAAGTCTTTGCTATTTTACGCTGGGTAACACCATTCTGGTATTGCTGCACTATCTTTCTGCGCAACAATGGTGGAATTGGTGATCCTCTTACCATCTTGGCTTCTGAGAGACACTGACACTCTGAGAAGCTCTTTTTATACCCAATCATGTTGTCAATTGACCTAATTAGTGTTAATTGGTCTTCCAGCTGTTCGTTATATGCTCAATTTCCTTTTTCCAGCCACTTATTGCTACTTGTCCCAACTTTTTGGGGATTTGTTGACACTGTGAAATTTTGAATCAACATATTTGTCCTTTAAAATGTTACATTTAGTCAGATTAAACTTCTGATCTGTCATCTTTGTTATATTATGAATAAAATATTGACATTTGCCATCTCCACATCATTGCATTCAGTTTTTATTCACAATTTGTTTAGTGTCCCAACTTTTTTGGAATCCGGTTTGTAATTCCTGAACAAACGAAGAACAAAAAAGGTTAAAAATGTAATGCGATTTTAATAGAATTAGATTTTTAACATAACCGTTACCTAAACAACCAACATCAATAAAATAAATCACCTGAATTATGCAACGTGAAATTCAAAGTTTATATTTTTTAATATACCAAGCTTGTGATTATGGCCATTACATTTAAAATGGTGGTTTTACACATTCTTACATGTTTGGGGTATGGGGG
Source organism: Nematolebias whitei (assembly GCF_014905685.2). Taxonomy (NCBI): domain Eukaryota; kingdom Metazoa; phylum Chordata; class Actinopteri; order Cyprinodontiformes; family Rivulidae; genus Nematolebias; species Nematolebias whitei. The sequence continues at coordinate 40,521,596 of NC_056498.1, forward strand.
TGAGAAATGTGGACATGATAAATAAAGGTTTGGACATCATCATGTTACACTTCCACACCACAGAGAGAGATTCTAATGTTTTCATTCTGGTCTCATTATCTCTATTATTAACCATTTTGGGACTTTCTGTTTTGGTCAGCTTTTCTTACTTTACATCAAAAACAAACAAACAAATAAACAAACAAAACCATCCTTCCCGACAGTTTGGTCTGACAGAGTCCATCCAACCAAAACTCTCCACCATCATAAATTCAGTCAAATCAGCTAAAAGTGTTTGAGCTCCATCAGAACCGAGACTCTCAGAGACTGATGGACATGACCGGTACTGTTGTTTCCAGGTATAATAACCCACAAACTGAGCGCGTGTTGAGTCTCTGCAGCTCCAGTCTGGTATGATGTATTCAGATTTCTGTGCGCGCGCACTGACAGCTGCAGCTCCAACATTTAAAGGCTTTCCTGCTGGAGGTGGACATGAGGAAACATCTGACCAGGAGTTTCATCTGCGGGGAAGAGTCCCCAAGATGCGCCATGCGCCCTCAGAGCTGCGCACACGCACTCCATGCGCAGATCAGCTTCTTAATCTTTTCTTCAAGACCACCACCACCACTACCACCTCCTCCTCCTCCTCCTCCTCCTCCAAACAAACGGGGCTGCAGTTCTGGTAGAAACATCCGTCTCACAAACTCACTGCGCAAAACTGCGTAATGCGCACGCAAGGCGCGCACAAACCAAAGACTCCAGAGAAACTCTGCAGCCCTGGTGCGTCTCTCTCTCTCTCTCACACATACACACGCACACACACGTGGACCAATGCGCGCACCCCCGCTACACCCCCTCTTTTTTCCAGCATTAGTCAGGATCCATGAAGCAGCATCCCCCCCCCCCCCTCCAGCATATTATTTATCTAATTCTGATGAATTCAAGACAAACCCGGACAGAAAGCGCACTGAGCCTGTAGAGAAGCTGCTCAAGCTTTAAGAAAGGGAAAAGAACGAGGGGTGGGGGTGCAGAAGGATCGCCCCCACCACAGAACCAGCAGTTCAGACATCCTCAGAGCAAACCAAGGCACCAAAAGTGAGTCTCCTCCTGAAAGCTGCATTTAGAAACTCCTCACTCCTCCTGGATGCGTGATTTGGAAAAAGCCTCTGCTGGCGGGTCAACAGGCAGCCGTGCGTGTTTGTGTGCGCGCTTTGAACGCTTCATCTCTGCAGCTGCCGCTAATTGATCAATCAGGCTCGGGCTGTTTACAGGTGTCAACGTAATTCGGATTAAAACCCAGAGGAGACAGGCTGGTGCTTACCTGTTCCGGGGAGCCCGGTGTGTCCGTGTCCGTGGGGGGGAAAGCCCAAAAAGAGGCTCCGCTGAAATTAAAGATTACTCCCGTCTCCCCCCGGAGGCTCGCGCGCCTCACGTGCGGCTACCTTCTCACTCCTCTTTCCGCTCTGAACGCGTTTCTCTCCCTCCTGCTCCCCCAACCCCCTGAGTTTCTCTCGCGGGATTTCCACCTCCTCCTCCTCCTCCTCTTCCTCCTCCTCCTCCTGGAGCTCTGCAGGATCAGCTCGTCCTCCGCGCGCCTCCCGGACGGAGACGGAGCGGCTCGTGACGCGTCTGGCTGTGATGTGGATGCTGCTTCTCCTCCCGCGCGCGACCCATCCGGATGCTGCAGCTGATGAAGATGCTGCTGCTTCCGCGGGAAACGAGGTGATGAAGGTGCCTTAATGTTTGTGAGTCAGCGAGTGATCCGCTGATCCACAGGTGATGAAAGACTCCACCGACAGACGCAGATTGAGCGCGCGCTGCGTTCACAGACTCACATAACATCTGAGTCACAGCAAGACAGTCTTTTTCAAATGACAGCTCGGTTACAACCTTTAATAATAATAATAATAATAATAATAATAATAATAATAATAATAATAGGCAACAGCTTTTCAGTAGATGATGCTTTTACAGGTAATTTATGTTGACTTCCAGGATTTGATGTCAAATTATAGTTCCATAACTCCGACTCTGTAACAGTTGGGATGTTTTGTAAAATGTAAATTTAAACAGCAACCAATGATTTGATAATCAATAAACACAAATTTTAATCACAGCCCTCAGATATCAGACTTGCATATTTTAGAAAGATGTATTATAATAATAATAATTAATAAACCAGCATTGTTTACAACAGCATGGCTTCAGAAGAGTGAAATGAAAACATTTGGAGCATCATGAAACTAAAAATAAAAACCTGTTGAACACAAAGTTCACCTCTGAAACTAACACTTTTTTCTTTTTTTTTTTACAAACAGAAGATGTTCAGGAAATGATCGAATTAAATTCATTTAATGTTCATCAACATTACGTTTTAATAACGAGTTTAAATGAGTTTAAAATAAAAAGTTTCTTTTTGATATTTTGGGGGTTTTGACTCGTTAAAATACTGCTGGCCAGGGGCGGTTCTAGAATCTGACCTTCAGGGTTTCCTCAGCCCCCAGTGTTGACAATGACTCGTGGCTTGAAGTCCATTTGTGTCAGAAGCATTTGTAATGTGTGTGTGTGTGTGGGGGGGGGGGTTCTCCCCCAGAAAATTTTGAATAAAGTAGGAGCCATTTCCTGCATCCTGGTGTATTTTAGCGGGCTGTTAAACATACGTCCACGCAAACACTTGACTCGCTAACGGTTTTTGGAGAGCTCTGCACGACAACAAGTAGCGCTGAGCTAGCGGCGAGCGATACAGACATGCTAGCTAAGATGCTACAGCGCACCGCTTTAAATTACACAATCTAATGAACACTTTGTACAAAATCAGCTTAACCGATCATAACAAAGAGTAAACGTATGCAACCAGAAGTTGCAACAATATACAAAACAAAGCACAACTTAACATTAACCTTTAATTTAACCATGATGAGGGTTTACCTGCAGTTACCTTCATACAGACGCACATGGTACTTTGTTCATAACTGTTGTAATCAGTTGCTCATGGGGTCACCATCCATCTTTTATATTTTCCCAAAGTTTATTTTTTTAAATGGAATAAACAGTATTACAGCCTCTAAACGCTCGGGGTAACGCATGTTCATCATTGACGGCATTTAACCGTTTTTTTCTGATGATTTTTCATAAAATCCCTCTGACTGCAAAGTGTTCAAGCAAAACCTGAACAATGTTGTTGGAGGGAAAGGGGAATGTTCCTGCAGGTGAGGGGCGTCCACTTCCAGGGAAATCAAGGTCAGCGATTGATCAGTTGCTGACGAGCCTACTGGATTGATTGACAGGTGGTATCGAGGATCTGACTCGTGCAAGAAACGCAGATTGTACTGGTCTGTTTAAGAGTCATCATTTATTCCAAATTAATTCAATATTTTGGTGAATTTAAGGTTTGAGAACTGAGTTTCTTTACAGAATCCTAATGATGGTTTCATTATTTTTCCCAAAAAGATGCTGAACTCACGGCTGCTGTGTTTCCTCTTCTTCATCAGACGACTTCAGTCCTTCAGAATCTGTTCCCATCCTCGTCAGGATTTGTTGCCGCGGCGTTCGTTGGGCTGTCATGCAGCGATCACTTGGATTTCTGTGGGATAAATGTTCCCTTCACTAAGTTTCAATAGGAACAAATAAAGAAATCTGACAGTTAATGGGTTAAAAGATTGTTGGTTGACCCGTAACCTGTTCTGAATACAGTAAATACTGACTTTAAATAATTAATGTCAAATATATTCACGGACAGAATACAAGTACCAGGGCTGTCATGTTTTTACAAACCAAACAATGAGATTATTGCTTCATCTATGATGTGCAGCTGAAAATCAGAGATGAACAGAAACGACGAGCAGTGCAGGAACATTAGCTTTGCTTCTCTTGTCAGAGCAGAGATGCAGAATATTTTGAGGACCCCCTGTGGAAACTGGAATGGACACCAGTAAATTGATGTGGGTACTTCATTAACTCTAGTGTAGGACCTGCTAATAACAAAAAATACAAGAAAGCCCACATGAATCATGACTCTACCTGTGAAGAAATGATAATTTAACACGTTAAACATGTTTAACATGCACGACTGGTCACTTCATCAGGTCCACCTGTGGAATTGTTTGTTAATCTAACCAATGAGCCCAGGACAGCAGCGACTCGATGTCTTTAGACGTGTAGACGACAGGCTCAAGTTCAAACTGAGCATCAGAATGGATTCAGAAGACTTTGAGCATGACTTACTGGTCTTATTACAGAAGGTGCAGATCTCCGTACTGGTCGTTCCACAGCCAGTGCTGCGTCGATGGTCCAAAAAGAGAAATATCCAGAGCGTGGCACATGGTTGAACAAAGATGTCAGAGGTTAGAGGAGAATGGGCAGGCAGGTTGACACGCCCCAACCCTGGTCCTCGATGTCCTCGAGACACTTGGACGTAGTTACAGAGATGATGTTCTGCATACTTGGCTTGGTTATTTGAGCTGTTCCTCGTGGTCCACTGCATGTTCTACTCAACTCAACTTTATTTTGGTAAATTAAAAACATTACAAAAAAAAGGAAAACAATATAAAATGATAAATCGAGTATTTACCAAAAAAGGAATAGGCTGAAGCCAAAGCTTATTCTTTCCTACTCTGTTCATAGACTCAGTTTACATGACAGATATCTACTGTCCACATATATACATACAGACATTTACCGTATATTTAAATATTTAAATATGCATGTATATAATACAGACATATACTCATATTACATACATACATGTTTACACAATACATATATACATCTACATAACATCTCCATAAGCTTTTATAGTTTTACATTTTAAAGCTCTTTTAAAGCTCACCCTCCAAAAAAAAACATATAATTTGAAATCATAATTCAATTCATTCCACAGTTTCACACCAATAACTGAAATACATCTAGATTTTACTTTACTTTTCTCTTTAGCTTGTTCAAATATTCACAAACCTCGTAAATTATATTTACTCTCTCTTAACTTAAATAATTTCTGAATTCCAGAAGGAAGACTTTTATTCAGTACTTTATACATTATTTCCAGTTTTTATATAAACAATGTCATTAAATTTTAAAGTATTGCTTTGAATAAATAATTTATTAGTTGGTTCACAATATCACACTCTATTAATAAGTCTAATTGCTTTTTGTTGTAACTTTATTAATATGTCAATAGTTGTTTTATTTGCATTTCCCCATATTTCTGAGCAATATGACAAGTAGGACATAACCAAGGAAGAGTATATAATATGCAAGCCTTTTACATTTATTAAATATTTTATTTTAAACATTATTCCAATAGTTTTTGCAATTTTATTTTTAATATATTCAATATGAGGCTTCCAACTAAGTTTGTTGTCCAGAAGAAAAAAAAAGTCTCATGAACTGTTGATTTCAACTCCATTTATATGTAACTTTACATTATTATAAATCCTATTACCGGAACATACCATAAATATAGTTTTTTTTTTTCATTTAAAGATAACTTATTATAATCAAACCACTTTTTTTTTTAACTCAGCTAGCTCTTTTTCTACTATTTGTATTAATTCATCCATATTCTTTCCAGGAAAAAAAAGTTTGTATCATCAGCAAACATGACAAATTTCAAAATACTGGATACTGTAAAATATCATTTAAATAAAGTGTAAATAATTTATAATTTTAATAATAATACAAAGTAATATTTAATGTTTTGCGTGTTTCCCTGCTTCAGCACACCTGGTTCAAAGACCTGAATCAGTGCCATGTGTAAACCAGGCCCACGGATCAGTCTGGTCCACCAGTGGGTTCATTTTTAAATAAAACTAGAGGAAAAAGTGGGTAAATAAAATGAATGGATGGATAAATCCAAGCAAATACAATTAAACTGTTTATGAGGTTGAGAAGTGTCAGCCAAGCTTGTATGAATTTTATCTGCAATGGAGTTAAGAGTTGAAATCATAAAAGCTACTACAGCAACGAGCTGCAGCGTCAGAGCTCCCGTCAGTGAACAGATACCCACCATAACTGTTATCCTGAAGCGACTGCACGTCCCAGTCCCTAATCTCATCTGCTCCTAAATGCACCAAAACCAACAAACCTGTGTGTTTTGAGGAAACGTGAACTTGTTTGTGTGCATGTCTGCTCCTACATGCAAGCTAACAGATATAATCCATCCTAACAGACACCTGGAGCCTCGCTTGTTGCCTCGGCTGAGGTCTGGACAGCGTGTGTTTTTGTTCGGCCCGTTGTGTGGGAGTCTGTATCCATGGGACACCTAATTCTATTACAGGATCATGACGACGAGATAAGCGGAGAGGAGGATGGAGGAGGAAGAAACAAGGGAAGGAAAGCTAAGGTTAGGGAAGAAGTGAGGACAGAAATGAGAGGTTATGATGTGAGTACAGATAACAGCGAAGCAAAAAGGAAAGAAATGAAAAGAGGACGATGAGGAGAGTGAGGGAGAGTGAGCTGTTCAGCTGAGTGTGACATTTTCCAGAACAGCAGCTTGTTCAAGTAAAAGAGTGTGCACGCACATGTAAAATAGATTATTTTGAGCTTATCCAGTGTCTGTGCACACACACACAGTGATTCTCTGACAAATGCTACCATATAAGCAGAAACCAAGAAGACATGGTGCATTTTAACAATGGATGAGGTAATATGTGCATTCAACAACACGGCTGCCGATCTCTATCTGCACGAGTCGTCTCAGTCCCTTATATGTCTTAGGTCATAAAATATTTATCTGCAGGAATGCTCCAGGGCCTGACGCACAGCGGATATAATTTCTTACAGTGTTCTACAAAATGCCAATAAAGATTCTTGTTTTGGGATTTTAACTTCTCTGACTTTAATTGAAAGACGTGTGTCTAAATGATAAATGACAGTATCGTATCACAGCCTTTACACTTTTGCAACTTTTCAGTAACCTGAAACATTTATTTTGAGACATTTATCTGTTTTTAATCATGGCTTCCAGATCCATGTACTTACTCTGAGTGAGACGTTACAGACGTGCACTCAGTTCAATCCAGATTTCACATTTAAGGCCTGGCATTCCTCAAAGAAACATATTTCAGCCACAGTCAACATCAAATTACTGCATATAGCATATTTGAAAACAATGTTGGCCAAAGTGCTTCATAAGGAGGTTAAAAACAAACAGGCAGAATCATGGACACAAAAACAATCACACATAAAAACCAACACGTACAGAAAAATAGGCTAAAACAGATTAAAACAAGAAAACAGCCCAAAATATGAAATCTGATGGAACTCAAGCTGGACTTGAACTAAAAACTGAAGTGGGTTTTCAGGACTGTGTAGACTCTGCAGCTCGAGTCAGGTTGGTCAGGGGTAGGGGGGATCCACTGCAAAAGCCCCGCCCCCTCTTTGCTTTACTTTAGGATCTCAGCGCTCTGTAAGGGTTGTAAAAGTCAAAAAGTTCCACTAAATAACTGGGTGCCGAGTTAGTTAAAACTTTAAAATTGATAAAAAGAATTTTGAAATCAAATCAGTAGGAGTTGTTGTTTTGTCCCTGGTGTTTATGTCTGGGTTCCCCTGCTCCTCTGTTTCTATCTTTATAGGGTTTGTGTTTCTTCAGTATCTAGCTCCATCTTGTGTTGTGTTTATGTCTTGCATCCTCTGTGTCTTTCTTTGGCATCTGTGATTACTCAGAGGTGCCTTCATTTTGTCTAACTGGTGTTTCTGTATACAAGTCTGTGTCTCTGTGTTAGTCCTTGTCCTGGCATTGTTTTCTGTCCACTGGTGATGACCTGTCTGTTTTGTGAGTATATGCTGAGTCTTTGTCTGCCTGCCTGCACAATTGGGTTCACCAGCACCAGCCTTTTGTGACAAAATCAAAATGAAAATGAACATACATGCAGTGTAAATCTGCTAAAACTGGAGTGATGTAGTCATGCCTTGTGTTTAAAGACATGCAGCAGCGTCCTGGACTAACTGCAGGCGGTGGAGAGATGATTGTCCAAGACCAACAAAGAGTTGCAGTCATCAAATCTAGAGGTGATGATGGATGGATAAGAGTTTTTAGATCTTTTAGAGGAATTTAAAATTCCATCTTGGCAAGTAGATGCAACTGATGAAAGACTTTTTTTGACCACTACAGACACTTGCTTCTAAAATTTAAAACAACTGCCATATACGTTCCACGATTCTTGACATGCTGAGGACATCAGGTGTCTCATTGAGAGAAGTTCATTTTTTTTGTTTGTTTGTTTTGTTCAGGATTCTGAGTGAATCAGTCTTCAACATCTTGTAGTCAGTTAAACAGAGGCTGCAGAGAGGCAGAGATGTCTAATTTAAAATGGAAATATATCTGGACATCATCAGCGTAACAATAAATGGAAAGATTATATTTTCTGAATGTGGATCCAAAAGTCAGCATAAATAAAACAGAGTAGAGCCAAAAACAGACCCTTGAGGTACGTCACAAGAAACAGATGCTGAGGAAGGGAGGTATTTGTTCATGGATACAGAAAAGGACCACCACCTTTCAAGCAAGTGTTTAAGATCATCTTACGTCAAAAAATGAAGTTCAAACTATTTTAGTCAAACCTCAGGTGTAACTTATGTTATCTGTTAATGTTCAGAGTACATGTTGGAGATGACTCTCTGCTACTATCACAGTAAAGTTGAGCTCATTAAGAGGTGTAGCTGCTGTTTCGTAGGCTAACGTTGGTTAGCTGTGACAGCCATCTTTGATTGGTGGCTCTAAGAGTTCATCATTCATAAAGGTGCATGTAATGATTGCTTTCTGTTTCATTGATGATCATCCAGTGTTCATCTACAACTGCCAGGTTTGTGAATATTTCCAATGAAAACAACAAAAAAGTCAGAACTTCATTTTGTACCACTGCATGGTACCATTATTGGTGGTGGGACCGAGCCCAAAGTGCAGACAGATAACTCAAGGAACGCCGGAGTAAATTTAAATAGATTTTAAGAAACAAAAGAAAAAGCTGACGAGGCAACGCTGGAATCAAACACAGGAATCACAGCAGCAAAAAACAGATCACTGAGGAAGAACACGAGGTGGTACGCATCTATAGACCAACTAAACCAACAAACACCTGTGAAGAGACAGCAAGGGTCAGGTGAGAGTGGGCGGGGCATGAGCAGAATAATCTCAACGGAAAAACACGGGAGAACTAAAAAATACAAGAGGTTGAAAATAAACAAATCAACAATGACAGAAAAGAATAAAAACATAACACAATGGATGTTTAATGTAATCCAGCACCAACTCATGACATCACAACAGCTCACTTTCTGTCCTTTACAGGACTCGACTAAAGTTGACGTTGTGAAATGATGCATTTTATGCCAAACAGAAAAGGTTGGGCCTGCAGTAGATGGAACCGAACAAACAGAACCTGAGGAGTCACAGGATTTTAGATCAGAGCGTGTGATGGTGGAGACGGACGAATCGATTAGCTGGCGATAAGAATCAACGACTGATGGATCAGATTCTGTCAGCCTCTTCCCCACATGAACACCCAAACACATGCTCAGCAGGAACGTTCGTCACGGCTAGTTAAGACAAGAAGTGATTTTTCTCTTGGAGTGTTTCTACGTCACAGATTCACACTTCCTGGATCAACGTCCCTCCAAACTATCAGCTTCTAAACAGAACTGATCACACTGTGAGTTTTACACTGAACTGTCTGCATAGATCAACAATTACTGCGATCAGTAAGAAAACACTGCGATCAATTTCTGTTAAAATTCAACATGTGATGCTGAAAACTGAAAATCTTTCTTTAAAGATTAGTTTAACTGGAATGAAAGTTGAGTGGTGCAGTTCTTTTAACAATCAGCACTTCATTCACAGCAGATGAAAAATTAGTTAAAAAGATCTTCTGTGTTCTCTTTCACATTTATTTTTAGTATTATTCTAGTATTTTATAATTAAAACGAATAATCAGTGTAACAATGTGGCATCTAAGATTTTTAGTTCAAGAACTAAAGTTTTTATTTATTTATCAGAAGATGGCTACTTTCTGTCCTATGGCTCGAATCATTTATTTAAAAAAATATATATTTTAACTTGATCCACTTCATGTCGGCCACTGCAGCACAATAAATGACTTCTGCTGACAGTTTCTGCAGATTTCTACAGACATCAAACTTTAATGTCGTAATAAAAAACAAAAATTTAAACAATTAGTAATTTCAAAATATTTATATATTGTTTCAGACTTTAAAAAAAATTAAATATCTTGTGCACAAGACACATGAAAAGTTTATATATCCCCATTTTAGTTTGATCATTTTTATATTTTTATGAACACAGATTCAACAGTAGGAGCTTTATTTTTTTTTCATTTTAAATTACCAGTTTAAGTTAAAACACTTAAGATTCAGTTGTTTAAACTTTAATTGAACCTGATATTTAAATAAAATAAATCTGATTCTTATGATTTATCGAGGAAAAAACAAACAGGGCAATTCACTGCCCCCTGCTGGTTAATTTGAGTATTACACAGTAGATGAGCTCTGTTGAACTGAAGGGAAGTTTTAAATCGTCATCATTGTGTGTTCCCGTACAATGGCGAAATTAGTTCCATGCATTTAACTCATGGAGTGGGAAAGTGAACTAAAAAAGGAGAAAGTCTGCACAGCTGGTTCTTCTTTCACAGGTTTGCTTCTTAGAGTTGGCCCAGTCCAACTTTGACCCAGTTCTGGATTATAAATTTGGTTATTTTAACCCAGCAGATAAATCTGATAAATATGTTACGTGTCCACTAACTCTTTGTGGATTCACTTCTTCTAGCTTTTCTTATTGTTCCCTTATCTTTTACCTCACCCCTTGATTTCCTCCTTTAATCTGTGGAAGTATAATTTTATGACTTTCTCTCTCTAAAGTTTACAAACTTCCATCTTGGTGTGCTGCTTCATCACACATCAGATACTTCCCTCCTGTTGATATTTAATGAGCGTGTGTCGGATGGACGATTCTGGATAAACTGAAGGATTCATTTACAAAATTCACTACTTACAAGAAACATCTAATTAAACCTGGAAAATCTTTTTTTTTTCAATACGAGAGCGTTTTGATGAGACATTTGATGTTTTACACCCGTTCAAACTAATGTTGTATTGTCTCTGCCTATCCATAAATTTTATTTTGTCCCACCCATAACTTCTGAATCTCTCAAGATGATTTGGTGCAACTTCAAAACACTTACATATCATCAATAGAGTGATTATCACATACACTTTTCATTACCCCAGCCCAAAGGCCAAGGTCAAAAATCAAGATCAAATCTTACACAAGGTCATTGCTTGCTTGTACCATAACTTCTCATCTGCTCAAGATGATTGCACCAAACTCGATGCACATTTGTACCACCACTAAACAGTATGTTTCATAATATTCGCTTCGCCCCACCTCCAGGCCAAGGTCATAAATCAAGGTTAAAAATTATACAAGGTCTTTGCTTGTCCAAGCCATTGGTATAGATTGTTCTGTAATAGTTCGTCGACAGGCTGATTACTTTAGAAAATATTTTATTGATCTGAAGAAGGAAAAAACAAATATGTTGAGAAATGGAAGAGGGACTACAGTCAGACTGATGGGAAAGAAAAATGTCTCAAAAGGAACATGATGTCAGCTGGACTTTCAACTCAATCTATACTTTTTTTTTCAACCAAGTGACAGGGTCCTGGAGAGCCCTCATGCCCCGCTGAGATGCACGCGGTAGGATACGCCATGGATCTGATTTGCCTCTCCGTATTGTCTCAGAAGGACGCCAAATATATTGGAATCATGATAGCAGGATCTCTGCTTTTTGGCACTGGCAGATTCCTTTGTTGTCAGCTATTAAAGAAGATGGCGGCAGAAGTTTTGGCCATGGCAAAGCTGCCGACCTTGTGTGAAGGTCTGGTTTGTGCTTCGAGTACTCAAAATCAGCTGATTTACGAGCTAAACGAGCTAAGATGGAAGTGATTTGTGAGAATCGCAGGCCACTTGCGGCTTCTGGGACTCACCAGCATGTTGGGGACGACCTTAGAAGGAGATAATAAGCACGAACTAGTGGAATGCCCACAGATCTGGCCATCTTGGATTAAAAGTACCAGCAGAACTAAAGGCTGACGAGAAACAACAGACTGCCTGAAAAAATCAACAACTGTGGCTTATCTGAATCTGACTCTCCTGTTTGGCCTCGAAGCAGGCCGACTATCAAATTTCTTCTGGGACATGTGTAAAGTGAGAAAGCTCTGTCTATCGCAACCCCCCTCCCCCCCGAGAACTTCTGTAAATGCTTATCAGAGCTGTCCCGGCTGACACCAACATCTTATCAGGACTATGGTCTATCTGGAAGTGCTTCATAGACAAATCTCACCGTCTTGTTGTCAAATGCATATTTTACATGCTTATAAATGTGCTGCTGGTAGAGTTTTTGATGTCTTAAATAGTGTCCTGACAAGGACAAAGTGTGAAGAGATCTTTTTTGTAATACCACTATCCTCTCCTCATGACCTTTTCCCAGTTTCCTATCTAAAAAGAATAAGGGGCTGCGCTCTTAGGAGCAACGTGCACTCCGCTCATCTTTTAGACGACTGTATGAACATAATCTCACGGTATTTCGGTACATGATCTTCTTCTTGTTTTTCTTTCGACTTTTCCCTCTTCAGGGGTCGCCACAGTGAGTCATCCTCCTCCACCTCACTCTGTCCTCTGCATCCTCTGTCCTCACTCCAACTACCTCCATGTCCTCTAACTGCATCCATATATCTCCTCTTGGGTGTTTTCCTGGCAGCGGCATTTCTAACATCATTCTACCAGTATACCCACTCTCCCTCCTCTGGACATGTCCAAACCATCTCAGTCTGGCCTCCCTAACTTTATCTCTCAGTTGTTCAACCTGTGCTGTACCTCTGATGATCTCATTCCTGATCTTCTCCATCCTTGTCTCTCCTAAGAAGAACCTCAACATCTTCATTTCTGCCACTTCAAGTTCTGTCTCCTGTCTTTTTGTCCATGTCTCTGTCTCCAGACCATACAACATAGCTGGTCTCACCACTGTCTTATAAACTTTACCTTTTACCTTTGCTGACATCTTTTTGGCACAAATCACTCCTGAAACTTTTCTCCATCCACTCCATCCTGCCTGGACTCTCTTCTTTACCTCTTTACCACATTCCCCATTTTCCATGACAGTGGAACCCAAGTCCTTGAAGTCCTGCACCTTTGTGACCTCTGCTCCTTGTAGCCTCACCGTTCCACCTCCTCCCTCTCATTCACACACATGGACTCTGTCTTACTACAGCTGACTTTCATTCCTCTTCTTTCAAGTGCATATGTCCACCTCTCCAAGTTCTCTTCCACTTGTTCCCTGTTCTTACCACAGATCACAATGTCATCTGCAAACATTATAGTCCACGGGGATTCCTGCCTGACATCATTTGTTAGTCGGTCCATCACCAGAGCAAACATGAAGGGGCTCAGAGCTGAACCTTGATGCACTCCCACCTCCACCTTGAAGCTATCTGTCACTCCTACAGCACATCTCACTACAGTCCTGCTGTCCTCATACATGCCCTGCTGTCCTCATACATATCCTGCTGTCCTCATACATATCCTGCTGTCCTCATACATGTCCTGTACCAGTCTAACATACTTTTCTGCCACTCCAGATTTCCTCATGCAATACCACACCTCCTCTCTTGGCACTTTGTCACATGCTTTTTCTAAATCCACACAGATTGTACCATTTTGATACAAAAATGATAATAAAACTTCTGATTCTGATGTGTTGGAAACTAAAATTTTAAAAGACCAAATAAACAAAACATCCTTCAGCTGAAAAACTGCACCTTTGCTGGGAGCAGGAATGATAAAAAAAACGATTTGGCGTGGATATGAGAGAGCAGCGGGATGAGTGAATCTTCATTGCTGTAATTATGAGATTGTGGCTGAGCTGCCAGACGAGAGCGGCTCATTATCATCGACTGTTTGGCTGCTGAAACGTGGTCCTGACAGAAGAGGCTGGCACTTCAGACTGGAGTCACCTTCTTCAGATGGTCCTCATAGATTTCACATGAACATGATCTTTTTCAGTCATTTTATACAACCTCCCATCTTTGTAAGATTTGGGGTTGAACTCCAGCTTCCATTGTCTGATCCTTATTTTTCCACCTGAGGTTTCAGACAGACCCCGTCTTCCTCTGGTCTCCCTCCCTTCAGTCCCACCTCCCTGCATCTGCGTTATCCCATCTGGGAGTCTGATCGCAGCACATGTTCGTCTGATGAATCCTGTTTCAATTCCCCCTTTTTTTCCCAGCAGGAGAGAGGACGCGCGATGATGCAATCCAGAGAAATAGCGAGTTTGTTCATGTGTGAGAGAACAAAGTGAAAGCCGGAGATATCTGGCTGAAGATGAGCAGATACAAAACTATACACAGAAAAAAAAGTCTAAATATACTTGGAGCCAGAAAAGCTCATTTACTGAGTTACTCATAGCTGGATGAGAACAAAAACCTTGAAAAGCTTTTTTTTTAAGGTTGCAGTGAACGATGTGGGCGGTAATTTATTTATTTATTTTCCCAACAACATTCAGGGACATGAAACCAGGTTTGGAGCTGGTCCTGTTCTGAGGTTCATGGCTCGGTTGCTGCAGCACCAGAACACAAAGTATGCTTTAATGCATTTTTATATCTCTGTATTTCATGTTGGATGAGCCATGCTCAGCCATAATCAGTTGTAAATAACAACATTTGAGCAGAGCAATCTCACAGTGACCATGGCTGGAACAGCTTGTCCTTATTGAATCGGACTAAATGGACCATTGAACTTGACATCCCTGTTCCTCTCAACCTCATTTATTCGGTTTGTAACAGTTTCTAACAAAAAAAAAAATTACAACATCAAATCGTCTATTTTATCTTCCTTCTTTAATTAATTTTCACTACCTTTTTCTTTTATCTTTCCTTCTTTAACTTTTTAAAACTTGCAATCTTTTCAATTTACGTTTAAAATTTTCCTTCTTTTTCTAAAGAGCAGCACCCTTTTATTCACTATGCCTCGTTATTTCCAAATTACTGTGTGCAGTTAAAGTAACACATGGAAAAGCTGAGAACTAAAACCCTTTAAAGGAACTTGTTTTGATGGTTTCCCAGTGAGAGTCTGCTGACGTACACCAGAAGATGTGATGCGACTTCTCTAAAACAATGACTGTAAAAACTGGACTAATGTCCAGCGCACTATAAACATCCTGCATGTTGGTGTTTTAAAATATAAATGTAGCACATGACAGAAGCTTCAGTTTTTATGAGCATGTGGGCTAAAATGTTTGAGTCTAATATGATTGATTAATTTTTGTATCCAGAGTACTGTAGACTGAAGAAGACAAGGAAAAACTGAACCGTTTACCAAAAATAAAAAGAAAGAAGGTATTTACAGTGCCCATAGATAATGTTTTTTCTTTTTGTTAGTGTAGGATTGACACATTTTCTCCTGCAGCTTTGCTACAACAGATGGCACCAACAAGTACACACCTGTGAACCATTCCACTAATGAGCTGCAGGAGTATAAATGGCAGTAGATGTCATCTAGCCGACACTGGTGCATTATCTTCCTACCGGTAGCTTGTGTTCCTGGCCTTACGTTTGCTCCTTGTGATTTGTGAAACCTAACCTCTATCTCCTGTGTGTTATAGCACTGACTCCTGTGTAGCTCCTGTGCCTTGAACCTCACTGGTTCCTTCTAAGTCTCCTCATGATCTCTACAGCCATCCCTTGCCTTCCACCACTTGTCCACCGGTTGTATGAACCTCTCTGGGGCTTCCTCGTTTCTCACTACTGGAACCCTTTGGACCTTTTCCTCGGTGACAACCTTGGACTTCAAAAGTAAGACACTAACTGGATATCAAATGTTCCCCAAGGATCATGAGCCTCCTACTAACTCTGTTCCTTGTCTCCTGTGTCCCTCCCTGCTCAATGACATCATACATTATTAATTTATTGCAAATAAACACTATTAAACTTTTTCTGGTCTTGAAGTTGCTCTTTTTGGTCACTATCTATCTGGGTATAGAACTAAACCTTACAGTTAGACAGGTATGGAGAGGAGGGGGAAGGATGCCAGATGTGTCAGTAGACATGGGTGAGTATGAAGAGTTGGAGAGTGGCAGGGCGGAGATCCAGAATCTGATCCAATCATGTTGTAGGCTGACTGTGGGAAGAGTTGATGGTGTCCAGGATAAGGTTCCACAGAGAGGTTCTGCGTTACAGATTCAAAGAATCAAAATTTCCACAGAGAGGAGCCATGGAGACAGGACTAGAAAACACAAGGAGACAGTATCTTCAGGGCTTTCACTGGTTACCGGTTGGTAAAGAAATGTTCCAGCAGGGAAGATCTGAACCAAATGTTCTTAACTACTCCAGAAGTTTGTTAGCTTGGATCAGAGTTAGCTGGCATTGATTTGGTTCTGCCCTGCCACTCACTGGAATCCTACAGTACCCCCCTCGCAAGAACCGCCTCTTGGTGATCCGTCTTTCAGGATGGGCCCAATAAAAAGAAGAGATGAGGCTTGCGTTGAGAATGAAAGACCATGATCTCTCTTCATGCCCATAACGTTCCTAGTCCACCAAATACTGGAATCCACGAGCCCTGCAACGTACTTCCAAGATGTGTAGAACTGAAAAGGATGGATGTATGCCGATAATCCAAGTGGGTGGAGGGAGGTTGACAGGAGGGCTCAAAGGGCTCTCAGTAACTGGTTTGACTTGGGGGATGTGGAATGTAGGGTGGATCCTCATGGAAGGAGGTAAATTGAGCCTTACAGCAGATGGATTGATGATCTTAACATTGAAAAAAGGACCAATGAACCTCGAGGTGAGTTTCCTGTGCGTGTCCTTGATGTTGATGTCCTTGTTGGAGAGCCATACCTTCTGTCCGTGTAGGTAAGTTGAGGGTTGCTGCTCTGTGTCCATCAGCAAACCTCTTGCAGTATAAAGGAGAGCCTTCTTGGTCGGTCGCCAAACTCTGCAGAACTCATGGAGATGATGTTGAACAGAGGGAACCAATGTGTCCAATTCCTGGCTGGGGAACGGGAGAGGAGAATATCCCAAGGATGCCTCAAATGGGGGAAAACCAGTAGCAGGCAGGGTGAATGAATTATGAGCATATTCAGCTCATGGAAGACGCCGACACCAGGAGACAGGATTGTCTTCAATCACACATCTTAATTCAAAAAGCGTTCAATACAAAAACAACTGGACTTTATTTGTAACAGAAGACGTTTCGCTCCTCATCCGAGGAGCTTTCTCAATTCAAAGAGCAGATAGTGAGAGATACAGGTTATAAGGCTGAGTGAGATAAGACACACACACATATGTAGATTGGCAATTCACACCTAAACAACATCAAAATCCATCAATTAGCCGCAGCATTGTATAAGCCTTGGGGATCAAAGCCAGGCCAACACTGTAAATAAGAATTTGTTCTTAGTGTTTATGTCTGGTTAAATAACGATGAAATGAAAAAGCATGTGAAAAATGTAATGGCTTATAGTCCGTAAATAATAAATAATAAAAGGAGGAAGTGCAAAACTGACTAGCTTTAAGCATGACTTTGTTTGTGGACTATGTAACTGCAACAAACACCAGTTTATCCAACCTCTATATGAGTTACCTTGTACTAAACAAAAAAACACAGAATGATATTTGTAAGAACCAACCGAATAATAGATTACAGTCTAAGATACGTTGCTGGTTAGATATAACGTGCAAAATTTAACTAATTAAAAGCACAATCATGATTTTTTTTTTTTTTCTATTCTAATGCCAGAAATTGATCTGAGGTCCAACTTTTATTGTGTCAAACCGTCTTTGATGGAGGGTGATTTTTGAAATGAACACCAGATGGCAACAAATTACCAGGAATCGAACAGACATATTGATCTGTTTCTGATAAAGACTGAGGAACTCTTATTTTGGTCTCATCTTCTGCAAACTGAAACCAAATCAAGCCAAAAATTACTGTAAACAAGAATGTAGTACAGTTACTAATGATTGTACTTATATTTTTGGTGATTATTGCAAAAATATACAATATATACTGTTGCATTATTTTTATTTAACATTTTTATGCTAATTTGTTCTATCAATAGATTTATTTCTGTGCATCTTCTAAGATGAGATAATAAAACCTTAGGTTTGCTTATAAATAACCATTTTTTGTTTCAAATAAACCACACATTTGATTTTTTCCATCATCTTGAGCTTTCATCTCTGAAAACCTGATTGTTGACTCCTTCATAAAAATATTTCTGCAAATAAATTCTCCCTCTCACATCAGAATCATCGTGGAGTCGTCACTTGTTTTTTCAGTAGAGAGTGACTTGACTGACTTTAAAATGTCTGCAATTTAGTTAGGAACCTATTTGTATTTAAAAGTTTCCATGGACAGTGATTCTAACAGGAGGTTGGCTTGAAGCACAGCAATGAAGGATACCTATGGGACAGATCTGGTTGACATGCCACAGACTGCAGAAGTCCTCTGGATGGGGACGAAACGTTTCTTCACTTAAAGAAACAGGTGCAGATGACATGATTTAACCATTTTTGTTGCTATCTATCTGGATAACAAAGTTCATGCTACCTGGATGACTGAGCTTACAAAACCTTACCATGAACAGTATCATCTTATCTATCATTAAAGTGACCCTCCTGCTGCCCTTGGGTCAATATGACCCATGATGCCTCAGTCTTAACAATGAGGTTGTGCGGTTCATTTTAACCCAAGGGCAGCAGGAGGGTTCAGTGCAGTGATATCAGGTTGTGTCAGCCAAACAAACACACCCACCTGCTTTGTAACACTGTGCATGCAAAAAATATTAAATTCAATATGTATAGCATCTGCAATAACATTTTATAATCAATGAAATATTGCCTTCCAATCTCCTATTTTCTCTTTACAAAACACAAAAACTACTCAAGCTTTATTCAAATTCAGAAGAAAAATGCTATTTTTTTTACTACTTTTATACATTTTGACACTAAAGAACTGTCATAGCCATTTGAGGTTTGAGGTCAATGACTTCCGTTTGACGTTAGCGAGAAACAAGAAGCAGTTTTTCAAAACCCACAAGAATGTATGACATCAACTCTGCATGACTGTGCATCATGGAGACCGGGGCTTTATTTACAAACTGATGAACGTAGAAATAAATAAGTAAAATTATGCTGCTGTCTTTATTCATGATGTTAAAACTGTACTAAAGCTTGTGTCAGATCTTGGGCCTTCACACTGGACCATGATCCTTCCTTTGGTGTAAAAAATCATTCAGAACACGGATTTTCTTTGCAGGTTGGTGAGGCCTTCAGGCAGATAATAAGAACAGTTGGCTCTTATTTAATGTTATATAGAGCATAATATGTCCACCAAACCACAACCGGGGCAGTTGAGGAGTTCCATCATAAACGGTGCCATTGTAAACCCAACGTTTGGTTTGATACTAGCGAATAGACGAATCACTCACTCAGGAACTCTTCTCAGCTCCACACCATTTATTAGCATGAACTTCATCTGTTTCAGGGACAATATGTGGTTGATGCTGATCTGACACGTAATTCCTGTCCTTGAACCACAAAACACACATACAATCACCACACTAAGATTAACCAAGCACGTGACGCAGCTGCTAACAGCTAGAGATGCCAACAGACTTCACTTACTCTCCACAGACATTCTGGAAGCGTCTCACTGTCTGCAGTCCCTCTCCAAGATGGCTGCCAATTAACACCAGCTGTTGGCCATCCACTTGATGAGGCTCAGCTCTACTTAAGGCTGCAGTTCAGTGGGACTCATGGCTGGAGCACTGTGCCCTATTGGTATTTATGCCTTCAGCCTGAACTGTGTTCTTGAGATAAAATAAGACTCACCTTGTTGTCTGTGCCCACAGTATCCTGACTCCTCAAATCTTGTCACCGGTGCTTTGCTTGTCACCCGCCTGTCAGACCTGCCTTGCCTGTCCATCCTGGTCCATTGCTCTGGAGCTCCTCATGGGTCCCACTGTACGCCGCTTCACGGCGTCTCCACCTGCAAAACAAACAAACGTATCATCTGCAGCCATTCAGCCTCACTACCTGGACCAAGTGACCCTGTTCTCTTCCCTAGGCGCTCCAGAGAACCACCGTATATTTCATGCACTGTAAATAATAAACGCTGTTACCTTTTTTTTTTTTTTAAGCCCGAGTCTGCTTCGTTCCGGTCTCGTATCAATCTGGGTTCTGCAAGTCATTACACATTCATTAAAAAAGAACAACCCTGTTACACCATCATTGCCAGACCTGGCCCACATTCGCTTGGCAAGCCATTTTCCATGTCAGCAGTCAGCCAGCAGTGCAAACATGACACGAGTCTGGCCCACGCCTGTGTGCACCTGTGTGCAATGTGAGCTGGTATGCAGGTATGCACATGCGTGCCAAGAAAGTCCAATGCTGTTCCAGAACGCTGTAATGTTGCAGCTCTTTTGCAAACCTAAGCAGTGAATGACTTTCTTGCTGAGAATGCACCACAATAACCTAAAGCCTCTTACTGATTACTTGTTGGCGCTCACAGAAGTGGTCATGTTTGTGTATACCTGTATACCAGCCCTGTACGTCTCTGCTCATTGTGTCAGATGTACTCATCAGTGTACTACTGTAAGTTGCATAAGTCGACTGCATGCACATAGAATAAAAAACAGCTGTGAGCATATGTGCAAAAGGGATTTTGAAACACATTGCAAGAAATTTTGAGGAATTCACTGTAGATAAGTCACCTGAGCTGTAACTATGAACCCATTTCTTGACTCTTCTCTTTTAACTCACCAAATTCTATCTTGGGCATAACACATACAAAAAGGAAGAAGTTTAATCTCAAATAGGGTCCCAGTCAAAATATGGCTCTCAAATTAGAGGAGTACCGATACTTTCCCATGCTCTAATTACCATGAGAGACAAATGTATTTAAAATACTCTAACTGTCCACCATTCTGAGTCAGGGGTGGGTCTTTGCCTTACGGATCAGATGAGGGCACAGAGATTGTTGTGCATTTACAAGCTAATATTCAAGCCAAACAACGACAGTCTTCTTTGGACACTGAATTCATGCTTTGTTTGTGGTCTATCACTTCTTGTCAACGTGCTACTCTTTTAGAATACTGAGAAAAACAGGAAATGTTTTATTTTTACTTTGTTTTAGTCTAACAAGTTGCACACAGAGGTGCAAAGCCAAAGCTGATGTGTGCAACTGTTCATGTTTAGCTTATAAATATTTTATTATGTAATGCATTCTTTAACCAGTCGAGGGTGTTGGAAACACCTTCCTAGTGGGCAGCGTAGACGCCTTTCTTAATTTGGTATAATGTGCAGTGTGTAAGCTGAGGATAGGTTAGATAGAAAACTCCTCCTTATTGTTTTAGTATCGTGTTGGCGTAAAAAGACCATGTTGAGTGATTGAAAAGGAACGCGTTTTATTCATCTTTTTGTACACTTTGCTCTCTCTGAAAGGAAGTCACCAGAAACAGGTAAAGACCTCTTTTATGAGCATCCATTTAAAATCTTCAAATAAAACTATTTTAATTATTTTTTTGTATAAAACTTAGTTTAAGGCTTCTCTTAAGAGGTAGTATTTGAATGCAATGTCTAATATACAAGAGACATCCAACCAAACATTTTATTTCCATGCAGCAGTGCTTCTCAATTAATTTCTGTTATGCCCCCACTAGGAAGCAGTAAATATTTTGCACCCCTCCCCAACTCCGCCGCAACTGTAAATAGTATAATGTGTCTATAAAATTGTTATAAGTAGACCTCTGCATAACAGTGTGTCTTTATTAACATAAAAAAATATATAGAGAGATCGATTTACAACAAAGAATAACTTTATTAACATGTTGTTTTAGTCTGTAACAGAAAAGGCTTAAAGTGCCACATTTTGCCTGAAAAAAATAAAAAATCTGTCCTTATTTAAACTTTAAACATTTTTGACCATTTGATAATAAAAAGTAAAATTAAATATAATCAATAAATAATAATA
>NC_056498.1:40553607-40575737 GCF_014905685.2 Nematolebias whitei
AGCTTTACAAGTGAAATAGCACATAATCATATTTCTACAAAAAAGACTCAAACCTATGACAACTCCACATCATTTAAAACCTGTTCTATATCACACTTAGTTTCAGGGTGTATGCTGGAATAAGAAAAACAAAAAAATCTGGGGTCAAACCAACATTTAATCGAGTAAATCAGGCTGATAGGAAAAGCAGTGCACAGAATTCAGATTACGTTCTGGCAGGCATAGTTTTACGCATATACAAAAAAATCTATAAGCATGGTTGTGTTGCTGAGAATTAAAGTGACGTTGAGATCTGAAACAATCAAATTTCATGGATAGATTTGTATCTCTACAAAGAACAACAACAGTCAGTGAGAGTAACGGGGCTATTGAGTTCTGAAGACGTTTGATAATGATTAAAAGAAAGTGAGAAAATAATGCAAATGAGATTATTATTGTATTTTTTCAAAATAATATTTTCTGTCTTAAATTATGCCCAGACATGGGGAAAGGGACAGTTTATGGAATTGTCTATGATGACAATGATGAGGACTTTTAAAGAGAGTGGACTTGGAGCCATCAAGAAGGAATTCTGGATTATTACTGTATTTACTACTTAGTTCTTTCTTTCTTTCTCTTTCTTTTGTTTTCTTTCTTTTGTTCTCTTTCTTTCTCTTTTGTTCTCTTTTTCTTTTTCTTTTGTTGTTTCCTACATTCTCTTTCTTTATTTTTTCTTTCTTTTGTTCTCTTTCTTTGTCTCTCTCTTTTGTTCGTTCTATTTCGTATAGGCTTCGCCCTTTAAAAGCAGTCGCTTAGTGGGTTCATACTGTCATGCATAGCATCGCACTGAAAAATTGAGTCCATGCCCACCTGTTGTGTGGGCCCCACCCGGTCCATATAAATGACGTTAAGAGCAGGTAATCGGCTCCCATTTTTCTTCAGCAAGCTAATAGCACCGTCAGAAGAACGAAGAAGGGAAGTTGTCTAGCGAGACCAGCTCAAACTTTGTTGGGGCTGCCTGTGGCCTCGCCACGCCAACCTTCCGCCCCATTGAGTTTTCCTCCCCAAGGAGAAGCAGACGAGCAGTCTTGTTTCAAGGTAAGCAACGAGGAATACTTCTCAGTGGCGGGTCGCTACACGCTGGACGACGCCATCTTGTAATTTTCCTTTTATCACCAACTCTCAGAGCGAATCGGATGGCTCCTCCGGGATAAGCGACGTCAGCAGCAGCCCCCCACTGCTCACTCACTCCCGGAGAGTGTAGTGTCGGAACGAGGGGGGCTGAGCGAATGATCATCCCTCCCCGGACCTTTTTTTGCATCGGCGACCACACCGCTCTCAGCCGTCGGTGCCCTCTTCTGGAGCTGCCCGGCATAATCCAGGAGGCGGCTGACATGAAGGGACTTTTTCCGTCCCTCTCCTTCCCCCGTCCAGATTGGATGATCTAGCGGGAAAGTTTCTGGACTCCTCCCCGGCTCACCGTCCTGATCCCATTTGGCCTCATTTTCCCAGCAGTGACATCCTACTGGAATGAGGCTGCAGCCGGTTCTGGTAGACTGAAGGCGCCGGTTCCCACATTTGCACCCATCACCAGAGTGGAGGAGTTTCACTGAGTGGAAATTCCCTTGGTGCCCCTCTTGGAGCCGAGCCTGGCGGAGGCTTTCGGAGCAAGATGTCCAGGTTGGACCAGCATCCTGCACCTCTGGGTAAGCATGACCAGATGGTGACGTTGCTCTCCAACCGAGCTCACCAGTGTGCGTTCCAGGCAGCCGCAGCGGACAATACATTACGCTGCTGGCATACAGCGTTTCAAAGAGGCTGGAGGAGACGTACAGCTCCCTCTGCAAGGCAGCTGACGTCATCCTCAATCTGTGCGCCTCTTCTGCTGCCTGCCAGTCTCGCATTGCAGCCCGGAGGACAAGGATTTGCAGAGGTCCACCTGGCTCATCACTTCCCCTCCCTCTTGGAGGAGCTGCAGAAGGCTTTTGTTGGAGGGCCCCATCAGCGACAAACGCGCTGTTTGGGACCTATTTCAAGACAACAACAATGCGTTCCATGGCTGCAGCAACGTCTCCCCGCTTCACTACGCTGCCAGCCCCGCCTGTCAGACACCAGCCCTTCTCATCCTGGCAACCGGAGGTTCAGCGTTTCCCTGAGATCGCCAACAGGTGGCGCCCTGGGACAACAAACCGCAGAGCTCACGGGGGAGAAGATTCAAAATGACGGTTTGCGGAGAATGTGTGTAAAGATGACACGAGTTTTGAAGTAAAACATCATTCAATGATTAAAGTGTCTGATTTTAGCCAGTCTGTCAGCTCGGATGACCTCACAGCCGCTCCTTCACACATCCTCCACACAAAACGAGCCGGTGGCCTTAAAAAAAGTTTTTTTAGAATCACCGCTGCTCCAAAATAAACACGAGACGCTCGCATGACACAACAGTCGATAGCGAATGTGGTCTGCAGAACGAGTCCAGTAGAATAACTAGTTTTCAGCCCGAGCTGCACACTTCTCACTGCAGCAGTGTCAAACGCATGCTCCTACAATGCCAGCAGCCTTCACTCAAACGGCACTGCGTTGATGAAGGTGCGCACACCGCTCGCCGGCTCGTATCAGCATAAATGTGAGACCGCAGAACGAGTCCAGTGAGAAACCTTGCTCTCAGCATGAGTGGCACGCATCTCACCGCAGCGGTGTCAAACGCGTGCTCCCATGGCGCTGACAGCCTTCACCCAAACGGCGCGGCATTGATGAAGGCGCGCACACCGCTCCCCAGCGCTCACCGGCTCACATCAGCATAAATGTGAGACCGCAGAACGAGTCCAGTGAGAAACCTCGCTCTCAGCAGGAGCGGCACGCGTCTCACCGAAGCAAACGCGTGCTCCCGCGGCGCCTGCAGCCTTCACTCAAACGGTGCGGTGTTGATAAAGGCGCACACACCGCTTCCCAGCGCTCGCCGGCTCGCATCAGCATAAATGTGAGACTGCAGAATGAATCCAGTGAGACACCTCACTCTCAGCAGGAGCGGCACTCGTCTCACCGCAGCGGTGTCAAACGCGCGCTCCCCCGGCGCCAGCAGCTTTCACCCAAACAGCGCCTCGTGGATGAAGGTGCACACGCCTCTCCTCAACACACGCCAGTCCACATCGACATGAATGTGAACCCGCAGCCTGAGCGAGACACAGAGGTGCGCTCAGAGCCCTTTCGAGGAAGCCTCGCCTTGGGTCACACGGAACACACTTCCACGGCGCATGATGGTGGTCGAGGCTGTAGACTGGCTGACGTCCGTAAGAAACATGACGCACCACCTAAACGCACGCCCACTCCATGAACGTCATGCGGAGTGGCTGCGAACATGCTCGCAAGACAGATGGATGGCCAAGCTGATAAGCAGGGGTTACACGCTACAATTCGCAGCTCAACCCCCTCCGTTCGGAGGAGTTTTAGAAATGGTTCTGTCATCACCAGACCAGGTCTCATCCCTAAATGCAGAAGTCCAGGAACTTCTGGTAAAATAGGTAATTTCCAGAGTTCCCGACGGAGAGGAAAACAGGTTTTTACTCACGTTACTTCCTGGTTCCAAAACAGACCGGAGGAACAAGACCGATTTTGAACCTGTCAGTTTTCAACAAGGCTATCGTGAACAGACCGTTTCACATGTTGACAACCAGACAACTGTTGGACAACATCCAGAGAAATGACTGGTTTAGTTCCATCGATCTGAAAGATGCCTACTTCCCTCGCGCCTCGTACGTTCTCAAAGTGTGTGGAGACGGCCCTGCAACCATTACACAGAGCAGGGATGAGAGTTTTGTTTTACATAGACGACCTGTTGCTGCTGTCACGCTCCAGATGGGAAGCAGCGGCGCAGACTTAGGAGTTGACATCACACCTGCTAAATCTGGGCTTTGCCATAAATTGGAAAAAGCTTGATTCTTCCGGCCCAGACAATTGTTTATCTAAGAGTGGAGCTAAACTCGACCACCATGAGGGCTCGTTTATCAAAGACAAGAATCAACACTCTAAGAGTCCAGCTCCGCCACGTAAGACCTGGCAGAGTAGTAACAGCCATTTCCGTCATGATACTGTTAGGAACGATGTCGTCAGCTCACACGATGACCCCGCTGGGCTTACTCCACATGCGACGTCTCCAGAGATGGTTTGCTCATCTGCGCGTGGATCCGGTAAAGCAAAAGAGACAGATGATCACTGTTCCTCCCTCCGTGAGAACAGACCTCCGACACTGGGAAAAACCCCTGGTTCTGTCAGAGGGAGTCCCCGTCAGCAGACCTACATCACACGTGTCAGTCTTCACATACGCAACGGTGGGGGGGGGGGGGGGGGACATGTCTATCTCAAGCTGTAGGGGCGCTGTGGCCTCCTCACACAACAGCTCATATAAACGTTCTGGAATGTCGCACAGTTCTGAATGTGATTCAACACTTTGCTCCTGTGCTACAGAATCAACATGTTTTGATTCACACAGACAACAAGGTTACTGCTGCTCACATAAACCGGCAGGGTGGTGTGCGCTCAGCCCAAATGTTACACATTGCGAGAAAACTACTGTGTTGGGCACACCAAAATCTGCTCTCCATCAAAGCAGTGTACATCCCCAGTGTTCTGAACAAAGGAGCAGATGTGATGTCCAGGGGCGGTCCACGTCACGGGGACTGAAACCTCCACCCCGATCTGATGGCCCAGACGTGGCAGAAATTTGGCTAAGCGGCTGTGGACCTGTTTGCGATGCAAGAAAACGTTCAGTGTCAACTATGGTTTTCACTGAGCCCGCGAGACGAACCACCGCTGGGGATGGACGCGTTTGCTCACAGCCCATGGCCCAAAACGCTTCTTTATGCATTCCCCCCACCTCCTCTGATATAACAGTTTCTGAACTGAGTTCAGGAGGAGGGATTGACAGCTTTCCTGGTGGCTCCCAAGTGCGTGAACGTGCCATGGTTCCCGGTTCTACGACGCCTGTTATCGGGGCGCCCGTGGAAACTGCGGTGGAGGGAGGACGCTCTCCTCCAGGCAGGAGGAGCGATCAGGAGTTACCCAGAAATAGGCCAGCACCTGTGGGTCTGGCCACTGAGCGGATCCGCATAGAGATGATGGGTCTCCCGCAAGATGTAGTGCGCACAATCCAGGATTCACATGCTGCATCTACCACAGCACTGTACACATCAAAGTGGACAGCTTTTCAGCACTGGTGTACAGAGAAAGGTGTAGAGGCCACCTCATGTCCACTAGGTGGCGTGCTGTCCTTTCTGCAGCAGCTGATGGACAGAAATCTGGCGTTCAGCACGATTAAAACGTACGCTGCAGCCATCTCTTCCTGTCACGAAGGTTTCAGAGACAGAACAGCTTTTAATCATCCGCTGATGAAGCGTTTTTTAAAAGGTGTACAGAGACACAGGCCTGTTTCACGCCCACTTGCTCCACAGTGGGATTTAACGCTGGTCCCGTGAGCCCTGATGAAAGCTCCATTTGAGCCACTGAATCAGGTTCCAATTAAATTATTTTCTCTTAAAACAGCCCTGCTGTTGGCTTTAACATCCGCTAAGAGGGTGAGTGATTTATCTGCCTTCTCTGTCGCTACGTCATGTCTTAGAATTCAGGATGACGGCAGCTCAGCTGATCTAAGACCGAATCCAGCCTTTATGCCTAAAAACATCACAAGCTCTTATAAATCAAGAGCAATATTGTTGGAGGGTTCCCCCCCTCCCCCCACAAATCAGAAGAAGCATCTTTCCATCTTCTCTGTCCTGTGTGAGTGTTGACGTGTCACAGCCACAATGCGTCAAACTCAACATTTGTTTGTGCATTATAGAGATGCATCTGCAGGTCGCCCGTTGTCTTCCCAGCGCCTGTCACACTGGCTGTGTGAGGCCATTTCTGAAGCCTACAAAGCATCAGATTTAGAGCCTCCTGTCAACCTCAGGGTGCACTCGACCAGAGGTATCGCATCTTCGACTGCTTTGCATAATGGTATGACAATGTAGGATATTTGCACTGCGGCTGCGTGGTCAACACCCTGCTCATTTATTTGCTTTTATCTACGTGATGTGATGGCCCGTTCCATGACACATTCTGTCCTTAGTGTTTTACAGAATGAATATTGTTGTTTCATGGAACCCCATTTAAACTCACATCTGACTGCATGCATTTACAATTTGAGATGTTGTTATCAGTCACAAGTTGTGACTGTTAATTTGGTTCTATTGTCACTAATCAGTTCATGACTATTGTTACCAATCAGTGCATTTGATTAATAATCAGTTCACTTGTTATTATTAATCTGTTCATTTTGATCAGCCGTGAATCTGTTGGTTCATGGCCCTTTTTTCAGCATCTTCCTTTCCCCATTGAAAGTTTTCCGGGGCATTCATGCACTCAGAACACATAGCTACACAGCACGCGTCTGTGCATGGTATGCATAATTATGCAACGCGTAATTACGCACATGGAGAGCTGAGTGACAAGACGTTTTTTGGGCAAGCTGCCGCTTCGTACGGTGTTCGAATGGACCCAGCGAGGTGAGGGTCACATCTGCTTCGCCCTTAACCCACTAAGCGACAGCTCTTAAAGGGCGAAGCCTATATGAAACTGAACGTTGGTTACGTTCTGTAACCCCAGATTCTATGAGTATAGGCGTAGCCCTTTAAGCGTCGGGCCTCACTGGCTCCTAAATGGCTGAAGAAAAAGCTATTTGGGAGCCGATTACCGGCTCTTAACGTAATTTATACAGACTGGGTGGGGCCCACACAACAGGTGGGCATGGACTAAATTTTTCAGTGCGATGTTATGCATGATGGGATAAACCCACTAAGCGACAGCTCTTAAAGGGCTACGCCTATACTCATAGAATCTGGGGTTACAGTACGTAACCAACGTTTTCTTTTGTTCTCTTTTACTCTTCCTTTTTGTTCTGTTTCCTTCATTCTCTTTCTTTGTCTTTCTTTTGTTTCCTTCATTTTCTTTCTTTCTGTTTCTTTTGTACACTTTCCTTCTTTCTCTTTCCATCTTTCTTTTGTAATTTTTCGTTCTCTTGTTCTCTCTCTTTTCTATTTTTTCTATCATTCTCGCTCTCTCTCTTTTACTCTTTCTCCCCCTCTTTCTTTATTTCTTTCTGGAGGATCAGATGTGAAGGCAGCACTGATTTATTGGCTGGTTCTCTTACAACACACACATTTTCCTGACCTGTATAGGAAAAGGAAAGATAACGTCAAAGAGCTCGGCAAGTTGGCCCAGACATCAAATGTCATCATCACACAATCAGTACCTTTTATTGCCTCATCCAGTATGGCCCAAAACAAACCCCAAGCAAATTTCAACAGCAGCACTGCCAGTATGATGACAATGGTGTAAAATGCTTTCTGTTTTGATTGGTCAACCCTCTCCCGGGCTCTGCCCTGATTTCGGGGGCCTGATTGAATCAAAACACATAAAACAGAAACACTACAGAAGGAAACAATTGGCAAAGACACCAACAGAAGACAGAAATTAATTATGCTGAAAACACCAATTTGTATCAACCCAAGCCCTACAAAACAAAACAACCAGACACAGCCAGTGATAATGTTTCTGAATCTGAGTGCTCGTTCATTCTTCAGACTGAAGTAGGTGATGGGATGAACAACAGCCAGGTAGCGCTCCAAACTTGTCAGGATGTGAAAGAATATCTCTCCAAACCATGTGAAGGTGCTTACATAAATCCCCAATAGTACTAAATCCATTTGGTTTTCCTTGTAGAGTCCACAAAATGTAAGGCTGAAACCAGCAAGGGCAACAAACTGCATGGTGGCCATGTTGTAGCTGAAGCAGTCAGAGTGACTCATACCTGCTGAGACGATGGAGCAGTTTTTTGATTTACGAAAAAGATGGTGGACAACGAGCACAGAGAGAGGCAGGTGAAAAGAAAAGTGGACGATGATGTACATGGTGAAGATGATTGAGGCTGGTCTTGAGGTGAGGCAAAACAAATATGCGGACATAAAAGAGTTGCGAAGGAAAACCTGTTGGTTAGCCACAGAGTTGTTGTAGATCGACGAGTTAGCCATCATATCTGGAAAAACACAAAACAGGATGGACTAGAACTATTACAAATATTATCAAATTAAGTATTCTACAGTAGAAATATTAATAAGTTGTACAGGGTTTGCAGAATCAAAACACTGACTACTGTATCAGTTTTCTCAATTATCTCAAATTGCAATCTTTTTAAGCTCATAAATAATGGACAAGGACAAAGCCTTGTACTGCACTGAGAAATAAAAACAACTTTTTCTTACCCTTTCTTATTAAACAGGCCTCTCTTGTAAATGAGTCCTCGAGGCTCAATGGGATTTACCTGTCTAAATAAAGGTTGAATGAGAAAAACAAGTAGTAAAATAGTTCTTTTTTTTCTATGCTAGCTATTCTTTTGTGTACTGAAGGTCCTTTCTGACACAACCTGGACTCAAAACCTCAGGATTACCAGACTCCTGCACAACCAGTGAACTACCGAAGTGTGTACTAAGATAATAAAAAGCAAAATCATAAACCAACCATGTGTACTAAGATAATAAAAAGCAAAATCATAAACCAACCTTATCAATATTTCCTTTGCGTTTCTCTCTGAACTGAAGAACTGCTCAGATTGTATGTTACAACCAAACTGTGCTTCTCTTTGGCTTTGCTCATTCAATTCAAATATGGTTAATTTTCATAATAATACAATGTCATATATGGTGACATACGGCACACCACACCAACGTGATGAATGGCCAGTTAGAGAAACAGAACTCTGTTGACATACATCCCTCTGAGAATGACATCTCCACAATCAACATCATAAATCTACAGGAAGTAGATGATGTCACAGTATACCATACCATACCAATTTATTTATAAAGCACTTTAAACAGTGACAAAGCACACCAAAGTGCTGTACAGGGACAAACAGAACAAGCACACAGCAACAGATTACATAACAGGACACCAAAAAGTAGAAACCAACAAAAACAATAATGGATAACAACAACAACCGCAACATGACCAACACAGTGTGATGCACACAGACTCAGCACAGATCACACAGTGCTGAAAGCCAGGGAATAAAAGTGTGTTTTTAAGCGAGATTTAAAAACTGTGAGGGAGGGGGCCTGTCTAACGAGCAGAGGTAACTCATTCCAAAGTCTTGGGCCTGGTACAGAGAAGGCCCTGTCACCTCTGCGCTTGAGACGGGTTCCTGGGACTGTTAGGAGCAACTGGTCTGCTGATCTGAGAGAACGTGGTGGGACATACGGCTGGAGCAGATCAGTAAGATAGGAGGGGGCAGAGCTGTTTAGTGATTTATAGACATAAGAGAGTATTTTGGATTTGATTCGAAGGTGAACCGGAAGCCAGTGTAGAGAGGCCAAAACAGGTGTAATGTGCTCTCTTTTGCTCGTGCTGGTCAACAACCAGGCTGCTGCATTTTGGACCAGTTGAAGTCTAGCTATGGAGGTCTGAATGATACCAAAAAGGAGTGAGTTGGAATAGTTGAGCCTGGATGTAATGAATGCATGAATTACTGTCTCCAGGTTATTTTTGGACAATATGGGCTTCAGCTTAGACAGTCGCCTCAGCTGGAAAAGCAGGATTTAACAATCATATTTACATGATTGTTGAGTTTCAGAGAAGGGTCAAGTATCACTCCTAGATTAGTGACTCTTTGTTTCACTAACGGTGACAGAACGGATAGGTCGATGCAATGGTTGGTGATTGTGTCATTGGGAGGAAACAGAATAACTTCAGATTTCTTCTCGTTGAAACTCAAGAAATTTAAAGCCATCCAATCTCTGATGTCAGCCAGGCAGTCCAGTAACGGTTGAATAGAGCGAGTACCGTTGAGTCTGAGGGGGAAGTAGATTTGGCAGTCGTCGGCGTAGAAATGAAAAGGTATAGTATGTTTCCTGAAAATAGCACCTAGTGGCAGCAGGTATAAAGAAAATAAAAGAGGACCAAGGATGGACCCTTGTGGTACCCCCCATTTAAGTGCTGCCGAGGCTGAACTAAAATCTTTGATGGAGATATATCAATCAATCAACCTTTATTTATACAGGTAAATCCCATTGAGCCTCGAGGACTCATTTACAAGAGAGACCTGATTTCAACAAAGAAAGATGACAACAATGGACAACAGCAACAACAATAAACAGTTATAAAAAATTTGACTATACAATGTGTTGGACATTGCTCTCAGCTACCATCACACCAAATTTCAGCTGAATGTTTTAAATAAAAGAAAAAGCTGTTGCACCTGTAAATAAAATCACTTTTTTTGGGTACACCTGGTTCTGTCGTCTTCTCAGTCTGCTAACTTGGGGTCAACCTTAACTGTAAACCTCATATTTATAATAGCTGCAATGCCTAATTTCTATTTATTGGCATCATTTTTCTCCTCTGGCTCTCGCTCAAGGCAGATGCATTCTCCTCTGCCTCTCCTGTTCTCCTCTTCCTCCTGCTTGGCTCTCTGTGTGTTTGGATCTCCTGGTACACATCTCCCGAACGAAAAATATGATTATAGATCTGTTGAGCTGGACTTTCAACGCAATCGTCAAAATCTTTTCAACAAAACGACAGGGTCCTGGAGAACCCTCTTGTCCAGCTGAGACTCATGCTGCGGGGTTTGTCAGAGATCCGTGGGGAGTTTGACAGCTCTCTCAGTCCTGTCGTAGGGGACACTAAAGACGTTTATATATTTGGATTTATGATATCAGGGTTTCTGGTCTTTGGCATTGGCGTGGCTATGTTTAATTAACTTTTGAAGAAGACATTGGCAGCACTTTTGGCCATAGCAAAGCTTTTGAGTCAGTGTGCAGGTTTGGCTCGTGCCATGAGCACTCAAAATCAGCTGATTTACGAGCTAAACCTTAAAATGGAGGCGATTTGTGAGAATTACAGGCCACCTGAGGCTTTTAGAACTCACTAGCATGTTGGGATCAACCTTGAAGAAGCCTCATAATATGGATCAGTGGCATGAAATACCCATAAATCTGATCATTTTGGACCGGGAAAGTACCAGCAGGACTCAAGGCTGACAAGAAAAAAGACAGTCTGCCTCAAGAAAATCAACAACTGTGGCTTATCTGAATCTGACTCCCCCGTTTGGCCTCGGATACGAGCCGACTATCAAATTTCTCCTGGAACATGCGTAACTAGGGACAAAGCTTCGTCTATCGCAATAATACCACTATCCATCCTCACGGCTCGGCTGTAGGTTGTAATGGATGGTGCACCTTCTCATCAGCTGTTGCCCTCACAGACCCCTGAAGCTGTCACAGTGATGGTCAGCTACCTTGGGCAGTTCCTGGCAAGTCCTCCTCATGGTGTCTTTGGTCAGATCCACCAGAGAACCCCAGAAAGATGAGTGATGCCTTCAACACTGACCCGGTAAGGAGCAGAAACCTGGTGACATGATGCATTGGTCTGATTTTGTTATTTTAAGCTGATGCAACTTGGTAAAGCATTTCCTGGCTTGTAGTGACAATAAATGACTTTATCTGATCAGATTAAATAACTTCTTTCAACCAAAATCCAAAGTAAACTATTTATTAAAATAGCCAAACTTTGTCTAAATTCATGCGTGTATAAAACTGAAAAAATTCCTGCTCAACGAGTGAATTTTGCCCTGGATAAGAGAATTAAGCCTTGACTGATTCATTATTATTGTTTGTTGATTATTGGTTGATTTTTAGTTTGATTATTTTTGTAATAAAACTTCAAAGACAACTTTGGTCTCTTCATTCGGATGAATAATAATTTGTATAGAACTCCCTGTAATTAACGGATTCTACTTCAGTGACTGATTCTGATTGTTAAAGGGTGAATATATTAATTAAGTTGTTGTTGGGCAGTAAACTGACCAGCTGGTGCCCCACTTTAACAAGTGCTAAATAAATAAAACAAATGTATTGAAGGGGAGTGGAGAAAGTGTCACCCTTCTTCCTCCATCTCACATCCTTCATGTTGCTACTCCTTTTTCTATCTAAAAGTATTCTGATAAAGAATAATAGGCCACGCTATCATAGCAGCAGCAACGTGGACTCGGCCTATTTTTCAGACGACTACATGAACATAACCTCACTGTATCCCAGTGCAATGATAATAAAGCTTATTCTGATATTATATAACTGTGCAGGTGTGAGTTGGTTCTAAACTTGATGTTAAGTGACTAAAACATTTCTATTTATATTACAGGCCTTGTGAAGATCTGCTAAAACAAACCAGATGTGTGAAGAACAGTAAAAACAGGAGGCAAACCTTACTGAAGGCTCAACTCCAAAAGATACAGGAAATTAATTTAAAGGTGCAGAAAAGCAGACAAAAACAACAACCTGTATAATATTCAAATAAAGTCCAATGGGAAACAACTGTGTGCATGTCTTTAACAAAAGGGTTTTGGTTGTGATAAAACAAATAATTTAAATTAAAATAGATCTGGATGTATCTTTGTTTCAGGAGTTTTATCTTATCTTGTTACAGTGCTGCACTTTAAAGTGAGAAGATATTCTGCCATCAAGTGGTAGAAAGAACAAATGAAAAAGAAAGCAAATTGAGCATTTATTCTCACAATCTTTTTGCTTTTCATTTAAATTCAGCCTAATTCAAATTTAGATTTCAATAAATCTTGTAAATTCAGAAACATTATTTTATAAGAATGTCTTTCATTATAAGCCAAACAGCCCGTTTTCTCCAAAAAGGCATCACTGTGCACAGAAACACTGGGACGTTATTAGGCAGCAAATTTACATTGCCTGCACTTAATAAATCACTGCATGTACCATATAAATCAATAGATACTTAATATATATGTAATTCTAAAAATACTGCATAATAAAAAGTAAATATATTTACTCATATTGAAAGATTTTTCATAGTGACCTTTTCACACCTAGATGCAGCCACATATCAAAATGCTAGCACTATGTAAGTCACGCTAGCTAGATCACAACCTGTGCTAGCAACAAAGCTCATGCTAGCTCATAAGCACTAAGCTAGTGCCCTATGGAGTGTTAGCTTAGCACTCCGTAAGTGCCGGCAGTTGTGGACTGGGGGAGGGGGGTATGTCAGAGGCATGTTAGATTGCATAATAGGCCCTTTTCACATGACGTCAGACAACTTCCTTTTTGACTTGATGTTGATCAGTACTTCTGGGTCTATTCTCCCTCGGGAGACCTCTCTGGAAACTTCACAGAATTTCATTCCTTCAACCTTTATTTACAGAGGTTAAATTACGAGATATAGCGCAAGGTAAGGTTAATAAAACAGTATTTACGTGTTTGTTAGCCGTGGTAACATTATCCATCATTGCAGCAACTTTAGCCACAGTAGCTAAAATATACAACATGGGCTGTCAGTGCTGTAACATTTAAAGGTTTACTAGCTATATTAACATTAATAAAAACAGTGTTTACGTGTTAGTTAGCTGTGGTAATGTTATCCATCATTATCAATTTACCATTCTGTAACTGTGTAAGGAAACAGCCTCCAATTGTAAAGTAAGGTAGCTAGCAGCTAACAGGTAGCTAAACTCTACACTGCTGCTGCTTGTCAGTGCTGTAACCTTAAAATGTTTACTTTATCTATTAATTTAAAATCTCTGACATCTTCCAACACTGTTGTTTAGAATAGCATTTTAAATATTGAATTAAAAACTATATGTCGAACCATTTCCATGTTCTGATGTCATTAATAATTTCTCTTTTTACTCTCTTCTTGTGTCCATCTTTCTCAGCAACAGCAACTCAGCAAGGAGGACACCCGGAAGACCCAGGCTCATCTGAGGATGTTAGCAGAGAGGGCCATGCGAAGGATGAAGGAGTGAGCTTTCTTGCTCACAGGTAAACTGACTCACGAGCTTGTGAACGTCTCCCTAAAGGTGGGAAATCCAACACTTCATGGTCATGACACATTTTTGTTTATAATATTTTAAAAAATGTTCATCACTGTCCACCCTCCATTTACCCCAATCATCCCAGTGAAATCTAGATGGCACCGCTCATTGTCTGATCCGGGTTCTTCCACTAGCTGATGAATTTAGATCTTCTGGGGCAAAGTGTAGACTGCATACATGGGTGCTCCCACAGGGGATTTTAAAAGTTGTCCCTTCATCTCTCCTGATTGCTCTCACCCAACGGGAATGGATTTCTATGTCCACGGGAAAATTGTGGAAACTCAGATACTGTGTTTTTTGTTTATTATTGGAACAACATGGCATACTGCAATAACACTGTCTTGATGACTGTGCCATGCTGGTTAGATGAGCTGCTGCTGAGAAAGATGGACACAAGGCACACAGGACCCCACCCCCCACTACAGGCACTAGGGTTGTCACCTTTTCCATTCCTCGTGAGTTTGAATGTATGAACCTACAAGATGTATTCTAGTATTTAAACTTAGTCTTATATTTTCTATGGCTACATACAAATCTCAGTATTCTACAAAAGTATAAGGTAAATAAGCAAAAGTTACATGAGGTATAAAAATAAACTAATACAATTTTTAGTTTGTAGCTCTCAGCTGTCACTCCTTTCAGCACTTTCAGAAGTCAACTCATCACCTAAAAGCACCAACCATCCCTGCTGTTTGTGCTTATTTGCATGAAAATCCAATAATCTTCTGCTTAAAACAAAACCTCAAATGTTCTCTTGCAGATTATGATTTATCTGCAGGCTAATATTTGAATGAAATAACAAGGACAGTCGCCCCGGGCTGAAACGCTTCATTTCATTTGAATACACACCTGACAGACCTTTTATGTAAACATTATTTTCATTTGGGCAAATTATTTTATCTTGGAGGGCAGATAGGATGAGCCACATTTGCATATGTTGATTTAATGTGTATGGAAGACTTCAGCTGGTTTAATCACACTTATAATCAAAACTAAATATACCTATGATTTTTTAAATGAATAATTTGTTTGGTGTTTTAAGTGTTTTTCTCTGGTCTTTAACTTTTCTATTGTCTCCATGGAGTATGATTGTGAATGAGTCATTTGCCTAAATCTGTGAACCGTAAAGAAAAAATGACACATAGGGAGTTTGTTTTTGTGACATGCAAATATCTCCATGTCATCCTTCCACTTGCTACTTGAAAATCATACAGCAGCATATTAAAGTACTTTGTGTTTTAGCTGACTGCAGCTTGTCTCTGTATCACAGAGGACAAAGGGTCGGAAAGATTCACTTCTGGTAAGGTAGGTGCTATTTAGGGGACTGAACGTCTTTATGATTGGCCAAAAAACTTTTTATTCTCAGGAAATGTGTCACCAATTTTCCCACAAAAGCTTTTTTTCTAATCAAACTCAGAAACTCAAAGAAACCTCCCTGAAACAATGTGTCTATAAAATAAGTCAAATTAAACCTGTTTTGTTTAGTTTATTTGTTATTGTGCTTTAATATGTATAATTTATGCATATTTTAACTGAGTAATTATAAAAAAATATGAATCATCATCATTATTTTTTTGAAAACATGGAACACTAAATGCAAATTATTTGTTGAATTTTGATCTCTTCTTTATTTACCATGTTTGTTTTGTCTTTGATTTTTTAAAATTATATTTTATATTTTCATCATAATTTTATGAAATCAAATATTTTAACACTTATAAATTTGGATCATTTTCTGTAATCATTGCATCCTCCAATCACTTTATTCCAAATCTATTCTCTTATCCTAGGACAGTGTTTTTCAAAGTGGGGGACACAGCTCCCTGCAGGGCCTCAGAAGGCTGGACAGAAGATTAAAACAGAAAAAAGAAAAAAAAAACATTATTTTTTTTAATTACTGTAATAAAATTGAATCTATTTTTCAATAATTATTTTTAAATATATTTTATAACAATAAATTGAAATATTTTTCATCATGCTCATCTTTCTGATTGGCTGACAGTCAAATGTATCAAGCTGCTTTATTCTGCAAGAATAGCAAGGACGAAATGAAGACGTTTCTTAAAAGACAAAAGGAACCGACCGGGACTATAATACAGTGTTTAAAACATCCATCCATCCATTATGTTTACCCGCTTATTCCATTTTGGGTCATAGGGGTCGCCAGTGCCCATGTCCAGCAATCACTGTGCGAGGGGCAGGGTACACCCTGGATGGGTCGCAAGTCCATCACAGGGACACATAGAGACAAACGAGACAAACAACCGTTCACTCTCTCACTCACACCTAGGGACAATTTAGAGTTACCAATCAGCCTAACATGCATGTTTTTGGTCTGTGAGAGGAAACCGGAGTACTCGGAGGAAACCCACGCATGCATGGAGAGAACATGCAAACTCCACCCAGAAAGGCCCCTGGACCAGGGTTTGAACCAAGGACCTGCTTGCTGAGTGGCAGCAGGTGTTTAAAACATGTTAGTTAATATTGTTTTATCCTCAGCAGCTGTAATAATTAAGTGAATATAGTGAATAAAAGTTAAAACATTCTAAAAGTTGATGCTTCTTTAATGCTGTTTGTTTGGGGGGGGGGGGGCATGGCATGGAAAAGTTTGGGAACCCCTGTCCTAGGACACAAGCAGGATATTAAGAAAATGTGTTTAATTAACATGTTTAACATGGGGCGTGGTGGCACAGAGGTTAAAGAAGGCGAGCTTGTGATCAGAAAGTCGCTGGTTCGACTCCTGGGACTGACAACAGCAAAAGGTGGATAGGAAAATTGAAGCACCCACACCTGCCTCCACCCTCATTTCCCCCACCCTGGGCCCTTGACTAGGGCCCTTATCCCCCACCATCTGCTCCCCTGGGCACCCTAGATGGCAGCTCTCTGCTCCACACAGAGGGCTGCAGTAGCTCTGTGGTCTGTGGTTGCGTCAGGAAGGGTATCCGGTGTGAAAACAATTGCTAAGTCTTTGTGTGAGCTTGCTTGTTGTGGCGATCCCTGAAGAAGGGAGCAGCCAAAAGAAGAAGAATTAACCTTTGTTACATCTTTGTCATTTTACTTTTTCCAGATGTCAGCAAACTCCTCATCATCCTCCAACGGTTTGGTTTTTTTCTTTCCAGTTTCCTCAATCAACTACACCCTTCCCATGTTCATGTACTGTTTCCTCATTAAGCCGAGCTCCTACATTTTCACTGCCTTCGCCGTTGTCAACATCCTCATCCTCCTCCCTCTCTGCATCTTCACAATGAACATTGGTCTCCAGCAGAATTGCTCCACAGCAGCGATGCGTCACTCCGTCTTCTTCATGTACAACATGGTCATCATGCAGCAGATTGGTGTCGTTGGCAGCGTTGTGTGCTGCTGCGGTGTCTACAACAACCATTTTTCCATGGTCAATGCGGGGTGCTTCATTTTTGCTTTCTCATGGTATGGACAAGCGATGTCTCACATCTTGACATCCATAGAGAGTTACCTGGCTACTGTCCATCCCATCACCTACCTGGGTTTAAAAAAAGAAAAAGGGATAAGGATAAGAAACGTCAGCATTGCCTGTAACTGGCTCATCGCTGTTATGGGAATGAGTTTGGTGATGTTTGACAACCTCTTTGTCATCCTGGACTTTGTCCTGTTGATGTTGTCCTTTGTGGTCATTTGTTTCTGCAGCCTTTCTGTTCTCTGTGTTTTGATTCGTCCAGGCCCCAGCGAACTGGGCGGGGCTAAGAAGCAAGTTGATCAGTTAAAGCAAAGAGCAATGTTCAGCATTATAATCATCCTGGGGGTGCTGCTGTTCAGGTTTGCTTGGAATCTGTGTTGGATTGTGATGCTGCTGTCAGGAAACGGTGGGTGTTTGTTTCTGATGTTTTGTACCTTTTCAAGTCTACCAAGCAGTATAGTTTTACCTCTGTTGTTTCTGCGCAAAGAAGGAAAGCTGATGTGCTGTAACAACGGTCATTAATGACTACGACTGTCCACCCAACCATTTTCTATACCCACTATTTAATTTAGGGCACGGTGAGCAGGTCCTTGTCTCCAACAATCACAGTGTGAGGTGAAGTATTCCCTGGATAGGTAAAAAGTTCATCACAGAGCCGTCTGAGATTATATTTTATCAAATTAACTGATGTCACTTCTACAGTACTCGGGATATTGTAAACAGATGTTTTTGACTTCATTACGTCTAACTGATATAGTTGTGCATTATGTGGGAAGAATATTTACAGTATCAACATGTCAAAATACAAAGAATGCTTTTAGTCTAGCTCCAAACCAAATGTAAGATATTTTACAAAACACGCCAACAGGGATGATGGTGGAAATGAAATTTGAGGCCACCTAATTGATCAGCTATTAAACATTTCACACAAATCCAAAATTTGTTCTCTCAGGTCACTGAACATACCGACGTATGTTTTTTCTATCTTTACATGAACTTTACATTGATTTCCATTCATTTTTCATTAATTTCTATAGACTAACACTGACCCTTACCATAAACCTAACCATTACCAATACATACCTAACCCTAAACCTAACCCATCCTCAAATCGCACCTTAGTCCTAAACCTAACTCCTAACCCACCACAATCCTTATGGGGCCCAGGCTTTGGGCCCCATAAGGAGCAGTTGGTCCTCACTATCTAGTATGTTTTGGAAAAATGGGCCTTACAAGGGAACAAATACAAGGACACAAAAACACACACACATGCACACATACACACACACACACACACAAAAAGAAAAACTGGCAGCTGGCTTTGTAGACCTGGGAAGGAAAATGCAGGTAAAGAAAAAGACTGGAATATTACATAGTTTTGGGTTCAGAGTGTATAGAGTCATAATGGACATGCAGGCTCTGTATAAACCTTTGTTCAGTAAGTCTACACTGGTCTATGATAAACTGAGTTGTCTAAACTTTATAGTTAGGAAAGTATTTAAAAAAATACCACTTTTCTCACTAAAAACTCAAATTTGTGTGGACAGGAGGTGCAAACGCAAAGAAAATGTTGTTTTTCTTTTTTAATATCCAGAGTAGAATAAACATGAAGTTTGTTAGTGGTTTTCTGACTTACTCAGCATGTTCTCACAATACTTTATGAGCAACGTGCCAGATAAAGCTGAGACTAACCCATGTGTATAAACTAACTGTACAAATTTAATCTGAGAAATCAATGTGTCCAACTTTTTTTAAAACTCTATTTCAGAGCTTTCTGCATAGCTTAACTCAAGTGGAGGAATTATTTCTATATCAAGTGCTTCAATGTGTCTTCAGGCACTGAGATAGGAACATAGAGATCAGGAGCAATGCATCCATTTGACAACTTTATTTGCTCATAAACATCATCGTAACATATGACAATAAATTTGGTCACCATGGTTACTGTCTTTATTTGTGTTAGAAGATTGAAAATTATTCACTTGCATCAGACATATGGTAAAGTTTTTAATTAATCTTTAAAGGATTGCTACATAAACAATTGATTTGTCATCAATTAACGTTGTTTATCCCACATGTTATAAGTTATAAGTAAAAATATGTTGTACCGAATAAAAGACCACAAGTATTGCATATTTGTTTTGTTTAAGCTACATCTGTAGCAAAACCCAAACTATAGTAAAATTATTAATCATGTTTTAGTTTTAGCTTACATGCATTTTTTAAGCATCCACTAATATGTCTTTTTTTTTGCACTTTTCCAAATGATATGTTAGTAAAATTGTATTTATTGGGGGAAATGTAGCAGCACCGGATAAATCTTAATATATGGAAGTCATTAATTCAGTTGTTATTTATCTGATAATAAATTGTGTTTTTCTGTTTACCTCTGCATTTAGTTTGTATACATAAAACTCCATATCTAATTAACAAACTGTTTAAAGTGTCTTGGTTTTGAACTTTACTATAAAAACTTATATTTTTCTGAAATGAACCAAATGACAATGGACGTTTAAATGAAACAATGTAGTTTATTTATAATCTTAATCAATCTATTTGCAGTCCAGGGCTCAAATTGATTCACAATTCAATTCAGTTTATTTATATAGCGCCAAGTCACAGCAGAAGTCATCTCAGGGCAAATGGTAAATGGACTGTACTTATATAGTGCCTTTCTTATTTCAAGATACTCAAAGCACTTTACACTACAATCTGTGTCCTCATTTACCCATTCATACAGCACTCTACATCTCTACAAAGCTAATTGAACAAATCATTCTAAAGAGACTAATCAGTGCTTTAGATCACATTCATACACCGATGGGACACACGTCAGAGGCTATGAGGGGTTCAGTGTCTTAACCCAGGGGCACTTCGACATTTGACTGCTGGTGGATTTGAACCCCCAACTCTCGCATTGGAGGACGACTGCTCTAACCACTCAGCCACAGCTGCCCCGGCACTGAACAGAAACATTAATATATAAAAATAATAATTTAACACAATCTGAGGAGCAGACTACTTTGAATTTAACTCCATCACAGAACTCTCTTCTTGAACAAGTATGAAGGTGACAGTGGATTGTATGGTTTACTGTGATTTATTTACAGTTATAATTATTAACAATATTTACAGGGGAACCTAGAACACTAGAAGATGAGACCTTGACACGTTGAGACAAGGGTAATGGTTCCAAGCACAGGTAAGTCGTTGCGCTGGTGGTGGAAAGGCACCTGAGCAGCTGAAGGTAAGCATGTTTCCTTTGTAGAGACGAAGAGGTAGATGCCAGATTTAGGGTAGGACTCAGGAGCCAGGCACAAGAGTTATGCAATGCTCCAGCAAGGAAGAATGCTCTCCTGCAGTCCT
This sequence comes from Nematolebias whitei, assembly GCF_014905685.2. NCBI lineage: Eukaryota > Metazoa > Chordata > Actinopteri > Cyprinodontiformes > Rivulidae > Nematolebias > Nematolebias whitei. The sequence continues at coordinate 40,574,304 of NC_056498.1, forward strand.
TTATACACCTGGAGCTCATTAAGGAGATCATCTACAGCTGCTGCTCAATGTAGCCGCCAAGGAACCAGGGAACTATGGAAAAAGCTGAATCCCTACTGTCATGTTATGTGGACATTGTCTGCTGTTTAATTCAGGTTTTGTCCAGTCTTTAATCATTTTCGGAGGACTGTTTTGTTAGGTCACATAGCTGTAACCTATGAATGATTAAATATCGAAAGGCACATAACTCAAGGGATGAACTAGTGTACTTTCTTTTCTTCAGTCACCTTCCATCCAAACATCCCCCCCCCCCATTTTTTCATACAGGGTTGTGGGGAGATGGTGCCTATTTCTAACGGTCATTGGGCAAATGTCAGGAAACACCCCAGACATGTCACCAGCCCATTGCAGGGCAACATAGAGACAAATGAGATAGACAACCATTCAGGCCCACTCATATATGCTAACAGTTTAGTTAACCTAACACTTTTTTTGTCTGTTGGATGAAAAATATGATGTATCTGGAGGAAACCTATACATGTACAAGAAGAATATGCAAATTCCATGTAGAAAAGTTGCAGGCAGGTGTTGAACCTCCAGCTATCCTGCTGTGAGGCAAAAACTCGTTCTGCTACTCCACCGTGCTGCCCATCACTTGTGACAGCAAGCCAGTTTTCCTGCTTTTTGCAGAAAAATCAGCGGTAACAACAAGCTGCTAAATAGTTTGAACCACAGATTACATGTAATCAGCAGACAATTCAACTCATCCCCTAAGGTGAACAGCACAGCCCAACTCAGATCCCAAACCAATTTCGATAATAACAACCCCAGTATGGACAGAATAATATAAAAGGCTTTCTGCTTTGATCGGTCAGCCCTTTTTCTACCACCTTCCCGTTCACCTGGGCCAGGACCAATTAAAACATAGAGAACAGAAAGACTGCAAAAAGAAACAATGATTAAAGATAATATTATCAGGAGAATTTCCATGACCACAAAGGCGTTATCGTTATTCAACAATCCAGTGATTAGAATACACAGCAGCCAGGCACAGCCAATGCAGATGTTTCTGAGTCTAATCCCTCTTTCTTTTTTCAGGTGCAGGTAAATGATGGGATGTACAACAGCCAGGTAACGATCTACGCATGTGAACACATGAAAGAAGACCTCTCCAATAAATGTAAAAGTAAATAAAAAGATCCCTGTCAAAAATACATTGACCTGAAAAGAGCAGACAGCCCAAAAATTCAAGGTACACCCCACAACACCAATCAGCTCCATGAGAACCACATGGTAGGTCAAGGTGTCTGAGTGACTAATTAGTGCTGCTGAGGAGGTAGAACTTTTGTTCTGTTGTTTACGACCATGGCAGAGGATAAGGATGGAAAGTGGGAGGAGGAGGAAGATATTGGTAATGTTGAATGTGGCAAAAACAAACACATTTGGCTTGTTAAA
>NC_056498.1:40595737-40615030 GCF_014905685.2 Nematolebias whitei
ACTTTATGGATCTGAGCTAATCTGAATTATAAATAGGAAACCCAAAATCTTTATGTTATGTATGTGAACATATGTTATTTTCTATATACAACTCATCTGAGTCTGAAGTATTTTTGGAAATTCTGATTTTAGTTTTTGGTTAGTTTGTTATTTTGTGGACTTAGAAGCTGTCAGCCAAATGATGGCTAGATTCAAGTTAATTTAGATCTCGGACCAGGGAGTCTTAATTGTCTAGCTTTAGAAAACATCAACAGTAAACATGTCTATCTTCTTCCTGTTGTTTTAAAGTGTATTTATCTTATACTACCTGTTTGTAGCTTTGTATACTCTTACATTATTGCAAATCACTGTGGTTTAGTTTTCTAATGAGCTAAAAAATAAAAATTCTGATTTTGGGTAGTTTGTCACAATTGGTTGGTGCTGGTGAACCCAGTAGTGCAGGCAAGCAGGCAAAGACTCAAGAAGATTACATAAAAATAAAGAATTTATTAACAACACAGAAGAGCTGACAAGGCAGCAAAACAAACATATATGATCAGGGGGTACTCTTGATACAGACAGTTCATCACCAGTGAACAGAAGACAATGCCAGGACAAGGACTAACACAGACACAGACTTATATACAGGAGACACCATTTAGACAAAGTGAAGGCACCTGTGAGTAATCACAGATGCCAAAGAAAGAGACAAGGAATGCAAGACATAGACATGACACAAGATGCGGCTAGATACTAAAAAAAATAAATAAAATAAAACATATAAAGACAGAAACAGAGGATCAGGAGAACGCAGTCATAAACACAACACCAGGGGCAAAACCACAACTCCTACAGTTTTGTGAATGATAAGCCATTAGAGATGAGATAGGTGACTCTGAAGGGAACTGGATCTTTACGATTCATTTGTGTCATAGAGCCATTCAAATTTGCAGAACAGTGAAATCATCACGCACAGATATATGTCATCATGTACATCGTCAGGGTCAGTCAGGGAAGGAGGTGCAATTCTCATTGCATATGACAAAGAAAACAAAGAAATCAAGAGGATGGGGAAAAATCAAACTAGGAACAGCTCTTTGTAGTTCACATTGTCATTCAATCTACAAATAGGTTCCTATCGTTTGTTGTAAAGAGGTTTAAATGATCCTGATTGTTTGTAAACATCACATTTCTATAAGTCAAAGTTAAAGCCATAAGCCATAGTGGTAATCTCTGAGCTATACAATCCACAATGGATTGAACAAAAGCACGGAGAGAAGATAAAACCATAAAGAAACAATAGAAGAAGAAACATAAATGAAGGAGACCAAATAGATTTTACAGAAAACTCTAGAAAAATATGACTAGAGGTGGTGAACAAACTGAAACCTATAATACTATCATGATCTGTTGTTGATTTGAACCCAGGCTGCAGACAAACACGAGGAACTCACAAATGAAATAAAGGATATATGTTTATTAAACCAAAACCCAAAACAAAAAGCTGACATGGCAGCAAAACTTACACATAACACAGGATTAGGGAAACACAAAGGAAACAATGCATGACAGCTATGTAAAGCACAATACATGCAACAACAAGGAAACACAAAGACGCATAACTTAAAGGGACACTAGCGAGACATAAAGATGAACTGGAACAACTTGGATTGGGAACAGGTGAAGCCAGAGCAGGCAACATGAAGGATGAAACACTGGGGAAGGCAGTAAACACAAGGACATAAACACAATAATCTACAGAAATGATACAAGACAGACACGTATTCTCACAAATATTAACAATAGGTTTAAGGCTCTAGAATACAACTTTAGGAGTGGTTGGCTGGTTGAGTGTAGGCAGCAAAACTGTCTAACACTAAACATACACGTCATTAATGTTTCCTGATAAGTGTAACCAGTTCTGCACAACTGCTGACAACAAACATTTCCACTTATAACAATAAAGAGCATTGTGACTCATCCATATACTGTTTATTTTACAGACACGATGATAACCCTTTCTTCAAACATCTCAAGCCTTGACCAAGAATCTTTCTCAGATGGCACTGATCTTCAGGTATCTGCGAAATGCCACATCTTCAGACCCACCTCCCTAATACTGGTTGGTTTTTACATCGCCAACATCATCATCATCCTCCCTTTCTGTATCTTCATCCTCCCCCATGGACTCAAACTCTGGTTCCAAAAGGGCTCAGCGGCAATGGCAATGAGCCACTCAGACTTCTTCACCTACCATCTGGTCACCATGGAGCTCATCAATGTCTTCAACTGTGTTTCAGTTTGCTGTGGTATCCACACAGAGAATTTGTACCTTTTATCCATGGGGGAATTTTTAACGTCTTTCATTTGGCATGGACAGACGTTCTTTCAAATGCTAACGTGTTTGGAGCACTACCTGGCTGTTGTTCATCCCATCATCTACCTGAGCCTGAGAAAAGAAAAAGGAATCAGATTCAGGAACATCATCGTTGGTTGTGTTTGGCTGCTTTCTATTGTAGAGATTGTTTTGATGGCAAAGAAATCTTTCCTTGCTGTCTTGGATCTATGCCTCCTGGTGTTGAACATAGCAGTGATTTCCTTCGGCAGCTTTTCTGTTCTCCGTGTTTTGAATAGACCAGGTCCGGGGGAGCAAACTGGGAGCAGGAACATGCCTGACCAATCAAAGCGGAGAGCTTTCTACACCATAGTAACCATATTGGGAGTACTGGTGTTGAGATTCGTTGGGAGTGTTGTTTGGACTTCTATAGATGTTTTAAAGAATATTAATTACTGTCTAATGATGGCTGTTGGTATCTGGATTAACCTTCCCAGCAGTCTTGTGTTACCTCTCTTATTTCTGCAGAGAGAAGGTAAATTAGTGTGTTGTAAGAATGAGCAAGTTCAAAATATGTAGTTTCACTTTCTATGGCAATAAAATACAAAATATTGACGTATTAAACAAATTGACACAAATTCTTGATTTTAGCAGATAAAATTATCCTTTTTATAATTGATTGAATTGTAGATTTTATTTTTTTCAAGTATCTGGAATCATTTTTTTTCTCCAAATACTTGTTAGGTAAAATAACACAATAGCATTAACAGTTCTTGTTCTGACAATAATAAAACTATCAATTTAAATATCCATCCATCCATTTTCTTCTGCTTATCTGTGGTCGGGTCGCGCGTGTAGCAGCCTAAGTAGGGAGGCCCATACTTCCCTCTCCCCAGCCACTTGGGACAGCTCTTCCGGGAGAATCCCAAGGCGTTCCCAGGCCAGCCGAGAAACACAGTCCCTCCAGCATGTCCTGGTTCTTCCTCTGGTCCTCCTCCCGGTGGGACGTGTCCGGAACACCTCACCAAGGAGGCGTCCAGAAGGCATCCTAAACAGATGCTCAAGTCACCTCAACTGGCTCCTCTCGATGTGGAAGAGCAGCGGCTCTACTCTGTGTCCCTCCCGGATGATCGAGCTTCTCACCCTGTCTCTAAGGGAGAGCCCAGACACCCTGCGGAGAAAACTCATTTTGGCCGCTTGTATCCGAGATCTCATTCTTTTGGTCACAACCCAAAGCTCGTGACCATAGATGAGGGTAGGAACGTAGATCTATCGGTAAATTGAGAGCTTCGCCTTTTGACTCAGCTCTCTCTTCACCACAACAGACCTGTACAGCGCCTGGTTCACTGCAGACGCTGCACCTATCCGCCTATCGATCTCACGCTCCATTTTTTCCTCATTCGTGAACAAGACCCCAAGATACTTGAACTCCTCCACTTGGAGTAGGACCTCCTCCCTGACCCGGAGAGGACACTCTACCCTTTTCCGGCTCAAGACCATGACCTCGGATTGGGAGGAACTGATCTTCATCCCGGCCGCGTCGCTTTCGGCTGCGAACCACTCCAGCGAAAGCTGTAGATCACGATCTGATGAAGCCAATAAGACCACATCATCTGCAAAAAGCAGAGACACAATCCTAAGGCCACCAAAACGGATCCCCTCAACACCTCGGCTGCTCCTAGAAATTCTGTCCATAAAAGTTATGAACAGAATCGGTGACAAAGGGCACCCTTGGCGGAGTCCAACTCTCACTGGGAACAAGCCCGACTTACTGCCGGCGATGCGGACCAGGCTCTGACACCGGTCATACAGGGACATAACAGCCCGTATCAAAGGGCCCGGTACCCCATACTCACAGAGTACCCCCCACAGGGTTCCCCCGAGGGACCAATCAAATTAAATAATTTATCCATAAATAGAGAAAGGGTTTAATAAAATTTAATAAAGTGATGTGGCTCAGAGCATTTCTTTATTGATATTCTTTGCAAATATCCATCAGCAGAAAACTATTTGTTGAAAAAGAACATGTGGTTTTTGTGTTTATGCGTTTTTCAAGTACATGTTGATGGATAGTCATGTAAAATGGTCATGAGAAATACTGTGCATTGAATAAAAATATCCATACATTTTCTTTGACCTGTTTCTCCTTTCCGTGTTGCGTGGAGTTGGTGCCTATCTCCAGCAGTCATTGTATAAGAAGACACCCTGGACAGATGTAAAGTCCATTACAGAGACACTTGGAGACAAACAACCAGTCAAACAAGAGGACAACTTTGAGTTACCAATCAGCCTAACAGACTTAGTTTTGGTTTGGTTTTTCACAATATATTACTCTGTGTCGGGGGACTGGATCTTTGGGATGGACCAGTTGAATTTTGGGGTTTAAAAGCCACTGGGACATCATGTTTAGAAAATAAACATCTCAGTTTCTCTGAAACTCCTGAAACATACAGAATGACCACTGATCTGGATCTGGGGGTCCTCCTTTTACTCGATGGCTGGGTGGAGTCCTGTTTGGTTTTTTTTATGTGTTTCTTACTATGTTTTTATGTACAGATTCACTTACTGCCTGACTTAGTTTACGTGCAGTTTGTTTCACCAGTCCATCAGTTTACCTGGACAGGAGTCAAATATTGTGCAAACAAAGTCATTAACTGTGAACCTTACCCACTGACTGCAGTTGTTTTGTTTAACTTGCATAATTTGCACCCTTTTCATTATGTTTTAGGACAACATATAATTATTTTTCTTATTTTTGTGACAAAGAAGGTGGTGCATTCAAAAACGCTTGAATAAAAACGCATAAGAAAAAAACTCATTTGTTGTATAGCATTTTATCATTTATTATTCAACAACAAAAACACAGATATAGAAGATTTATTTTACTTCTTAAAATTTAAAAATAAATAAGGTAAAAATTATCATTACAAACAACTTTACAACATTAACAAATAACAAAACATCATCAGTTAATGCATGCATATTTTTTAACACGAACCCTCAACACATTTAATTTAAAAAGTATTAAGTCATTTGTAAATAATGGTAAACAGTAAAGTTAAAACTGTTTAACAGTTTATGTTCTCTCAGACAAGAGATCTATTCAAACCCATTTAATACAGAATTCTTGAACAGAATAATTTAAAACTTTGTGTTAATCCTTCTGCTACCCTTGCGCCAAAATAAACCTTGAAGCTACAATTTTAGGCCTCAGGAGTAATTTTGATCCTTGGGCAGGAGTGTTATATTAAAATATGAATTCCTTCAGTGTTTCAAGACTAAGAGGCTAAGAAAACTACCTTGACATTTATTTATCTTTATGTTGAAGACTGTTACCCATTTGTAAACCACCTCCCAACCAAGCCTATTTTTAAACATTTAAATGTTCCTTTTTCCCACAGAGGCTACACAAACAAAAAATACATTTAATTCCTCAAAACCCAGGAATGATTCAGGCAGAACTAAAACAAAATGAAGTCATGTATAAATAGATAAATAAAACATCAGGATAAAAATCAGTATCTAAGCCCAGTTTTAGAAGGGTTGGCTTTGCATTCAATTCAGGTTTTACAACTATCATCCCAGTAACAATAAATTAATAACAAATAACTATCTAGAGTTTTTGAAAAAAAAAATTGGAATCGTTACCAACAGCAAAGCACCCATAATTTATTATAAGATGGATGATAGAGTTTGTGCATGATGCATGCCATTGATTTGCCATGTAACCTATATAGCGCCTTTCGTTAGCAAGATACTCAAACTCTTTTCAACACAGTCTGTGCCCTCGTTTACCCATTCATACAACACTCTATACAAAGAATAATCAGTGCTTTAGATCACATTCATACACCGATAGGACACACATATGAGGCAATGAGGGGTCAGTGTCTTGCCTAGGGACACTTGAGCATGTGACTGCTGGTGGAACCAAACCCCCAACTCTCCCATTGGAGGACGACTGTTCTAACCACTCAGCCACAGCTGCCCCTATATATTGCATGCAATGCATGCAATTCATTTAATAGGCTTTCGGCAGCAGGCTTGATGAACGTATTTGCGAGTCACTTCTTTTATTTTACATTGTTGACCGGCGTTAGGGGTAATTGTATTGTACAGTGGTCCCTCGCTATTTCACGCTTTGACTTTTGCAGATTCGCTCTATCTCGTTTTTTCTAAGTAAGATTGGGCATGACACACAATTGGGTGATTGATGGATGAGCCGCGCGATCAGCACAGATTTTTAATTAAAAATAAATTTTAAAATATTTAGCACCTGCTGTACCTGTGTGCAGCGTACAGCTACAGGAGATGCTTCCTTCTGCAGCATGTCATGATCTCAGCTCTACAGTTTCACTTATCGCAGAGGAGCTGAGAACGGAACCCCCCGCGATAAACGAGGGACTACTGTACTTGAAGTTCCACTTGCCTGAGATCCAGGTATTTGCTGATGTCACATATTGTGTAGGGAGCTATTTTTAGTATCTTTGACCAGGGCTATGCTGTCATTCAAGTTGATTTATTGATTTGTATATGGATGAAAAAAGCTGCAAAACAAAAGATAAAAAAGTATGTTTATTGCTAAGGTTATTTTTTACTCCAAGTGGATAAAGTGAGTGATACAGTACATAAAATCCAGATTTGTGGTAACATCAATCAACCTTTATTTATACAGGTAAATCCCATTGAGCCTCGAGGACTCATTTACAAGAGAGACCTGATTTCAACAAAGAAAGATGACAGTAAAGGAAAACAGCAACAACAATAAACAATTATAAAAAGTCATAATACAGGTTATTTATTTATTTATTTATTATTATTATTTTTTTTTTACAAATAGGATGGCTAAAAGGAAAAGGTAACAAAAAAACAAAAAACAGCTAGATTCTAAGGTGAATGTAGAAAACTAAAAACAGGAACATGTCTGCATTGGACCCTGCCAGGAGTCCAACAGATTCTTAAAGCCACTTAGAGAGGTCAAAGGTTGAGAGCTTCAAATCTTTTTGTAAGATATTCCAGGAAACAGGAGCGGAGTAGGAAAAGGTCCTTTTCAATCCTTATCATTTCAACATACTTTTCTTTTTTCAACCAGTATACAGTAGTCCCTCTCTTACATTGATTTTATGTTTTTTGAGCTCTTGTAAAGCATCTTTGAGTACTTAGAAAGGCACTATACAAATAAAATGTATTATTATTACTGTTAATATATTATTATTATTATTATTATTATTATTATTATTATTATTATTATTATTAACATTGCGCCAACATTGTAACATGAGTAATGGCCTCTCAGCCCCACACTCTCTGGTCATACTAGTAAAGGATAAACATGCCTTCAACATAAGACAAAAACAATTATATGTGGTAGCCATGTGACGGAGGCAAGCATCAGGATGTTGATGCAAATACCAAGTGGGTCTCACTCACCACGTTAAAACTCAGAAATGCTACGTATGGATGAGATTTGAGCTTCCTACTGGTTTTCCAGTCACTCTTTGTCAGGCGGGTTGAAAAATATGCATTGTAATCTTTCAAATGCGCAGATATGGCTGCGTGCCTCCACCTGTCTGCTCCAGACCACGCAGATGAATTGCTCTGTTCATCACCAGCGCCGGCAATGTAGAAATGATCTGCACATGCGTGCCTAACAGAAACTAACCACTTGTCTATGTTGACCTGCGTCAAAAGTGAGTCAGACAGATGTGGCAGAGAGAATCTGGTGATTAAAAAAAAAAAACATAATTCAGAATCAGATACTAAACAAAACGGAATTAAGTTATGTATTCTTTCTGTGCAGCATGGTACCAATAGACACATGGACTGGTTGCGGTCCACGACTCAGGGATTGGGGACCGCTACTGCAGAACACACAGCTCGGTTCCGGTCTGCTATCTGCATCCACTGAACACTGAAGTCACTATAAATACTGTAAGGACCAAACTTTTTCTGATCAGATCAAAACTTTCCCAACTTTGCCTTCTGGATAGTGCACTGTTGCCTTCTGGGTAATGTAGTCCTTTAGACTGGTGATACAGTGGGCCTATTGAGAGAAAACTACAAAATGTCAGTACGATTTTTTATTATTATTGTCTTGTACAATCTTACAGTATTGTACTTAAAAAAAAAACGCAAAAAATTGAGTCCGCAAAAGTCGAACCACAAAGTAGCGGACTACTGTATCTTGTTTTGAATGTAAGTTTTCATTTTCTACGTTCATTGTTTTTCTTTTGAAACCCACATTTTCCTGCTCTGATTAGAAACAATACTGGTAGCACTAGACTGCTGGGCAGATTAAACCAAGTATTGATTGTTAGACTCATACAGTCATTTTTTCCTGTAATGAATCTCAGTACAGTCCAAACCAAACCCCAAGTAAACCTCAGAACCAGCACTCCAAGTATAGCTACAATGGTATAAAGTGCTCTTTTCTTGGACTGGTCAACCTTCTCCCTGGCCTGTTTCCCAGGCCTGGGACGAATTAAAGCACAAAGAACTGACAAACTGCAGAAGGTGATGATGATCATTGTTAATATTAAGAGGAGTGAACTGATGATGATTGTACTGACTGTCATCAAACCATGTCCAACCACACATAGCAGCCAGGTGCAAATAATGATGGTGTTTCTGATTTGGATCCCTCTTACGTTTCTTAGGCTGAGGTAGGTGATAGGATGAACAATAGCCAGGTAGTGCTCTGCACCAGTCAGAATGTGAAAGAAAGTCTCTCCAAAACAGGTGAAAGTAAAAAAATAAAAACCAACTGATAGTAATTGTGTGTAATTTCCACAGACACCACACAAACAGAGACAACACCCGAAAACCCCGATGAGCTCCAAGAAAGCTGCGTGGTAGGTGAAGTAGTCGGAATGCTTCACAGCTGCCGCGACGGAGTTGGAGCGATTTTCTTGCCACTGTTTGAAGCCATGGTTGAGTATAAAGATGCAGAGAGGGAGGATGAGAAAAATGTTGACAACGATGAAAGGGATGAATATTAGAGAGCTCGGGTTGTCAAGGAAGCAGTTGGTGTCAACACGGCAGGCGAGGTACTCAGATGTAATGTTTGGATCATGTAGGGAGCAATTGGAGGATGAGCGAGAGTTTACAGACATATCTGTAAGACAAATAAATAAATAAAAGAAAATACAATGCATTAAAACCATAAAAAGTAAAGTGTGTTGTCATCATTGTATGTCCTCATACAAATTAGTTATCTGCATTTAACCCATCACACGTGAGATGTGCCCATGCAGGTGGAGCAGTGGGTAGCTATGCAAGCACCCAGGGAGCAATTGGGGATTAGGTATCTTGCTTAAGGACACCACGACATGTGTGAATGGCTGGGAATCAAACCACAACTTCCTGGTCCCATGTCGGCTGCCCTACCTCTACCCCATCTCTGCCAAAAAACCATACAAAATACAGTACCAAACCCTGATACATGCTCAACAACCATACCATTTTTTTTTATAAAGCAGTTAAAAACAGCAACAAGGCCAGATGTCAAAAGGTGAAATCTCACTGGCCTGGAACTATTTGGTGAACAGGATTCATGAGGGAGTTTCATGGTGCACCTTTCTCAAGAATGCTTAATCTGCATGTTGACTCTGGTACTGGAGCTCTCCTCTGATAGAAAACAGAGGCCAACGTCCACACAACTGATTAACAACATTTACTGGAAATCTGGTCCAATTCTGCCTGATATTATTTCAAAAGTGTATTCCAGAAAATTATATCATAAATGTGGGGGCAGTGGTCAAGTTGGGTACAAAGTGTCCTGAGGTGGGTACATTGTCGTGGACGTGGCTGACAAAATGTTTTGCATAGCCAGCTTTCTCAGGGGCCAAGATGGTGTAGAGGCAGGGCAGCTGGCTCGGGACCCAAAGGTCTTGGGTTCAATCCCCAGTCACTGCACACCTTGTGGTGTCTCTGAGCAGGACACCTCATCCCCAGTTGCTCCCCGGGCACCTTCAATAGCTGCCCACTGCTCCACCTGGTGGTGGATGGGTTAAATGCAGAGAGCCAATTCTGCCATTGTATTGGAACATACAATGATGACAATACATACACATTATTATTTTGCATTCATCCATCCTCTTTAGATGCTTCTTCCTTTTTGGGTCATGGGGTTCGAGACAAACGAGACAAACAACCATTCACTCTTTCACTCACACCTAGGGACAATTTATAGTTATCAATTATTGTTGAAAACCTGGAAAAGAAACTGAAAGTTAAAATGGGGTCCTTTTTCAGAAATAGATCCTGTCTAACTAAACGCTAGGAACGCCTTGTAACTAGGGATGGGGCTGATCCGATCCAGTATCGATATCGGCCTCCGATACTAGCATAATTTACGTATCGGATTTTTCTGATCCATGATGCATCAAAAAGAAAACATTGAATAAAGAGTGCAGAAAGAAGAAAAATCTTATGGCCCCTTATTTAAAAAACATATAAAATAACTTTAAATAAACACTTAAATTAATCACTTTAATATCTACTTTAAAGCTAGAAATTAAAAAATACATGTTTTGTGTTAGCATAATTTAATTCTAACTTTGAAACTTATCCAACATTAATAAAACTTACATCAAGTTGCCTTTTTGGACATGCATGCATATATTTGTACAAATTGTACTTGAGAGGAGATTATTACAGCCTCATTATATCAATAATGATGATGATATCGGAACTGGATCGTATCGGCCGATATTTAGATTTAGGGATCGGGATCGGATCAAAAAAAAAAAGTGGATCGGTGCTTTCCTACTTGTATCTGTGACTTTCCTTTCCTCCATTGACTACAGTGACATTATTTATATAAACGCTCCTACAAGAACCCTGCAGATGTTGGATGCTGTCTACCACGGCACTTCAAGATGCATAACTGGCTGTGATTATCATACCCACCACTGCACCCTGTATTCACTGGTTAACTGGTCACCATTGACTTCACACAGACTCTCTCACTGGTACATTTTCATCTTTAAATCACTTCTTGGTCTGCTGCCTTCATACATCTCCTCCTCCATGTCTCTACGTGAGCGCAGCTACGGAGTGCGCTCTCAGGACATTATTACCTGCAGTGTTCCCTCAGTGAGAACTGAACTAGACAAAAGGACCTTCTCCTACTCCGCTCCTGTTTCCTGGAATATCTTGCAAAAAGATCTGAAGCTCTCGAACTTGACCTCTCTAAGTGGCTTCAAGCATCTGATAAGTTCATGGCAAAAACCAACGCAGACAGGTTCCTGTTTTTAGTATTGTACACCACTTTATAATGTAGCTGGTTTTATTTCATTTTTGCTGTTTTTGCTTTGTTTTATTTCATTTCTTCCATTCACCTTTCATTTAATATGCCGTTTATTGTTGTTTTTACCTCAACTCTGTTTGTTGTTTAAAACAGGTCTCTTGTAAACAAGTTCTCGTTGCTGAATAACACTAGCTTGTATAAATACAGATTGAACGAGTGTAAAAGAACATATGTTATAAATAAATACATAAAATAATGAAATAAACTGTCTTCTGAAAGAGGCCACATTGTTCTCGATTTGCAAATACACAGAATTCAGTGAGACTGCAGTGGAAAATTCAATTTTTCTAAATTTTATTGCAATTTTGAGTAAATCAATTAGTCTATAATAGTTGCAGTCCAGTGAGAGGCTACTTTAAATGACTATTTCCTGGATGGAAACAGATTTAGTTGTGTCCCTAATGGAGCAAGGACACCAAAAAGAACCACAAAAAATATAACTAAAGTCCTGTACACTCGTGTCATTTTACCAGGCTATAAAACAAACAGGATGTGACACAACAATGGAGTTTTGTAATCAAAATGATAGTCATGTTGATGTTTATGCCTTAAAAATGCACCAGGCCTCTTCTTAAACAGTAGGAATTGCCACAGAGAATAAAACAGCACATAGCAGTAAAGGTAAAAGACAGAAGGTACTCTGTACAAAGGTCACTATAGATTCATCTTTTTTCTTCTCAGACATTTTTTACTACAAAGAAGGACATTATTCTTTTTGGACAACCTGTTAAAGTATACAGTATATCCAAACCCTAGCCCTTTACCCAAACTGTAACATTTAATCCAGAAAATCTTCACTTTTTTTGCCATTTTAATCAGCAGACATACATATTAATAATAATAAAATCAACTACCTATATTAACGTTTTGTTCTGACTTTCCTCCTTCGTGTTCTCCGACTCTTCATCTGAATGTTTGCTCCAGATGAACTGCATTGAGTTTGCAGTGAAGCAGCACCCCTCCTTCACTGTGCTCAATGCAAATATGGTTTACTCAAATAATAAAGTGTTCAAAGAAAAAGAGCATACCATTGCAAAAGAACATTTGCATGGATATACATCTAAAAATGCATAGTGTGCACAGGACTGCTCAGTATAAACAGCCCTTTGAAAAATTACTTTGAGTTGGACAATGAATATTTTATAAGATTCACAGTTATATATTATGGTGTATTGATAAGAAAATACAGTGTGTATATATATATATATATATATATGCCAGACTTTCTCTAACAAAAATGAACATATTTTGTTTAATTTTAATCAGACATAATCATCCACTGTATGAATTTTGAGTTTGTCACTTTGTAAATATTGCTGTTATTTACTAACATTTAACAGAGAACCAAAAAAAAAAAATCCACTTTTATTACTTGTCTGCTGTAAGTTGTGCTTAATGTACCAAAAGTCACTCCCGGGACCCAAACGGCATAGCCAAATGGGTTTTGGGTTATTTATTTAGTTCATCTTTTTATTTTCTCCGTGTGGCTTATGCTTTATTATTCTGTGTTCCCTTGCTGTTTCAGCTTCTCAGTTGTTCATCAGTCAGATTACCACTCACCTGGTTCATATTAGTAATCAACCATGTGTTGCCACTTTCCACTAACCCTGTCTTAGTGAAGCTATCTCTAGTCACCTCCAAAACAACAGTTATTTATCTTGACTACCTGTCAGAAGTAGATGCTGCCATGTCAACCCTTTGTCTTCATTTATTGCATAAAACAAATATACACCCATCCATTCATTATCTATTCCCGCCTCTTCCTTTTTGGGTTGGGGGGGTCAGTGGTGCCCATATCCAGCTATTATTGTGTGAGAGGCGGGGGACACCATGGACAGGTCTCCAGTCCATCACAGGGGCACCATGGACAGGACTGCAGTCCATCACAGGGACACAGAGACAAACGAGACAAACAACCATTCTCTCGCTCACTCTCACCTAGGGACAATTTAGTTACCAATCAGCCTAACATGC
Source organism: Nematolebias whitei (assembly GCF_014905685.2). Taxonomy (NCBI): domain Eukaryota; kingdom Metazoa; phylum Chordata; class Actinopteri; order Cyprinodontiformes; family Rivulidae; genus Nematolebias; species Nematolebias whitei. Next base: position 40,609,336 of record NC_056498.1, read on the forward strand.
ATGTTTTTGGTCTATGGGAGGAAACCGGAGCACCCGGAGAAAACGCACACATGCACACAAATATACTGTGCATAGATGCACTTATATACGAGAAGAAGAAAAAAAACATGAATGGTATTGAATTCCCCAGTCAGGAGTAAAAACATTACAGTTCAAGTATAGCATGATTATTTTTCTTTAAATGAAACCAGGCATGAAAGATGATACTCTACCAGAACAATATAAAGTACATTTTTACAAATGTGTACCTTTTGATTTATTTAGTTTGTGATAAATTTATAATTCATCTACCTAAGACATTTTTTTTACATCTAAACTTTCCTGCTCTGTAGAAACAGCAGAGGTAACACGAGACTGGTCGGTATGTTTAACCAGATAATGCATGCCATGATCAAACATTGCTCTTCTTTCTCTGTCACAAACATTATGGTCCAACCCATACTAGCCAGAAACCTCAGCGTCAGTACACTCAGTATGGTCACAATAGTATAAAGGGCTCTTTGCTTTGATTGGTCCACTCTCTCAGAGCTTGGTACCCCTGGACCTGGACGAATCAACACGCAGAGAACAGAGAGGCTGCAGAAGGCAATGATTGATAACGATAACACCAAGAGACAGAAATCCACAATGAGAAACCCTTCTTTTCTTGTAAATATGATCATTCGTAAAAAACAAAGCAACCAGACAAAGCAAATGCTGACGTTTCTGATTCGGATCCCTCTGTCATTTCTCAGGCCCAGGTAGATGATGGGGTGAACAACAGCCAAGTAGCGCTCCACACATGTTAAAACATGAACGAAGGTCTCCCCATACCAAATGAAAGTGGAAAGAAGCCCCCCGACCAATATTATGATTCGATTGTCTGTGTAAATGCCAGAACAGTATGGAACACACCTGAGTATACCAATTATCTCCATGATGACAACGTTGTAGATGAAACAGTCAAAATGGCTCATGGTTGACGCTGAGGCGGCGCTGTGTTTTTGCTGCCATTCTTTAAGAGCAGAGTAGAGGATGAGGATGATGAGAGGAAAAATGATGAGAAAGTTTGTGAGGTAGAATGCAACGAAGATGTAGGAACTTGGTCTGGAGATGAAACATAGCAGGCTTTCAGCAAGGAAGGGACTTGTAGTGGAAAGCTGTGGGTGGAATAATAGGAAGGGCGAGGAGGAGTTGTTTGACATGACTGCAAAACAAATTGAAACAGTAGAATTAATTAATTAAACCAAATACAGCAAAATACTTTGCATACACTTTTGGTCATGAATCAAGAATTGCTCAGAAGAAGTTAACTTGCTAATTTTGGTTTGGAAGCTGGGTCACATATCATCCTTTCCCAAAATCAATTTATTTTATCCAAAACAACCCATCTGTTAGTAGCAATCTGCACCATAACTATTTTTATTCAACTGCAGAACATGTCCATATGCCATTTTTATTATACGTCCATTGAAAGATTGACGTATATTTATATAGTCTCCATCCGTCCATACATCCATTAACTTGCTCTTGTTTGGACCAAAACTTCTGATTCACTCAAGATATTTCATTGATACGCACATGCATCATCAATAGGCTTAGGGTTAAGGTTGCTTGTTTGTACCATGTCTTTTGTCATGTCTTCAGCTCAAGATACTTTTCTTAAACCTGATACGAATTTGTACCACAACTGCTGGCATGTCACACAAAGGTTTCATCACCTAATCTTCAAGATCAAGATCACAAATCAAAGTCAAATGTTATACAAGTTATTTGCTTGTCCTGACCATAGCTTCTAATCCCCACCCCCACCCCCCAAAAAAACTTGACACATATTTATATGACTGAATGTTGTGTAATCATTTTTTCACCACAACTCAAATTCACTGTCCCAATTCAAAGTTAAAGGTATCACAAGTTCTTTGTTTGGCTGGGTCATTGCTAAAGATTGCTGTATCATAGTTTGTAGACGGGTGTATAGTGTGCCAATTCTTGTTCTTTATTGTCCTCACTCCACATTAATAACCATGTCCCAACAATATTACAATATAAATGGGATAAAAGGTCTTTCTTGCAAATCAGACAATTGTGTTTCAATGAGATTAACCTGAACAAATAAAGGAAATGAATCAAGTACATTTATAGTTTTATTAAGTTGCTAAGGCTTTCCAGCTTTTGCAATCTGCTTTCGACATCATCCAGTCAGATTTGTTCCATCTCAAACTTGTCCTAAATGCCGACAAATCAGAGGGATGGTTTTTTTTAAAACAGGACGTCAGTCCCAGAAGTTCTTCCTTTGATTTCATCCTCAAATGGTGTCCCTATTGAGTTTGTGGATTCCTACAAATATTTGGGTAGCTTGGTCGATTCACATCTATCTTTTAAGCTGCAAGTGGAAAACCTAGTAAAGAAACTAACAGTTAAGTGTTTTTTTTTTTTTTTTTTTTTTTTAGAAATAGATCATGTCTAACTCTGAATGCTAGGAAACATCTTGTAACTGTGACTTTCCTTCCCTCCATTGACTATGGTGACATTATTTAGCTCCTACAAGCACCCTGCAGATGTTGGATGCAGTCTATCATGGTGCACTAAGATTCATAACTGGCTGTAACTACTGAACCCACCACTGCACCCAGAGCAAACCCACCCACACAGACCAGTATTTGCCGTTGTACTCCTATCACCCTTTGGAGCACAAGTTAGGAGTCATCAGGACTCTGTACCACAGAGCAGACAACATCCCCACTAACTCAGGAGCCAGGCAGAAGGAGAAATCCTACACAAGACAGGCTCTAGAGCAATGTGGATATACTAACCGGGCCTTCCTGAAAGCAGAGAAGAAACCCAAACAGGACTCCAGTCAGCCATCATGTGAAAAGGAGGAACCCAGACCAGTGGTCATTCCATATGTTGAGGGGGTATCAGAGAAACTGAGACGTTTATTTTCTAAACATAACGTCCCAGTGGCTTTTAAACCCCAAAATACATTACGGCAAAGACTGGTTCATCCCAAAGATCCAGTCCCCTGGCACAAACAGAGTAATGTTGTGTATGCTGTTCAGTGTCAGGAGGGTGATCAGTCTTACATCGGGGAAACTAAACAACCACTGGCCAAAAGGATGGCCCAGCACAGAAGAGCAACATCATCAGGCCAGGACTCTGCGGTCTACACTCATCTCCAGGTCAGAGGTCACTCTTTCAGGGATGAAGATGTTCACATCCTGGACAGACAGGAACGATGGTTTGAGAGAGGAGTAAAGGAGGCCATCTTTGTGAAAAGAAATCGTCCATCGTTAAACAGGGGTGGAGGCCTCCGGGTTCAACGGTCCCCCTCTTACAATGCTGTGATTGCTAGTATCACTCAGCCCTCTGTGAACAGTAAACAGCCATCAGTGTGCTAATGATCCATTGTTAGGCTGATGGTCCTTCTTGACCATGTGAGCTGCTGGTTTTGGTTGTCAGCAGCAAACTGGTTGATCCATTCTGAGAAGGTGCTATTTAAGAGACTGAGCTGTATACAGCACCTCAGACTGAGGAAGTCTTTCGGATGAGAGATGAAACATTTCTACATTTTTTTGCTTAGTTTTGTTTTTTGGATTTTTTGAATGTCCAGAGAACCAGATTGAACTTTTTTGGATTTTTCTACCTGGATTATTGAGCATGCATCAGGAAACAATAGACAATCATAAAAAAGGTCCCAGTCTGGTCCTCTGGATGATTTCTTTTTGTTGAAACATTTCGTCTTGCATCCAAAAGACTTCATCAGTCCGAGGAGTTACAACAAACTCAGTCTTATAAATAGAACCTGCACATAGTGGGTCAACCAGTTTGATGGTGCTCAGGCAGTTTCTTTCTAAGATCGATTTGTTGTAGCTCCTTGGACTGATGAAGTCTTTTGGATGAAAGACGAAACATTTTAACAAAAAGAAACCATCCAGAGGTCCCGACTTAACTTTGTTGGGTTTTTCTAGCTGGATTATTGAGCATGATTCAGGTCATTTTAAAGTACATTATGACAATTAATTTAGCAAAATACATTTGTTTATTTAAATCCACATTTGATAAACATAAAAATGTTATGATTTAAATTTATTTATTGGCCAGGTGATGAACTGGTGACACAAAACACATGGGCGGTTTTGTAATCCTTGAATTCCTATATAATAAATTTTCCTTATATTTAAGGCAGAACAACATTGTTTTTAATTGACTTGTCCTCATTTAGATGGACAGAATAAAGTTTCAAGTTTACCATTCAAAACACTGGCACAACTTTAGAACAAAGGAAAATTTGTTTTAAATCTTCAAAATGTACAACCATTTATGCAAATGAACATTTTCAGTTTTACTTTATGGTTGGATGGATGGATGTTAAACATTTTGAATCAGATTAAAATTCAAAACTCTTACCAACCTTGTGGGTGCTGTTGTGTATCTCCTTCAGATGTTCACCTCTTGATGTTCTTTGCAGCTTCGCCCAACCTCTGACTTTATAAAGTTTTATTCAAATATGATTTATTTGCATTTGCATTAGCTGTCAGTAAGTCTATTTAATTTATGTATTTATTTGCATTGTTATACTACTGGAATATAACAAAAAATATTGAGTACTTGCATGAGGGAATGAACTAATTTTATACTTCTTGGTCATTTCTAACCTACAAAGCTCTCAACAACCTAGCTCCATCTTATATTACAGATTTTGTTTTTCCATATTTTCCTAATAGACCACATCGCTCTCAAACTGCAGGCTTACTTGCGGTTCCTAGAGTTTCCAAAAGCAGAATGGGAGGAAGATCTTTCAATTCTCAGGCTCCTCTCTTGTGGAACCAACTTCCAGTTTCTGTCCGTGAGGCTGACACATTGTCCAGTTTTAAGTCTTTCCTTTTTGATAAATCCTATAGTTAGGGTTGGTTGGTTTGTTATGCTGTTAGTCTTAGACTACTAGAGGACAAATTGACCTCAATTCCTTTAATGATTTGCTACAACTGAATAGTTTTCATTTGATATTATTTCTATCTTAACATGTGATTCTTGACCTGCCATTGTGCATCTATTCCTACCAAACCCAGCCAATTGAAGCAGATGGCCGCTTGTCCCGAGTCTGATTCTGCTAAAGGTTTCTTCCTCATGAGGGAGTTTTTCTTTCCACTGTCACCTTCATGCTTCCTCAAGATGAGAGTTCTGTGATGGAGTTAAATTCAAAGCAGTCTGCTCCTCAGATAAATAATGTTAAAATATAATTTTTATATATGAATGTTCCTGTTCAGTGTCCTGAGACGACTTCTGTTGTGACTTGGCGCTGTATAAATAAACTGAAATGAATTGAATTTGTTGGGAAATAACATTTCAAAATGTCTAGAGCTTTTTAAAAAGTGAAACTTTGGTAAAATTGTTTAATTGTTTATGAAGACACCGGATGTCACACGTGTAATGCTGAACTAGTGAGAGGTTCACAGAGACTGAATACATTATAGAGCAAGAATAAATAGAAATACAAGGAAAAATTAAAACAACCAATAACCCCAACAAGCAAGGGGGTGGAATGGGGGACCACAGAGCGCTTATGCATTCGGGAGCTATGAGGATGACTGACAGTTCTTCCTCCTGGACCCTGTCCAGGGTCTGTGATATCAGTAGGACTGGAGAGAACCTTCCGGTGAGCGAACGCTGCCGCATCCTGGCTGCCGCATCCTGGCTGCCGCATCCTGGCTGC
>NC_056498.1:40615040-40624266 GCF_014905685.2 Nematolebias whitei
GCCGCATCCTGGCTGCCGCATCCTGGCTGCCGCATCCTGGCTGCCGCTGCTCTTCGTGCTTTTTTTTGGTGCTTTTTTCTGTTTTATTCAGTCCTTCCTGCCTTTTTCACTACACCAAGTCTCTGATCCGTCTCAATATCAGCCATGCGGTTCATTAGGATTTACCTGCTGCCTGCTCTGCTTTGGACTCTCCAGCTGCTCATCCACCACCACCCGGCGTCTGGTCTTCTCCATTACTCAGCAGTCGAGCTCCTTCGCCTTCGTTTCCTACCAGCCGTGCCACCTGTACTCCCTCTTCAGGACATTGCCTTTCATCCTCGCCAGAGATACATTCACCGTGGCTCCCGCCGTAGACTCCACGCAGACAAGTCTAACCCCATAAACTCCATCTGGTCTGACTCTCACCATTCTACACGCCGCAATACTCGGGCCGCTAACAGTAGTAGCGTGTTAGCTAGCCTAGCTCGGTCGGCTAATGCTCCGGTCACTACCAACTCCTCCTCCGTAAAGTTTGGCCTTCTGAACGTTCGCTTACTCACTGGCAAAGGTCAGCTTATTCAAGACCTAATATCCGACCGTAAGCTAGATTTTATTTGTCTAACAGAAACGTGGCAACAACAAAATGACTTTTTCCACCTGAATGAATCTACCCCACCGGGGTTTGTTTACATCGCCAAATCCCGCGAGTCCAGCCGCGGAGGAGGTCTCGCGATAATTCACCGCGAGAACTGGAAGGTCACGCCGGTTCACACACCTCCCTCTCCCTCCTTTGAGCACACTGTGTGTCTACTCTCCGGCCCTACCCCCACCATTGTTGCCACTTTCTACCGTCCACCCAAAATCAACAACTCTTTTATAAATGAGTTTACTGCTCTAATCGCCCATCTCTCAGCTCTTTCACCCAACATTATTCTGCTTGGAGACTTCAACATTCATATGGATGAAGACAACAACCCCCTCACCAGAGACTTCACATCCTGCCTCGACAGCTGTAGCTTCAAGCAGTTCATTAACATTCCAACCCACATAAAGGGCCACACTTTGGACTTATTATGCTGCTCTGGACTCTTTCTTCTTAACTGTACTTTTGATGAACTTCCGTTTACTGATCACCTCATGATTTCATTCAGTGTCAATCTTAAATTTTCTTCATAGAATAATGTAATGTAAGCTGAGCTTGTGAGAGCTCTCTCTCACATTGTAATTCATTTGCCCAGGTCTCCTTATCAAATTTAGACTGTGCCTCGAGTTTTAGGTACTCCACACGTGCTGCCACGTGGACCTCTGTCTCGTGCATTAACCTTTTATCAAGGGCTTCACCTCTGTTGGCCTCAATATAAAATTTAGCCTTTAGTAAGAGTGCCAATTTAGCCAGATGTACATAGCTTGACTTTGTTATGTCAGCAGAAGTCACACTTTCTGCAACATCCTTCAGCTCATCCAATAATCCTTTTGAGTTCATGCTGTCCACCTGTTCACCATATGCATGTAAGGATTCTGTTAGCAGCATTAACGCTCTCTCCAACCAGTGCTTCCCCTCACATGGATCAATATTTGTTTCTGTCACATCTGCCATGGTAATCCACTGTTCAGCACTTATCTGGTTAAACAGTTGCCAACTTAGAGTGTTTAACAAGTAAATATATATTTTTAAAGTGAGCACTGAGATTCACACACTATTTTAGCTCTGGGTTCAATCAACAGTACTGTTAAAAGCCAACTTTTCCATGCATGGGTCCCTGTTAAGGTCTTAACCCATAAATATTGTAAGTAAATGCCTCCTTCTGGCAGTGTTACTTAGTTATGATCTTATTTTTGTAACAGATACAATGAACCAGGCCTTTTCAGTGTTAATTTTAACTCAAGTGCACTTAAAATTAATAAACCTGCAATTTTTCTAAAAATCTGACATCAACTTTAGTTTTCAAACGCTTTTGTAAGCAGTTTAAATTTACCAGAATTCGCTATTTAAACAGTACACAGAAACCAGGCTGGATTAACAACAAAAAAAAATGTTTTAATGAAAAGCAAGTGATCAGCTTTCTTTCAGGAAAACCGCTATACTCCTTTTTCGACAGCAGGTGGCGGTGTAAGCTTACTTTTACCGACAGAAGTCTATGACAACTTCCTGTGAACGGTCCTGTTGACATCCGGCTGTTAGCCGTTAGCTACGCTTTAGCACATGGTCGAACATGGTTCTGCAACATTTTTATGGACGGGTTTAAAGCTATTAACGTGGCCTATCTCGACGCACACTTTGTCTGCATGAAAACATGAGTTTTAGGAACAGTGGCAGTCTTTATTTAGCGTTTTTAAACACGAAGGCGGACTCTGTTAAAACGAGCTTCATTTCCGGGGTCACGTGACTCTTCAGACACGTGCACAGCGGAGGTTGGCTTCACAATCTGATATCAGAGGGAGTGGACGCACAGAGATACGTCACCAGCTTCTCAGCGAATCAGAGCGACCCAAACAGCGGTTTTCAACCAATCACAGCCTGTGTTTACTTGCTTCACGCTAGCAGTTAGCATGAACAGTCCGGTCAAACTATAGCCCATTAAAACTTCCGAAATGCACTATTTACTGTTAAAAATGTAACGAACAGCATATAACAGTGGTCTGAGTCAGCACCCAGCTTTAAAACAACATTTCATCCATTTAAAACACAACTCGTTCAGTCAAAGAAACAAAACCGAGTCGGACAGCCGAACATCCGTTCAAGCAACAGTTTCAAACAGAATAAAGCGTTTTTTCCACAGTATCCAGCTTAGTTACACAAACAGATGTACACTTTTCAGCTTTAACAAGAACACATTGACTTAATTGCAGCTTTCTGAACACCACAAGCATGACTTATCATGTCCTTTCAAGCTCAAAACTCGGACTCCCATGCGCCAACAAGCAGCGTCCATCTCAACAGCACAGAACCTCGTGTCACATATAATTCATACCTCTTTAGAAATCTGTTCGGCCACCAAAATGTCTAAAGAGGTGGATGGGGCATAACTTATCTCTTTTAGAGACCGTACGGGACCACCAATATGTAGTGTGCTAAGGGCTAGGTTAGTTGCCCTTGACTACAATATATTTAAATAAATGGGTTCTCTCTTTTTCGATTTAAATTACTGCCATGTGACCGAGGTAACTATGCGTGGATTGTTTAATTTCCTTTGACCCATCAGAATAAATGCGGTCATTTATTGAACAGAATCAAAATTTAACATCAAAACATTGTACACTTGATTAGCTGATCTGGTTCTGATTAATAAAACTTGGCACGTTTTACTTAATAAGACAACAGGACATTGAAGAAGGCATCTAGGCTACTGGCAAAATAGAAGAGTTTAAAGATGGGAAATGAAGGAGTTTAAATGGAGAGAAAAGATGGATGAAGGAAAGTGTGTTGACTAGGAATGGCACCCTTCATCCGACCCCAGCTCAGCCCCAGTACACTCGGTGCGTGGCGACTTGTTACCTTTGCAGAAGATAGGTCAGCTCAGGTACAGAGGTCCATTTCAAAGCTACCTTTCAGCGTCTCCGGTCAGGATGGCTGAGAATCGTCCGAAGTAGTGATGGTACTCCGTTCAACAAACACGCTCATCTCCCGGGTGGATACACAGCAAGCTGTGAGTCTGTCAGAGGTTCCACTCAGATGTAGAAGAATCCATCACAGGCTCCCAAGACTAAGTTCAAGACTAGACTTCACCAGAGACCCGCTTGAGGAGCTCAGGAGACTTGACCAACTGACTGACAGACCCAGTTGACCTAGAAGTTCCAGGAAGTGTGGACTCTTAAAGAGTTCTCACTTCCGGTCACTTCAGGACTTCCTGATTGGTTGAAACAACCAGTAGGGGGTGGTTCTAGTGATGTCAGAGGGTCATTACAAGTCAAGAAAACAGCAGGAATATTTTAGAAACGTTCCGTACAGACAGAAGACATGTTATGGCGAAGTGGGAGGAAGCAGGTGCCAGTAGCTTCTTATTTACCGTCTGCTAGGTTTAAAAACAATCCACTTCGTTCTAATAACTCCTTTCTGACTTTCGACCGACATCACTACTTCTCATTTCAGACAGAAGATCAAAATGCATAATTACTTTGTAAATAGACATTTAACTTGATTTCTAATTTAAATGAGGATTAAAAAATCATTAATACTGTTTCACAGTTGATTTAAAATGAGTGGTTCACTTCATCATTTAGAAATGGTATGAACTAAACACACTTTTGATTTATCAAGATATTGTAAAATAGTAATGATAATATAAAAGAAGAGTGTTCTTTCAATTGATTTCTTAAGGATACAATTAGACAGTCTCTGGATGAGCTAATTTGTATTTCTGGATTCAAATCAATGAAATAACAGTTCCTGTCCCATGAAGGTCCTCAGAGGCAGGTTTTGGTCGGAGGCCGAATTCACTACAACCTCAACGCACTCTTTCCTTCCGTAATATTAAGAATATCAACTATGACATTCTTTTGTCTCAAATTAATAATACCATCTTCACCTTCAATTCTTTTAAATCATATGACCTTGTCACATTCTACAATAACAGCCTCACCAACATGTCGCTCCTCTGAAAACCCGGTCTGTCTCCTTCTCCAACTCTGCACCCTGGTTCACTCCAGAACTCCGTTCTCTGAAATCCAAAGGTCGGAGGTTGGAGTGACTCTATTAGAAATCCGGTCTCTCACTTCACAAGGAACTCTATGCGAACCACGTCATCCAGTATAAGGGCAGTATTTCTCAAGCCAAATCCAGCTACTTCTCTGACATCATCAGTTCCAATGTTGGCAATTCAAAGACTTTGTTCTCTCTCCTTAACCGTTCAGTCTCATCTCTTAACTCATTACCCTCTCACATGGTTTCTACAGAATTTTTCAACTCTCTGATGTCTTATTTCAATAAAAAGATTCTTTCAATTCATAAACACCTTGGATCTAATGCCGCCCCCAGCATCTATGTTGAACTCCCCCGTCCCTCCCCTTCTCTGTCTTCTCCCTCCCCTCTGCTAATGACATTGCAGACATTATCAGCAAGTCTAAGTCCTCATCCTGTCAGCTCGACCCATTTCCCACAGTTCTTGTTAAATCCTGTCTCCCGTCTCTGCTCCCCATCATCACCAACATTATCCACTCCTCCCTAACCTCTGGCATTGTTCCCACAGCTTTCAAATCTGCTGCCGTCACCCCCATCATCAAGAAACCAGGTCTTGACTTTATCAACTTCAGTAATCTTCGTCCAATCTCTAATCTGCCCTTTATTTCCAAAGTTCTTGAAAAAGCCGTTGCTAGTCAACTTCACTCTCACCTATCCAACAATAACATTTATGAAGAGTTTCAATCTGGTTTTCGCCCCCACCATAGCACCGAAATAGCTCTAATAAAAATAACTAATGACCTTCTTCTTGCTGCTGACTCTGCTCTTCTGTCTATCCTCGGGGGAACCGAGGGAAAAATACCAGTTGGTAAAACCCTCCACTCTGGAAATGGAGGCGAAAAAGGAGTCGGATGTCTTCAGCTTGCCAGCCCAGCTTCAGCCTCGTTCCAGTGTGATGTCGAAGCTGGACAGCAAGGCCAGATGGGGTCAGGGCGACAAGCCGGGGCGGAGCCACACCTTCCTGCCAGATCATCCGATCAGGGTGGAGGGAGGCAAGGGACGGAAAGTCCCTTTGTGTTAGCAGCCTCCTGGATTATGCAGGGCAGGTCCGTGAGGAGGGTGCTGACGGCTGGGAACGTGTGGTCGCTGACGTGGGAAGACCCAAGGTGGCTGAGCATCCGCTCAACCACTCTTCTTCCGTCACTATGCTCTCCAGGAGGGAAAGGGCAGCAAGGTTGTTTCCAGCATTGCCTTTCTCGGAGGAATCCTTCAATTCACTGGGTGACTCTGCGTCAAAGAAAGATGGTAGTGTCGTCCCGCGCATAGCGTCCCGCCACGGAAAAAACACTCATCGGAGCTGCTGCCCGCATAGCCTTTTTTGAGGGGCTCATCTGATTCACCTCGAGGAAAAACACATTAGAAAAGGCGGTGGTGTCGTCCATCAAGTAGTGGCCCGCCACGGAAAAACACTCAGCGGTGCTGCTGCCAACAACGCCTTTTTCGAGGGAATCATCCAATTCCCCTTGAGGAAAAACATTAGAAAAGGCGGTGGCGTCGTCCAGCAAGTAGCGGCCCTCCACGGAAAATCATTCAGCGGGGCTGCTGCTAACATCGCATTTTTCGAGGGAATCATCTGATTATCGTGAGGATTACACTGCTGTTATTGCAAGTATCACTCAACCCTCTGTGAATAGTAAACAGCCATCAGTGTGCTAGTGATCCATTGTTAGGCTGATGGTCCTTCTTGACCATGTGAGCAGCTGGTTTTGGCTGTCAGCAGCAAACTGGTTGATCCACTCTGAGAAGGTGCTATTTAAGAGACTGAGCTGAATACAGCACCTCAGACTGAGGAAGTCTCTCGGATGAGAGACGAAACGTTTCTATATTTTTTTTGCTTTGTTTTGTTTTTTTGAATGTCCAGAGGACCAGATTGAACTTTTTTGGATTTTTCTACCTGGATTAATGAGCATGCATCAGGATATTTGAATGTTAGGTTCCCACACGAGCTCGTGACACTGTTATGAAGGATGTACTCTATTGTTGCTCTGTAGACAATTAGGCTTATTTTGCAGACACCATAAAAATGGAATCTAAATAAAAATTGGAAGTGCTAATCGATTCTGGCAGGTGGTGGCAATCAGCTTAAGTCACTATCAGTATGAATGCCAAGATATTTGCATGATGTTGCCTGTTTAATGGGATTGTTGTATATAGACTCATGTAAACCAATTTTCCAAAACCCAAATGAAAGCAAATACAAATCACACAGTCTCATGTTCTGATACAGAGAACGAATAGAGTTCAAAGCATTTTACAGAATACACTATACGCTAAAGTAAATGGTGCAGAAAATCTCAAGGCAGATTAGAGAAAAAAATGGTTATGAGCTTTTTTTAAATAAATTATTGGGACACTGTTTTTGTAATGCAAATAAACTGGATTTGAATTTTGCTTGTGTGGTGGAGAACTTTGGGAGGGTAAAGCATAAGTGCTACGGATGAACTGGAACTAATAGCCAACAGAGATTCGAACCAAACGGAAGGAGTACAAAAACGCAGCTAAGGTTGGTTTTCAAGTGTATATTTTGAAAAAGAAAAAAAAACTCACTTTCTTGCCTTTGCTTTGATGCAGACATACTTTATGCTTTTTAGATGTGAATTATTGACTTATTGGCCAAGACGTGGTCTGTTTGTGAACAGTTTTAAAGGTGAATATGAACCAAGTAAATTAAAGAAGAAATAGTATTGCAATTTACCTTACAAATGTATAAAGAAAAATGTAAATTTATACTTTAACTACAAGTCATCTAAAGTTCTGCCCAGAAGATGTGTCAAGACAAGCTGCAAGTACTCTCAAACTATGCATGCAAGAAAAAAAAGACATCATTTTGTTTAAACCTTAAGAGAAACATTTTCTCTGTTCTTGCAAAAGATGTAGCAACCTTGACTCCACACATCAGCTAAGATAAAGACAAAAGGTGCGGGGTATCTGACAAACAGAAATAAAAATCCAGCACTATATTGACAGTGTGTCCTGGAGGGGAGTGATTTGGAAGAATGGCCTCTCTGATCTGAACCAGAGAGGTGTTCTTTGTTGGACTTGTGTACTAGTCATAGTTTGTCCATTATGGACAATATGTATAAACATATGGCTGTCCATAAGTGCACTTGGCACTAGGATTCCCTAGGTCATAGATCAATGATTGACTTTATAGTCGTGTCATCTGATTTGCGGAGGTTTGTTTTGGACACTCGAGTGAAGAGAGGAGTTGAGCTGTCAATTGATCACCACCTGGTAGTGAGTTGGATCAGATGGCGGGGAAGATGCTGGGTAGACCCAGTATATCCAAATGTTTAGAGTGTTTGCTGGGAATGCCTGTCACAAGAACCCATCAGAAAGACCTTCAACTCACACCTCCGGGAGAGCTTTAACCACATCCCAGCTGAGGTGGGGGATATTGAGTCCAAATGGGCCATGTTCCATGCCTTAATTGTTGAAGTAGATGCCTGGAGCTGTGGCTGCAAGGTTGTCGGTGGCCATCACCAAACTCCGTGGTAGACACCCCAGGTTGTCAAGCTGAAGGAGTCTTATTGGGCCTTTTTGGCCGGTGGGACTTCGGTGGCAGCTGAGGAGTAATGGAGGGCCAAATGGTCCGCAGCCTTGGCTGTTGCTGAGGCAAAACAAAAGCTCAGATTTGGGAGGAGTTTGGTGAGGCCTTGAATAGAGACTCTTGATCGGCTCCAAATATATTCTTGCAAAGCATCAGGAAGCTGAGGAGGGGCAAGTAGCACATTGATAACACTGTTTTCAGTATAAGTGGGATGCTGTTGACCTCAACCAGTGATGTTGTCAGGAGGTGAAAGGAATACTTCTCAGACCTTCTCATTTCTACCAGCACGTCTTGCATGGAGGAAGCTAAGTTGGGGAACTTCGGAGTTGGCCTGTCCATAACCGTGACTGAGTTCGCCGAGGTTGTTAAAAAGCTTTGTGGTGGCAGGGCTCCAGGAGTGGCTGAAATTCACCCTGATTTCCTTAAGACTCTGGATGTTGTGGGGCAGTCTTGGTTGATATGCCTTTGGAATGTCAAATGGACATCGGGGACAGTGGCACTGGATTGGCAAACTGGGGTGGTGGTTCCCCCTCTTCAAAAATGGGGCTAGAGGGTGTGCTCCAATTATTGGGTCATCAGTCTCCTTAGCCTCCCTTGAGAGGGCCCTTGAGCAAGGCCCTTAACCCCAACCATCGGCTCCTCTGGGCACCCTAGATGGCAGCTCTCTGCTCCACACAGAGGGCTGTGGTAGCTCGGTGATCTGTGGTTGCATCAGGAAGGGCATCTGGCGTAAAAATAATTGCCAAGTCTTTGTGTGACTGAGTTTGCTGTGGCGACCCCTAATGCAGGGAGCAGCCGAATAAAGAAGAAAAAAAACTCCTTAGCCTCCCGGCTAAGGTCTATTCAGGGGTACTGGAGAAGTGAGTCTGATCGTTGCTCGAATCTCAGATCCAGGAGGAACAATGTAGGTTCCGTCCTGGCTGTGGAACACTGGATAACTTCTTTACCCTCACTAGGGTCCTCGAGGGTTTATGGGAGTTTTCCTACCCAGTCTACATTTGTGTTGTGGACTTGGAGAA
>NC_056498.1:40624366-40626870 GCF_014905685.2 Nematolebias whitei
ACACACACACACACACACACACACACACACACACACACACACACACAACCTGTGTGTGCGTGTGTATGCGTGTGAACTGGCCACACTGTCATTTGAGGAAATTATACTTTCTAGGTTTTGTTTATTGCTTAAAAGTCTAGGTACCTCAATTGATTAGTGTGGCTGGTGGGTTAGCCAAAGAGTAATCTTGTTTATTTATTTTTTATTTAACCTTTATTTATACAAGGAGGGTGGAGGCAGGTGTGGGTATTTCATCTATGGGGGCCAAAGCCACCATTGGCCACCCTTGGCTGTGCCATTGTGCCTGGTGGTAGATCAATTTGTTCCCTCTGCTCTGCAGTATCTGTCTCTCTGCGTTGCCTCAGGCAAGTAACAATAAACCTGCCCTATACTCTTGTTCACAGTTTAATTCCTATCCACATGAATATCTTGCATCAAAAACATTAATATTTCAACATCATTATCAACTTTATTTATAAAGCGTTTAGCACCATCCACAGCTGAAACAAAATATTGAACATCAGTAATAAATAAGATAAAAGAAAGCATGAAAATAAAGTTACAAAGCTAAGTACACAATGAATTAAAAACTCAATTAAAACACAATGAAAAGATTTACTGATTTACTTATAAATGAGGTTTACTTACATTACCTGTTTAAATCCAGTCCTAAATCACTCATCTCAAAAACTACAAATTTTTATTATTCAAATCCTTCAGCGATTGGGGACATTGATATACTGCTAGCTGTAAATAGTAAATAGTGTTTTGCGCTAATAGGTAGTAAAGGAATAGACAGGTTACAAATGACTTCTTGCTGACTGTAGACCAGTATGATTGCACATTTTTATTTATTGTAAATTTTAAATGCATTCAACAATAGTGTCTTTTTGCGTCAATACATACTTGTACTATAACAACAAAGTGAATATGATGGCTTTGCATTTATGAAATTCTGAAGATATTTAAGGCCTTGAAAGGGCACAAACAGTTAATTTAATCTTTGCATGTTTTTAATTATACAAATGCGCATTTAACAAGTATCATAAAGTAGCAACACCAACCTTTTCAGTGTTTGTTTCAAATCTTTGCCCCTCTGTTCTGCTCCTTTGTCGTATGTTTGATTTATTCTAGTTGTGCCTTTCATATATTGTAATCACAGCTCCACTCCTGCTCCCTGTCTCTCTCCAAGTTCAAGTCAAATATTGTTTATTTGCATTCGAACTACAGTGTATGAAAAGTAAGCAAAAAAATTTGATTATTAAAAATCTCTAGGCAAATGAAAATATAAAACCTCCAATAATCATTAAGCACTACCCATTAGTGGAAGTGATCTTACTTTGCGTTAAGAAATGAATTGTAAATCAGTGCATGCTTATTAATTTGTGATTGCAGTCAGTGATAAATCAAAAGGTAATTTCTGAACATTGTAATAGTTTTAAATGAATTGTAATGTACAATGAGCAAGATTTATTAGCATAAATCAAGCTCAATACAAGCTCAAGCATACGTTTGATATTAATTTGAGCAAGATTTATTTAAGCCCAGTTCAAAACATGCATGTTAGACTAATTGGTGAGGATAATCTCCCGACTGCTGTATTTCTTTCAAAGTTTTGAAACATGGAAATAAATAGGATGATATTTATTCAAGTGAGAACACCTCTGTTTGCTTTACCATTAATCCAGGAAGCTCCTAATTCACCATAAAAATCCCACTAACCCTCATCTGGCTGGAAGCCTTTTCAGGAGAGTTCTAACATTTTTCTACTTTTATATTTTTATGTAGTTCCATAATTATTTTAAATTTGAACCAAGTCTAGCTTCAAATAATTGAAATCAAGATGTGTGTCACTTTATTACCAACCTAGAAACACATTTCAGTTTCTTTTTGTTTTGAAATAAGAGCCCAAAACTAAAGGGTGCATTGAACAGGTAAATTTTTGTAAGTGTGTGTGTGTGTGTGTGTGCTGTTAGCCATTTCTAGCAGATATTAAATGTTGTCTGTTATGTAACACCAAAGCTCCATAGCAAGACGATTTGAACGCCTGCGTGCTTATGGGTGCTTTTTTTTTTTTGTAAATGCAACACATTTTCAGGGTCACAGAAGGACAGAGCTAATCCTTATTCATTGTGAAGCTCATACATAAAAGCTGTTAACAGCAATCAGAACGAGAACATGGACTTAAGAGAGACATACATGGATACCACCAAGAAATGGACCACACTAGACCTTGAGGCAGTTCATGAATTTCACCTGTTTTCATGAATACCCCATGGTTTAACTAATGTTGGTTGTTTGAGGAGCCAAGAGTGCAGAGCAGATGAAAGGCAGGTAAGTATAGATTAGTGATGGGCAAATAATACAGGATTCAGAGCTTGTGTTAATATTCGTGAAGAATAATCTGATCCATAACACCATGTCAGAGCATGTATCAAACATCACTGTCACGTGACAAATGACATTCGAAGCTTTGGACATCATCGCTGCTTCATTTACATACA
>NC_056498.1:40626970-40635165 GCF_014905685.2 Nematolebias whitei
AAATGTTTCACTTTTTAACAAAGTACTTTGTTGTACTTCTATGTGTCTAAAATTGCTTATTATTAATGTTCAATGTAGCTGTAATCATTACTTTGTACAAATGACCAAAACATGGTTGGACAATATTTTCTAACTTTAACTAGATCTATGCAGTGGACTGAAGTGAGGAAAATATGTGTCACCCTGTTTTCCTCCTAACATCTTACACATATACTTAAACACTACAAATATACACATAAACATGATATAAACTTTAACTGTATATATTTTTATATAGTCTATAAAATGCATGTAAATGATATTCTCATTCACTGCTGTGAAGAAATTAAATGAAATTTTGTTCAATTTTACATGGTTCACAGTACAATTTTAAATGGCAATAACGTTTTATATTATTCTTATTTATTATGTTATGGTAAACCGCTATCGGCATTTTGAAAATGATTACACTATTCTATTGATCTTTGTATTTTTATATGCTTGATGCATTTCCAAATGACAGTAACACATACACACTAATGCACAGTGCATTCAGGTGTCCTATGCAGTTTGTTACCATTAGGTTTTAATACTCTCGGCACGTGACTGCATGTGATTTAAATCTTGACAAACAGAAATAAATTAAGTGCCATCACAGTTGCTGAAACATCTTTAACTCAGGATTTCAGAAACACTTTGTTTTATGTATTACACCTGACCACTGGTGATGTCTTGTGGAATCTGGTAACAAGTCATTTGTATCAGAAACACTTTTTTTGGCCCCAAACATTAGCAGCTGATTCTTTGGTTTTACTTGACATAATTTGGGATTTTCTTAATGTTTATGTTTAATTTTTCCTATTTTGTATTTACCCTAGATCATTGTTATTGTTAGTTTATATAGCCTGATTTCCATATTTTAGTCATCTTTTTTGTTCACATGACAAATGTTTCCTCATTACTCATTCATTACACTTGTTGCTAAACATTTCCTGTCTGTAGTTTTCATTCAGTAATCAAAGTTATTTTCTGGATTTACACTAGTGATGGCATGTGAAGCCTAATGAAAACTGAAGCTGTTCTTACATCTGTGCTGAAAAAGATTCAAAGCTTCAAGGTTTCAATGATAGAGACATCTGGTGGACAACTGGGGTCATAAGAATCCCATGAGCATGACTGAAGCAATCTGTTTTAAATCCCATGTCAACTAATAAAGTTATAGGGGCACCCGACTGAGATACCAGTTTTATTTTAACTTAATTGGCTTCCAGTCCATTTTTTAACTGATTAAAGGTTTTATTATTTACATTATAAGCTCTGAATGGTCTCGCTCCACCTTATTTAACTGATCTAATAGATTTTTGTGAGCATGAGAGGACTTTAAGGTCAACTAATACCTCTTTACTGTTTGTCCCAAACTACAAACACAAATTCCACACAGAAAGATCCCAGGTCCAAACCAGGAACTGAACCCAGGACCTTCTTGCTGTGAGGCAACAGTTCTAACCACTAATCCACAGTGCTGCCAATATATGACTGAATCCAGCACAAACCAAATCAAACATCTGATTGGTATTTTATGAAAAATATTTTTACTCAATCAAAATCTGCTCTAAGCTTATGTATTCATGTATATTACCTACAGTTACAGTTAAACAGTACAGTTACAGAATACAGTTGCAATTATTTGGAAGTTTTGATAAAATATTGTTTTAATTTTAATTTTTTAATTTTCAACCTAAAGTTGGTCTATAACCTGTATGGAACATGTTCTAATCTCAATTTCTAATTCTAAATAAATTCTAATTTTAAAACAGAACTCATAAAACACTGTAGGTGATAGACAGTAAGTACATGAGATAATCGCTATGCTTAAATATTTAGAGGGATTTAAAACACAGACTGCTAATGGATGGGATACACCTTTGTAAGTGTTTTGCATCTTTTCATCTTTACCTGTAGAACTACGTGGGTTTCCTGTCAACTTCTGCATGTGCACAGTATATATAGCTTACCAACATGCAAAAAAAAAAAATCCCACAGCCTTGCTCTGAGCTCTGCCATTTGACCATTATTCAACTTACATTGAATCCTTGTTGATCTGGATCTAAAAAAAATATCTCAATATCTGCTGAAAAGGTGAGTGTACTTTTGGAAAAAAGTTAACTTTAATGGAGCTAATAGTTTTTCTTTTGCAGTAGAGCATATACCTACATGTTATAAGATGAGCATGCATCTGGATATCTATCTATTAATACCTGGACAATATTTTACCCATAGATTTAACAGAGCAAACATGGTTTTGTTTGACATGGTTGTAAATGTATTTGAGGCAAACAGTCTTTGTTTGATGTTGTTGTCAATTCTCAATGTAAAAGATATTCATTTGAAGAAAATATTAAGAAATAAGGATTAATACTTACTAAAACTTGGGTTAGAGAGTTTACTGCAGTAGCACAAGTATCAAACAATAAACACTGTTAATATTTTAGGAAGTAATCTGTTCCAGTGTGACTGACCTGAATTTAATTTATGCATTTATCTTTTTGATAAGGGAATCATGGTGGCACCGTTGATAGAGATGTTGCCTCTCAGCACGAAGGTTGCCTGTTCAAATCCCAGCCAGTGGCCTTTCTGGGTGGAGTTTGCATGTTCTCTCCATGCATGTATGGGCTT
Source organism: Nematolebias whitei (assembly GCF_014905685.2). Lineage (NCBI taxonomy): Eukaryota > Metazoa > Chordata > Actinopteri > Cyprinodontiformes > Rivulidae > Nematolebias > Nematolebias whitei. Next base: position 40,629,626 of record NC_056498.1, read on the forward strand.
TCTCTGAGTATTCTGGTTTCCTCCCACAGACCAAAACCATGCATGATAGGCTGATTGGTAACTCTAAATTGTCTCTAGTTGTGAGTGAGAGAGAGTGAATGGTTGTCTGTCTCGTTTGTCGCTATGTGTCCTTGTGATGGACTGGAGACCTGTCTACGGTGTCTCCCACCACTTGCACAGTGACTGCTGGATATGGACACCAGTGACCCCCGTGACCTGAAAGGAGTAAGCTGGTCAAGATAATGGGTGAATGTATCTTTTTGATAACTATGTTTTTTTTCTCCTCCAGATGATGGGAAACACTTCATTAGTCAATGAATCCACCGTAGATCCATCTTTTACCTACATCTGCTTTGTCACCAGCCCAGGCATGTTCATTTTCAGTACTTTTTGTGCTACTCATTTGATCCTGCTCCTCCCTCTCTGCATTGTCGTCCTCCACATCGGTCTGCAACAACTGAGGAAAAACAGGCACACCTCCTCAAGGGTGACAATAAGTCACAGTGACAGTTTTGCATATCACATGGCCAGCATCGAGCTCTTTGGTGTTTTGGGAAATATTATCTGCATTTTTGGAAGCTACACTGAAAATACTACCATATTTGCAAATGGTATCAGTGTTTTTGCCTTCACTTGGTATGGACAAATCTTCTTTCACATCCTAACCTGTGTAGAGCACTACCTGGCGGTTGTTCAGCCCATCACCTACCTGAGCTTGAGACAAACAAAAGGGATCAGAATCCGAAATATCAGCATTGGCTGTGCCTGGCTTTTAAGCTCTGCAGGGTTTTGTGTTGTGATGACGAAAACATATATTCTTTTAGATACTTTCCTTCTAATGTTTGCCACAAAAATCATCTTCTTCTGCAGTGTGTCAGTTCTCTGTGTTTTGATTCGTCCAGGTCCAGCGGAACGAGGCAATAGCAGGGCAAGGGTTGATAGATCAAAGCAGAGGGCATTTTACACCATTGGGATCATACTGGTGGTACTCATGCTGAGGTTGTCCTTTAGTTTTGTTTGGACTGGTTTAGAGCTGTCAGGAAAGCAAAATGAATGTGTGATTACTACAAGTGGTATCTGGGCAGTTCTACCCAGCAGCTTGGTGTTACCTGTGCTCTTTCTGCAAAGAGCAGGAAAATTAAAGTGTTGTACAAATAAGATCAAGCGAGTACAAGATTTCCATGAATAGGATAACTCTACTGTTGGATAAAATTAAAATGTTATCATTTAAAACTGTTTTTAGACTTCTCACTATTTAATTAAACTCCAGTCGTGTGAACTGAAGAACAGCAGAGTCTTGTTCTCAAGTTCACGTGCGTGTGTACTAAGACCAGATCTTGGGTTTTTAAAATAACAGGTGGCTGCTATTTAGTTTTGACCTTGCTCATCCTGCCTCCGTATCAATCTGTCCCTGTCCATATCAAACTGTCTCTGTTGTTTTTCGGTTATCATTTTGTGTGGCTCCGCTGCGTCGGAGAAAATCTGTATCTGTTGATTTTTGCCTGTTGCTCACTCCTCCTGTCTCAAAATAAAACACGAGCTCTCCAGTCAAACGGCAGACTTCACCTTGACGTTTGGACAGGACGAACTCCCACTCTCTGCAGTGGGCTCATTCAAAATTCTTACACTCTGTCTTGTGTGTGAATTCTTTAAAGGTGTTACGAGGGAAACAAAAACTTACATCTACAAACACAAAAATAACATTAGAACTCAAATAGCCACATTTATGTTAGTTTTCATGCTTTTACCTCTCCAGACATTAGCTGGTTGAAGCAAATGTTGGTCCCTGTTAGATGGGAGTTCTTCCTCTCAAGTATCATTGTAGTCTTTTGTCTTCTATAAAAAAACACTTACAGATTAGCATTTTAAAAGTAGAAACATTTTAAATATGATTAAAATATGTTTAGACTGAACTAATTTGCATCTATTGTAATTATATTTACAATAGCTTCTATTTAGACCACTCAGAAAGGTTATTTTTTGTGAACTGACATTGGATGAACAAATTAAATTGAATTTGCTTAAACTGAAATGAAATACTGTCATGGGCTTGATGACATGTTCATACTATATCTCTCCCTCTCACTTATTGACTGCAAACTTTTACAGGACTGAGCTGGTATACAAAATAAAAATATATATGTACTTTGTATTAGGGATGCACCGATCCACTTTTTAAAATTCCGATCCGATCCCGATACCTAGGACTGAGTATCGGCCGATACCGATCCAGTTCCGATATCATGATCATCATTGATTTTATATGAGGCTGTAATAATCTCCTCTCAAGTACAATTTGTACAAATATATGCATGCATGTCCAAAAAGGCAACTTGAGGTAAGTTTTATTAATGTTGGATAAGTTTTAAAGTTAGAATTAAATTCTGCTAACACAAAACATGTTTCTTTTTATTCCTAGCTTTATCAACACAATGTTTACAGAGGATGTTTTTATTGGGAACAATATTTTTTAAAGCTGAAACAGAATAACAGGTAACCAATCACTAAATGATGCCAAACATGTTTTGGAAAAACAAAAATATCTGTAACACTGTATAGAATAGGCATCTTTGTACACATCCCTCATTGGATTCAGCTTGTTGTGTTTTGCACCCAGTGGACTTTGACTGTGGAAAATAAATTTGTTTGCTGCCTAACAACATACTTTCAGTATTTAAAGAGGTTGCTTTGCTGTTGGTCCTGTCTTTTGTGCAATAGTTCACGTACATCAAGCTGAAGCTGATCTGGATAATAAAAACTGCATGCTAGTGCTCTGAAAAGGTGAGTGTACTTAAAAAAATCATGGTAAAGGGCTTTTTATGTGGACTTATGTATATATATTAACTGTTGATCATCTTAACTAAATATTTTAATACCCAATTACGTTTTTTGTCTCCAACTAGTTTTTGGAGATGATAGTTTTGTTTTTACAGGGTCTAAAACCTGAACATTGGTAAATAATTTAATCTTTTTTCAAAATTAGCTATTTTCTGACGTTATTGTCTATTTTTTTCTATTTCTGTTTTAAGAAAAGTATAAAAAAGTTTGCTTCAAATGTAATAATATAATTGTCTACACTTTGGTTATAGGAAATGTTTGTAATAGATACAAAAAATGTGAAATGAACCATTAGCATCAATTAATTAGTTTATTTGATTTTTATCCTGAATTCTCTTTTAGATACCAAATAATTTTTTTAAATTCTCTCCTATTTCTTTATCCACATTCTTTTATCAATAACATTAACAGGTGCTTTTTCATTAGCCCAGGTGTATTTGTTTCCAACACTTTGGGTCAACAAGTGCAACAAGACTCCTTCTTCATCGGCATCGGCAGTAAATCACTACAAAGATTCCTGTTGTATATTTGTTTTATTCATCACGGTTTTTGAATCCCTCTCAGTCTCACCCATCCCCTGAAGCCTGTAGGAAGACCCTACCAGGGACTGATGCCCCAGACAACATAGTGCCCAAAATTTCGGGGGTCCTAAACCCCTCACCCACATTAAGGTGGTGATTTGATGGCAAGGTTAGACAGGCATATACAATGTTTTTCACTATATGAACTACAAGTATTTATCAAAAACAACACTGCTTTGTGTTTCTCAAAAGGCAGACCCTTGGGAAATTGTTATTTCTCATCAAAGTCACCTGCACTTTGATATTCTCGTCTTGGCTTTTCTTTTTGTTTTGTTTTTTGTAAAGGTTTTATAGACTCACTTTTGTTTAAGGTTAAGGAAATGTATGGAAATATATTTGGTTACTCCAAGTGATAATTGTGTGACCATGCTCAAGGTTTTGTTGTTTTGTTGACATGAACAGTATTCATCTGAATTTATATTTATTTCAAGTGACATCATTGTCTTCTCTCTTCCAGATGTGGGCAAATGACTCCCTTCTTGGTTCAGATTTTTATACTAATCCCTACTTCTGCTATGTCACCAGCCCAGGCATGTATAGTTTAGTCATCTTTAATGTGACCCAAATCCTTGTCCTCCTTCCTCTCTCCATCTTCATCCTGAACTTGGGTTTCCAACAATTGCGGCAAACGAGCCACGTCACAGCATCAACAATGAGTCACAGTGACAGCTTCACGTACCACATGGTCAGCATCGAGCTGGTTGGTGTTTTGGGATGTACTGTCTCTCTTTATGGAATCTGCATCAAAAATGATGAGGTAGTGTTTTATGGTGTGGATGTATTTTATTTCACTTGGTATGGAGAAATTTTCATACACATACTGACTTGTGTAGAGCGCTACCTGGCTGTAGTTCATCCCATCACCTACCTGAGTCTGAGAAAGGAAAAAGGGATTAGAATCAGAAATATTAGCATTGGCTGTGTCTGGTTGTTTAGCCTTATAGGGCTTTGTGCTGTCATACAAGAAAGTTATATTTTTTCGGATATTATCCTTTTACTATTTTCCACAACAATCATCTCCTTCTGCAGCATCTCTGTCCTCTGTGTGTTGATTCTTCCAGGCCCAGGAGAACATGATGAGAGGAGGGTTGACCAAACAAAGCAGAGGGCGTTCTATACCATTATGATCATACTCTGTATACTTGTGATAAGGTTAACATGCAGTCTGGTTTGGGCTGGTTTAGAGCTGTTGCATGATATAAATCAATGTTTAGTTCTGCTATCTAGTTTATGGATTAATCTACCCAGCAGTCTGGTGTTACCTTTGCTTTTTTTACTACGAGCCCCAAAAAATAGTGTTTAAAATAAATTAAATTGCACCTGATCTGGATCAAATCAGTGTATGAGTGATTAGCTTTAGAGACTAAGTCAAAAGTTAGAGGCAATTTTTTGATTTCAGTTTTTAACAGAAGTTTCATCCCACTGCCATTTGGATGATCTGTAGCAAAAATGCAATATAAATTGTTAGCAAGATTAAAGATTAGATTGTCAATTTATCCAATAAATTGTAAATTCCTGAAATTGTTTGATTTGGAATAAAATTAACAGGATGCAATAGTATTTTTCTTTGAACCTTTTCTTTTTTTCATTTAGTCCCTTGACAGACAGTAACATTTGTTGTTAAATAGTACTGGTGTTTTTGGCATATGCCATTTTTTTATTGGCTCATTACAAGGATGCTTGTGAAAGACATACCAAAAAATTCACTTTTGCCATATTTTAAATTAATTTCTTAACAAAATTTCTGATTCTGTCATGACTTTTGCTCGAATATATAATATACATTATGTTGGAGTTTTATTATTCTTACTCTTTGACAAATGTCCCAACTGTCAAATCAGAAAGGAAATGTTAAAATTACAAATTCATATGTAAAATAAAAATGATTAAATGTATAAACAAGATAAAAAAATATGCCTGTCCTTATGAAAGTAATTAACCCTGCCAATGTTACCAATATATAAAACTATGCTTTGTTGGTGAAGGGTCAAAAAGGTTCACAACATAAAGGGATACATTTAATTCTTATTATGTTACAAAAAGATTCACAATACTAATTATTTTTATCTTGGAGTGATGTTGAAATGAATGACAGACGTTAATAGTATAAACAGAAATGTC
>NC_056498.1:40635265-40636453 GCF_014905685.2 Nematolebias whitei
AGACAAAACTGACCAGTTTATTACCAAATAGTGAGCCAAAAATGTTCACCTACTGTATATATTTCATCTAGAGTAGTTATATTATTTCTGACTAAGTTACTACCTTGTGAGCACAATAAGCATTTGTAAAGCAATTTCTTTAGTATATATAATTGTACTTTATCACTGCACTATAAGTATCTACAACTAATATTATATCCTAAAAATATATGTTTACAATGTTTAATATAACAACTCTAGATAAAATATCCTGGTGACAGGTTTGGATCACTATTTGACAAGAAACTGGTCAGTTTTGTCTCTCTGTCACCTTTAATTAATGCATAATAAACAATTATTAATGATTTATAAAGTGCTGAAGAATCTCATATCTTTAAACAATTTATTAGCCATCTATAAGGGGAGCCGTATTGTAAAGTGGTACCTTATTTTTACTTAATTTGGGTCTCAGTATTGGCTTAAACAACAGTAAGAAGTAAAAAGTTGATACGAGTCACCTTTTAAATGCAAAATTAATAAAGAGCATTAAAGAAAGATGAAAAGAACAAACTTTATTGTCCGATGAATCAGACAGTTGACGCTAAATTTATGTACATACATTTTAAACACAATACATCACAAATGGTAAGGAGATCTCAGCTTTTTCTATAACGATAAATGAATAAAACATTAAATATTATGTGGTCTCTATGATCACCTTTTGTTTTCATGACATTTTCAACTGTCTTTCCTTGTCTGAGCCATCACTATAGACTGCTGTACGGCTGCAAAACAGATTGTCAACTGGAGCTTAGGCTTTGCAACAATTAGATGCAAAGGGGATGTGTGCCACCCCCTACCCCCACATTTACCATGAAATATTAGTTCACCCAGCACTGTTTCCATTGCTACATGAACAAATCCATTCCATTTGATTAATAGGAGAATACTCAAAGAACTAAAAATCCACTCCGGCTTTTCCTGGGTACTTACAACAACTCCACTGCATGCAGTGTTTCCCTGAGGTCATCTGCCTTGGTAGAGTGCTCACTTTTGCCCCTTTTCCATTAGTACCGGTACGGGCCGACTCAACCCTACTTAGCCCGGTTCTGAGGCTTTTCCATTAGTACCAGTACTTAGCACCTGTTACTATTTTCAGTACCCTTGGCTCTGTGGTTCTAACCGGTACGAAGAGGTACAAAAACGTGA
>NC_056498.1:40636553-40638697 GCF_014905685.2 Nematolebias whitei
GCATTTTAAATCCTTCCCACACTCTTGCAATATTCTAAACAATGTTTCTAAACTCTAAATTCTCTAAAAGCACACAGAATGTCATGATTTCAGCTCCCTGCCTCCAATGCTCTTTGCCACTTGCAAGCGCTCTTGGCCACGCCCACTTCTCCGCTCTGCACAGTGAAAAGCTGATCAGCTGCAACAGGAAGTTTATCCTGCTGTGTGGGTTGCACAAGGGTGCAGGAGGAAGCTTTTTCTGAAGGTCTGGGCTTCACGAATGTGCAGTAGGTGATAAATAATTTAAAATAATTTATTTAAATTTGTAATTCCATGCCAATTGTGTGGCTCATCCATCAGTCATTCAGTTGTGTGTCATGTCCTATTTTATTTTGAAAAACTGTGATAGAGCAAGTCCACAATAAATGAACCACAAAGTAGTGAGGGACTACTGTACCATGTAAACCTATGGTCTGTCTTTTAGCAAAATATCTCATGAACAGCTTGTTGGATCTTTTTTTAACTGACAGAACGTACTTATCAAATGTATCTCTAGAAATTATTAATCTTTTGTGCCATTTTGATTCAAGATGGCTGTCACAGCTACCTCAGAAAACACAAAGTTGGATATAATGCAGGCATTCTTTTATATACTGAGCTAAATATTTGTATGGTGGTAGCTGACGGTGAACCCCAACACACAGTACTGTCAAATCACAATTTTAAAATGGCCACAACATAGCAGCGCCCAACAAAGTTTCTCCAGGAACTTTCTAGTAAAACAATTAGAATTGTGTTGTGCTTTTCTTTTTCAGATGTGATGAATTCATCTTCATCAGAAAATTACAACTCCTCTCAGTGGTCAGACATAAGGTGCTTCTACTCTGGACCAAGCTCCATCATCTATATCATCTTCATGATCAACCACATAGTCCTCCTCCTACCTTTCTGCATTCCAATTGTATACAACAGCCTCCAAAAATGGAGGACAAGAAGCTCTACCAGTTTATCAGCAACAAGTCTCTCTGACTGCATCACTTACCACTCTGTCATTATGGAGGTGATTGGCATCTTTGGGTGTCTCCTCTGTCTTTTTAGCTCCCGTGGGGGTTCTATTACCATATTTCTGACTGGAAAGTCTCTCTTCATTTTCACCTGGTACGGTGAAATATTATTTCACGTCTTGATGTGCTTTGAGCAATACCTGGCTGTCATTCATCCCGTCACCTATCTGAGCCTGAAAAATGTAAGAGGGATCAGAATCAGAAATATCAGCATTTGTTGCATTTGGCTGCTTTGCATTATGTTTATATGTTTGCTGAGTATAATAAAGTTACTTACTGCAGAGTTATGCCTTGTGCTATTAGCTTTAGCTTTCAACCTCTTCTGCAGCTTTTCTGTCCTCCGTGTTCTGGTTCGTCCAGGTCCAGGAGAACAGGGTGAAAACAAGAAGAGGGTTGACCAATCAAAGAGGAGGGCATTCTTTACCATTGTCTGCATACTGGGAGTGCTGATGTTGAAGTTTCTTGCAAATATAGCTATGGAGCTGCTTTATCTCTCAAAATTAAATACGGACTGTGTGATAGTGGCAGGGATGTTGTGGTTTAACCTCCCTAGCACCTTGCTGTTACCGTTGTTGTTTTTACAAAGAAAGGGAAAATTCATGTTTAAAAACAACAATTTCCAGTGAGGACTGAAAGCAAATGAGCAAAATGATGCTGTATTTGAAAAAAATGTGGAAAATGCAAAGTGTAACAAGAGTACCGCGTTCATTGACGTCAGAAGCATTTGTAATGGGGGGGTGGGTCCTCCCCCAGAATTTTTTTTAATAAAGTAGATGCTATTTCCTGCATTCTGGTGTATCTTAACAGGTTGTTAAACATGTATGTTTACTTACATAAGTAAACTCTTGATTCAATATTTTAGAGAGCAACAAAAAGTAGCCTGACTAACAGCTCTCCTTGTGTGAATTGGACATGCTCCACTTCTCTCACACTTTCTACACCCCCCCCCCCCCCCCACACACACACACACACACGTTGAAAACTGCTGGAACCAACATGGAGCTAAGCTAGCAGCATGCAATACAGATGTATTAACTAAGATGCTACATACGTAGCACTCTGCTTCTCTCACACATACTAGCCCCCCCCCCCCCCCCCCCC
>NC_056498.1:40638797-40641214 GCF_014905685.2 Nematolebias whitei
TTTTGGGTTTCCTATTTATAATTCAGATTAGCTCAGATCCATAAAGTCATCTGGATTTACCAGCTCTATCTGTGCCTATGAAATGCTGCGGTAGTTTTTGTGTATCAGCTGCAAGGTGATCAATCACCTGTTTCTAATTAATCTAACAGAATAATGGGATTAAAACAGGACAGACGCAGACCGTTACTGCATTATGACCATCCTAATATCTAACTGTAGTGTTACTGCGATGAAGTCTTCATTTCTTCTCTGAATCAGTTGTGCTTTTTGACTGTCTTCTCTGTCCATATGAGCTCACCTGGATAGTTTCTGCCTCTGTTTTGATTGTAGCCACAGTCACCCCCACACCTGAGAAAGCCAGGAATCATCAGCTCCTATCACCTTGAGTCAGCTCCAACCTGAACCAGCCACAAAAACAAGCAAAATGAGTCTGACTGAACATAAATTATGATTTGGTTAAAATGTCATCTGTTTATTTCCGATAAAGATTTGCTTCATTCTGAAATGCCTGCCTAACCCTCCTGCTGTCCTTGGGTTGAAATGCCTTTAATATTGAGGTCTCTTGGGTGATTTTCACAAAAGGGAATGCTAACAATGACCCACTTTGAAGAAAATGCTATTTTTTAACTAAAACTCAACAAATATGAGGCTGGATGAACAAGTTTCACTTTAAGTTCTTCCAGTGGTGATAATAAGACATACCTTACCTGTTGAACTCAAACATGTCTTCCTTCACAAATACAAAAATATATCAAAAATGAATATATATATAGGTAATAAATCTCAACAATATCTTATTTCAAACAGACGCAGCAAAGACTCGTTAACACAATTGTTAATTTCAACGCTGAGGAAAAGGCGCACCAACCTTAGTCGTTTGTGTTTCTGAGCTCCAGTTGGTGGACCGTGCACACATTTTGCTTTAGATATTTTGCAGAAGGTGGAAACATCAGTTCTCCCGTCTGTCTTACCAACATAGATTCAAATAGTTTATTTGCATTAAATAAACAATTTGACACTGACAGACTGATCATATGCATTAACAACAGCCACAAAATATCTTTTGTAATATTTCAGTATTTTTCATCATAAAATAATGTACCCAGTCAGGTGGGTGGTAAGCTACTGAAGGCAAAGGCATTGCAAGAAAATGTGCTTTAACAATACAGGAATTAGATTAGGGTTTACTTTTAATAAATAAAATATATCAGCTGAATCTCACTAACTACAAAGAATTATCAGAACCTTCATGTTCAAAGTCAATCAACTCTTTTTGTATAACACAACTGTTATTTTAAAACATTGGTGACCGACCCTGGTCCTCACAAACTATTATCTTGCTTTAGTTGGCAGCTCAGAACACCACAAACAGAACACCATGGACTTTGTGGATAAGGTGAGGGATGTCATCATGGAGACTGATGAAACAATGGTCTCTTTTGATGTCACATCACTCTTTACGTGCATTCCTGTTGATGATGCAGTAGAGGTGGTCAGTTTAAGATTAAAATCAGACACCACTCTGAGCAGCAGGACCACGCTTTCCACAGAACAACTGTGTCAACTCTTGAATCTGAATCTTGGTCAGTGGCCCTCACCCCGATAGTCGCTAAATGCTTCAAAAAACTGGTCATGACTCACATCAAAACAACCATCAACATCAACGAGGACCCTCATCAGTACGCATACCGTGAGAACCGATCAACAGAGGATGCAATCTCCTCTGTGGTCCACACTGCACTCAACCACCTGGAGCAGAAAGACTCTTACGTCCGTATGCTCTTTGTGGACTTCACATCCGCCTTCAACACCATGATCCCCCAAACCCTGATGGACAAACTATTCACACTAGGACTAAGCCCCTCCATCTGCAACTGGGTACTAGACTTTTTAACAAACAGACCACAGTTAGTGAGGATCCACAACCTCTCCTCCTCCACCATAACCCTCAGCACTGGCTCTCCTCAGGGATGTGTGTTGAGCCCCCTCCTGTTTACTCTGCTCACATATGATTGTGCAGCTACCCATCCAGGCTGTCACATTGTAAAGTTTGCAGATGATACAGCGGTGGTGGGATGCATCACAAACAATGATGAGTCCAGCTACAGGCAAGAGGTGGAACACCTGGAGAGCTGGTGCAGAGAGAATAACCTTCACATCAATGTGAAGAAGACAAAGGAGATGATTGTGGACTTCAGAAGGAACAAAAACACCTACACCCCCCTGAACATAAGAGGATCTGCGGTGGAAGTGGTCTCCAGCTACAAGTACTTGGGTGTACACATGAATGACAACCTCAGCTGGAGCAACAACACCACCAGCCTGATCAAGAAAGCTCATCAGAGACTCTACTTCCTCAGACGGCTGAGGCGAGCTGGTCTGGGAAGCTCAGTCCTCACCTCCTTCTACAGGTGTGC
>NC_056498.1:40641314-40642384 GCF_014905685.2 Nematolebias whitei
ATTGTTACGCTGATGGTCCTTCTTGAGCATGTGATCAGCTGGTTTTGGTTGTCAGCAGCAAAACTGGTTGATCCACTCTGAGAAGGTGCTATTAAAGAGACTGAGCTGAATACAGCACCTCAGACTGAGGAAGTCCTTCGGATGAAAGACGAAAAGTATCTACATTTTTTTGCTTTGTTTTGTTTTTTTGAATGTCCAGAGGACCAGATTGAACTTTTTAGATTTTCTATTTAATTTATCTTATTAGGGGGCTAGATAAGATGTTAACGAGGGCCAGATTTGGCCCATGGACCTTGAGTTTGACATGTGAAAGCAAGCAAGATAATATCCAAAAAAGTTCAATCAAAACCAAGAAAATATGTCTGTTATCTTACTTGAGTTAATGTATTGACTGAAATTGATCTGTTTCTTGATTTTGGCCCTTTTCACAACTGAGTTTGACACCCTATGTTTCTCAGCTATGACCAGCCACAGATTTTGATATAAGCAGCAGCCTAGAGCCAGCTGTCCAGGGTGGCACGAGCTCCCAGCAATTAAGACATTTGTTGCATGCAGATTTCTTAGGTGTTCCTCTATTGGTACAATTTAGAAATACCTTATTTTAATTGTATTTATATTCTACAGTATTTATTTTTGTATTTGTATTGTATTCCCTTTGAATTCATGGTAACAGCATTTATGTGTTTTTACTCTGTGTGTTTATAGTTTTATCATAGTTTCTTCAATTTCAAGTTTTTCAAATAAAATATTCTATTACATTTTGAGTGTGTCTGTGATGGTACATGGTAACCTAAATGTTATGGCATGGCGGAGTGTGTCCGTTTCCCTTGGAAATGGGGAGTTGGGTAATGTGGGAAAGAGAGGGGCACCAGAGGCGTTTTTTGCCCAGGGCAGCAAACAAGCTATGACCGCACCTGGCTTTCGAACACTTGATTTAAACGAATGAGCGATTAACAGAAATCTGCCGAACTTGAAGAATTGCTAAAGAGTGAGGAAACAACTGAAACAAGCAGACTAGCGGACCTCAAAGACCAGGATCAGTCTTTATAGTTTTAAAATATTCACAGAGA
>NC_056498.1:40642484-40643801 GCF_014905685.2 Nematolebias whitei
GTATTTACAACCCCAATTCTGAAAATGGTGGGACATTGTGTAAAATGTAAAATAAATCCAAACCAATTTATTTGAAAACATAAACACATTTAATTTACAGTAGAACATATTAAACATATTAATTACTAAAACCAAAAAATTGTATCATTTTTGAAAAACACACAATGTAAACGTAAGTTTACATATCTTCAAACATCATATGCTTTCTCTGTGAATATTTTAAAACTATAAAGACTGATCCTGGTCTTTGAGATCTGCTAGTCTGCTTGTTTCAGTTGTTTCCTCACTCTTCAGCAATTCTTCAAGTTCGGCAGATTTCTGTTAATCGCTCATTCGTTTAAATCAAGTGTTCGAAAGCCAGGTGCGGTCATAGCTTGTTTGCTGCCCTGGGCAAAAAAACACCTCTGGTGCCCCTCTCTTTCCCATATTACCCAACTCCCCATTTCCAAGGGAAACGGACACACTCCGCCGTGACACAACATTTAGGTTACCATGTACCATCACAGACACACTGAAAATTTAATAGAACATTTTATTTGAAAAACTTGAAAATGAATAAACTATGATAAAACTATAAACACACAGAGTAAAAACATATACATGCTGTTACCATGAATTCAAAAGAATACAATACAAATACAAAAATAAATACTGTAAAACATAAATACAATTAAAATAAGGTATTTCTAAATTGTACCAATAGAGGAACACCTAAGAAATCAGCATGCAACAAATGTCTTAATTGCTGGGAGCTCGTGCCACCCTGGACAGCTGGCTCTAGGCTGCTGCTTATATCAAAATCTGTGGCTGGTCATAGCTGAGAAACATAGGGTGTCAAACTCAGTTGTGAAAAGGGCCAAAATCAAGAAACAGATCAATTTCAGTCAACACATTAACTCAAGTAAGATAACAGACATATTTTCTTGGTTTTGATTTAACTTTTTTGGATATTATCTTGCTTGCTTTCACATGTCAAACTCAAGGTCCATGGGCCAAATCTGGCCCTCGTCAACATCTTATCTAGCCCCCTAATAAGATAAATTAAATAGAAAATCTAAAAAGTTCAATCTGGTCCTCTGGACATTCAAAAAAACAAAACAAAGCAAAAAAAAAAATGTAGATACGTTTCGTCTTTCATCCGAAGGACTTCCTCAGTCTGAGGTGCTGTATTCAGCTCAGTCTCTTAAATAGCACCTTCTCAGAGTGGATCAACCAGTTTTGCTGCTGACATCCAAAACCAGCTGATCACATGCTCAAGAAGGACCATCAGCCTAACGATGGATCATTAGCACACTGATGGCTGTTTACTATTCACAG
>NC_056498.1:40643901-40645645 GCF_014905685.2 Nematolebias whitei
CTGTATAAAAACATTGTATATTGAAAAAAATCTTGAAGCATGAGTGACACCAGAAATTGGTTCACACGTGAATTTTCACATTTTTACAGTATATGTCATGTTAAAAACACTCCTCACAATGCAACTGGTAACAAAAAAGTTGTCAGTATTATAATGGGGAAACATAGGAGGTGAAATGGTCACATTCTTCCTTCTGACAAACAAACCATAACTCCTACAGCCAAACCATAAATACTGGTGGCAATATGACAAAAATGCCTACATTTTGATATATAATATGTTTGTGTATCCTAAAAGATGGGTGGTAGAAATAATTTGTTTGATGTCATACTGAGTTTAGTTGAGAGACCTCTCCACTCGAGGTCATGTGACCTCAGTTAGAGGCTGTTCAGAGTTCAGCTGGTGTTTTCAATGAGAAAAATGGCGTATTTGTTTGCTAATTACATTGCCATGGTAACTCAATATGCAAATAAAATTAATAGCTCACATCACAGTGCCAAGCTGGTCCATTTGACAAAACATTTGTAGATGTACACATTCCGATTTTGTCTCATTAAAGTTGAAGAAAGAGTTATGAAAGCCTTTTCAGGTGGATAATAATAGGTGGCTGCCTTTCCATGCAATCCTAAATTAAAAAAAAAAGAGGTCCTATCATCTCCTATCCATCCATCATCTTTACCCGTTTCTTCCTTTTTGGTTTGCGGGGATCACTGGTGCTCATGTCCAGCAGTCACTGTACGAGAGGCTTTCCAAGCATTTTTAAGCATTTCGAACTGTCACAAATGATGAGGTATTGTTTAATATCATTATTTGTTGTATCTCCTCTGCCCACCTGTTTGACTCCTTGTGTAGACAGAGAACATCACTTTGAGTTTAAACTAACAACATGATGTAAACTAAAGATTTTACCAAAAAAAATAGTTATGGGAATCATTTTGAGGCAAATTCAATTTAAAAATGCTGCAGCACTGATTGGTCTTAGCTGTAACTCAATCAACTTTACAGATTTTCAGTTAACGTTAGCTATGGTCATAGCTGAAAGTCATCCCCTGCAAACTCTTTGAGTACTAACAAGTCAAGCTAACATAACGTTATATTTAAGGTTTGAGCAACAGCTATACCACTGTCATTTCATTTTAAGGTGAAGTTAGTTCAAAACTCTTGTGGACAGTATGAGTTTGAGACAATATTCTTGGCAGAATACATTAAGAAGTAATTATACAATTAGTGTAGCAACTGGAACATTGCTCAGTATGGAGTCTGGTTAAAATAACTAGTTTGAAAAACACAAAATGCAAGAGTTCAAATACTGTTGGTATGAATCATAAATTGTACTCACTATTATACATTTTAAATGGCAGCATTTAGAAGAAAGAAGAAAACCCCTCATCAGATTTGTTTTTCTGAGCCTTGTTCCTCTGTCTTTCCTTTGTGAAGTCAAGTATTTGCTTTAGCTAGACTTTACTGAACCATGCTCTACAGTCCCACTCCACCTCTTTGGGGTTCCTCCTTCCAATATTCAAATATGGATTATTTGCATTAAAAAATGCACCATCAATCTCGAAAAACCAACAAATGAAAATGAAAAAACAGGTGCATCCTTAATGACAAGGAATCTTTGGAAATGTGACAACTATTATTCTTGTCTTGTATTGTTACCCCTTTTTATTCGTTCAAATCTCATTTGTGATATTTGTCAGCTGTACTGTTTGTTATAGATAGTATATATATATATATATATATA
>NC_056498.1:40645745-40647351 GCF_014905685.2 Nematolebias whitei
ATATGTGAAGTAGGTTGACTGCAGGCACAGTTTCAAGAGTTGACACAGTTGTTCTGTGGAAAGCGTGGTCCTGCTGCTCAGAGTGGTGTCTGATTTTAATTTTAAACTGACCACCTCTACTGCATCATCAACAGGAATGCACGTAAAGAGTGATGTGACATCAAAAGAGACCATTGTTTCATCAGTCTCCATGATGACATCCCTCACCTTATCCACAAAGTCCATGGTGTTCTGTTTGTGGTGTTCTGAGCTGCCAACTAAAGCAAGATAATAGTTTGTGAGGACCAGGGTCGGTCACCAATGTTTTAAAATAACAGTTGTGTTATATAAAAAGATTTGATTGACTTTGAACATGAAGGTTCTGATAATTCTTTGTAGTTAGTGAGATTCAGCTGATATATTTTATTTATTAAAAGTAAACCCTAATCTAATTCCTGTATTGTTAAAGCACATTTTATTGCAATGCCTTTGCCTTCAGTAGCTTACCACCCACCTGACTGGGTACAATATTTTATGATTAAAAATACTGAAATATTACAAAAGATATTTTGTGGCTGTTGTTAATGCATATGATCAGTCTCTCAGTGTCAAATTGTTTATTTAATGCAAATAAACTATTTGAATCTTTGTTGGTAAGACAGACGGGAGAATGGAACTGATGTTTCCACCTTCTGCAAAATATCTAAAGCAAAATGTGTGCACGGTCCACCAGCTGGAGCTCAGAAACACAAACGACTAAGGTTGGTGCGCCTTTTCCTCAGCGTTGAAATGAACAAGTTTGTTGACGAGTCTTTGCTGCGTCTGTTTGAAATAAGATATTGTTGAGATTTATTACCTATATATATTCATTTTTTATATATTTTAGTATTTGTGAAGGAAGACATGTTTGAGTTCAACAGGTAAGGTATGTCTTATTATCACCACTGGAAGAATTTAAAGTGAAACTTGTTCATCCAGCCTCATATTTGTTGAGTTTTAGTTAAAAAATAGTATTTTCTTCAAAGTGGGTCATTGTTAGCATTCCCTTTGGTGAAAATCACCCAAGAGACCTCAATCTTGAAGGCATTTCAACCCAAGGACAGCAGGAGGGTTAGGCAGGCATTTCAGAATGAAGCAAATCTTTATCGGAAATAAACAGATGACATTTTAACCAAATCATAATTTATGTTCAGTCAGACTCATTTTGCTTGTTTTTGTGGCTGGTCCAGGTTGGAGCTGACTCAAGGCGATAGGAGCTGATGATTCCTGGCTTTCTCAGGTGTGGGGGTGACTGTGGCTACAATCAAAACAGAGGCAGAAACTATCCAGGTGAGCTCATATGGACAGAGAAGACAGTCAAAAAGCACAACTGATTCAGAGAAGAAATGAAGACTTCATCGCGGTAACACTACAGTTAGATATTAGGATGGTCATAATGCAGTAACGGTCTGCGTCTGTCCTGTTTTAATACCATTATTCTGTTAGATTAATTAGAAACAGGTGATTGATCACCTTGCAGCTGATACACAAAAACTACCGCAGCATTTCATAGGCACAGATAGAGCTGGTAAATCCAGATTACTTTATGGATCTGAGCTAATCTGAATTATAAATAGGAAACCCAAAA
>NC_056498.1:40647451-40653456 GCF_014905685.2 Nematolebias whitei
TGGGAGTTTTCCTACCCAGTCTACATTTGTGTTGTGGACTTGGAGAAGGCTTTTCACTGTGTTCCTTGAGGTACACTGTGGTGGGTACTCCGTGAGTTTGGCGGCCCTCTACTACGGGCTGTTCGGTCCCTATACAAGCGGTGCAAGAGTTTGGTTCACATTGCCGGTAGTAAGTCAGACCCCTTCAGGATGGGAGTTGGACTCTACCATGGCTGCCCGTTTTCACCAATTCTCTTCATAATTGTTATGGACAGAATTTCTCAGTGCAGCCAGGGGGCGGAGGGATTCCGGTTCATTGGCCTCAATATTCCATCTCTGCTCTTTACAGATGATGTGGTCCTGTTGGTGTCATTGAGACAGACAGACAGACAGTATATACATTGGGAGATATGACTACCTAAATATGCAAGTGTGACAAATGGAGCCCAGTGGACTATACGATCAGAAAAGGAAGACACAGGGAATAAATATTCAACAAAACAGTGCAGTGTTAGACTGCATAGTAATTGTATGGAAATTAAAATCAGGCTAAAGACACCAATGAAAATATAGACCAATAAAGATCATTATGTCTGTCATAATTAGATAAAAATTATTATCAAATTGGATATCAGAAAAAAGTGAGGTAACAAATTGATATATGATATATGCAAAATGTATGAGTAACTTGGAAGGAAACTTGTGAGTATCTGTGTGAGCAGAATGTAGTTGGTTAGGGTTTTAATTGAGGCAGAGGATCTTCTGGAAGGTTTGTATATATAGTGGAGGAGGCAGGTGTTCAGGCTTGGAGTGGAGGGTGAGATTCCAGATTCCAGGAAGTTTAGTATGGTAGAAGCGATTCACAGGTATACAAGAGGGACAAGTTTGACCAGGATGAAGGGGGTTAGTAGAGATCATTCCATTTGTATGAATAAGGTTAGTTTAGGGTCAAGGTTTAAAGCAAACAGTCTGGAGTATAAAGGCAAGTCAAGATTGAAGAGCACAAGGAACATATTCTCAAATGTGAGGAGCACATGGAAAACTAGTTAATTCAGAATATCTAGTGATGGGTCATTTGAAAACAAAACAATGTCATCCTTTAGAAGCCTCAGTCCTTAAATACAACAAGATGTCTCATTAGGGAAATGAGCCACAGCTGAGGGGAAGAGAACTGCTCTCTGTCACCCAGGAGCTGCATAAAGGTGATGTGATTACAAACAAAACTGGAATCTCCACACAACCAAGTGTTTAAAGCATCATTCACCACAGTTTGTCACAACATGGGAAGCTCTTCTTAAAAAAAAGGATATGAAGATAATATAGCTTTAAAGGTGTCAATGTATTGTAAATTTACACAAGGCATGTGTACATGCAATAGACAAATGCAACATTTTTCAGTCAGGTCATTTGGACAGTTTCTTGTTTTTATGCTGAACCGTTTCGCCTTCGATCCGGAAGGCTTCATCAGTCAAGGAAACACACAACACAAAACTGATTCTTACCCCAACAGCTTACTCCAAAGTGGAAGAAATCAGTTTGGTTAGTGGTAGATGGTCTTTTTGGTACGCCCCCTCATCCATTGTGGGCCCTCTTCCTTGTTGACAGTCGTGTCAAACTGGTTGAAAACAACAAAGTCCATGCTCAATAATCCAGGTATACAATCCAACATTTTTCAGTCAGGTCATCTGTCCAGATTATTGAGCATGGACTTATTTGTTTTCAACCAGTTTGACACAACTGTCAACAAGGAAGAGGGCCGGCAATGGAGGAGGGGGCGTACCAAACAGATCATCTAGCACTAACCAAATTGGTTTCTTTCACTTTGGAGTAAGCAGTTGGGGAAGAATCAGTTTTGTGTTGTGTGTTTCCTTGACTGATGAAGCCTTCCGGATCGAAGGTGAAACGTTTCAGCACAAAAAAAAATAAACTGTCCAGATGACCTGACTGAAAAATGTTGGATTGTATACCTGGATTATTGAGCATGGACTTTGTTGTTATAGACAAATGCATTGAAGGTATTCTAGTGCTTGGTGCAGTTGGATAGCATGTATGTATGCCTTGTATCATCATGGCCCCAGAGGCCATTCTTTGTGGGGTTTAGATGTTTTTTAAAAGTAACACAAATGTATTTCCAGGTATTCCAGTTTCCAAAGTCCAAAAACATAAATCTTTTTGTAACTGACAAATTAATTGGCCATAGATATGAGTGCATGAATAGCTGGTTGTTCATCTATAGGACAGTGTCATCGAAAGGTGACCTGTTTAAAGTGTACCCCTGATTTTCCTGCTGATTAATGAAGATTCACTTCCAGTCTGGGACCATGAAAAAAATCAAGAGGGTATAGGTAATGGATGGTGAACTGTGATTCTAATTGATTTAGTATGATTTATAGGGTTAAAAAAACATGTACAATTAACCATTTGATTGACATGTCTCCTTTTTCTAGGCATGTTGGCACGCTCTGTGTCCTTCACCGATGAATCTGTTCATCTAAACATCTCATCCATCGACTCTGAGTACCCCTTAAACATCATATGCTTCATCTCTGGACCAAGCTCCGTCATAGTTACAGCATACTTCATCACCTACATCTTCCTCCTTCTCCCCCTCTGCATCGTCATCCTCCATCATGGTTTCCAACAATGTCAGAAACAGTATGCCACATCCTCAAGAGTAACGATGAGTCATTCTGACTTCTTCACCTACCACATCATCACTCTACAGCTGATTTGTATCTTTGCCAATTTAATCAACTGCATAGCTATTTATAGTCAAAGGTATCACTTATTTATATCGACTTATTATCTTGCATCTTTTGCCTGGTTTGTGGAAGTGGGTTTTAATGTTCTGACATGTGTTGAGCGTTACCTGGCTGTTGTTCATCCCATCACTTACCTCAACCTGAAAAATGAAAAAGGAATCAGAATGAGGAATTTCAGTGCCTGTTTTGTCTGGCTGCTTGGATTTGCCTTGAATAGTTTGTTGTCCAAAGATTTTTTTCACATGTTGAATTTCTGCTTTTTATTACTGTCCATGACCACTGTCTTCTTCTGCAACATCTCTGTTCTCCGTGTTCTGGTTCATCCAGGCCCAGGGGATCAGGAGGGGGGCATCAAGAACGTTAGTCAGTCAAAGCTGAGGGCTTTCTACACCATCATATCCATACTGATAGTGCTAGTCTTGTGGTTTGCCTTTTGTCTCATTTGGACAATATTGTTTGAGTCAAAGAACAGTATTAATTGCCTGATGGTGACCAGTGAAATTTGGTTTAACTTGCCCGGCAGTGTGACATCACCTCTGCTTTATCTACACAGAAAAAGAAAATTAGTGTGCTCCAAGAAGGGTGCCAAATAAGTAAATGGTCTACTTATATAGCGCCTTTTTATCTTCAATCTGTGCCCTCATTCATCCATTCATACAGCACTCTACTATATATTTACAAAGAATAATCAGAGCTTTATCACATTCATACAATGATGGGACACACATCAGAGGCAATGGGTGGTTCAGTATTTTGCTCAGGGACACTTTGGCATATGACTGCTGGTGGAATTGAGCCCACAACTCTTGCATTGGAGGACGACTGCTCTGGCCACTTAGCCACAGCTGCCCCAAAGTATAAAGGTCCAAACGGTTTTGTTGGGTGGTTGATGTCAAAGCAAAGAATGAATGACTGTGTGGAACCACACTTTCCACAAAGTTTTTTGATTTATCTTTCAACAGCCAAAGCTGTACATATGAAAAATACTAATGTGTACTCTGTAATCTTTAATGTGTACACTTTTTTTCAAGCATTAATGCACTGTTTCTGTTTTCTTTTCTATTATCTACACTCCACACACTGAATTTGTGTTTTAAATTTAATTTTACTATTTGGTTTAAAAACAGGCAGCACGGTGGTGCAACTGGTAGAGCTGCTGCCTCTCAGTGAGAAGGTTGCCAGTTCAAATTCCGGTCTGAGTGCCTTTCTGGGTGGAATTTGCATGTTCTCTCTGCATGCGTGGGTTTTCTCTGGGTACTCCAGTTTCATTCCACAGACCAAAAACATGCATGTTAGGCTGATTGGTAACTCTAAATTGTCCCTAGGTGAGAGAGAGCGTGAATGGTTGTTTGTCTCGTTTGTCTCTATGTGTCCATGTGATGGACTGGAGACCTGTCCAGGGTGTCCCCCACCCCTCGCACAGTGACTGCTGGAGATGGGCACCTGCAACCCAAAATGGAAGAAGTAGGTAAAAGATAATGGATGGATGGTTTAAAAACATAAGGAGAAAATTGTTGAAATGCAATCTTGTGTGTCTCCATTGTTTTGTAGTTAAATAAAATAAAGTGTCAGTCAACATTTTTTTGTACAATGTCAGAAATTGTGTGATTGTGTGTTCATTTGATTTAGAATTAATTTGCCACACACAAATGTTCATCGTTTGGTTTTGAATAAAATTTGCTGACATTTTAAAGTAACATCTCTTTTTAGCTTAAAAAGTTGAAGAAATTGTGTTGATGTGTTGATTGAGCATGGACTTTGTTGGTGTTGATGTTTTGTTGAAAATAGTTTCTTTTTTTCTCAAAGGTTTGTATATAGATGTTTTATTAATTAAACGATCTAGGCAAAACTTATGATTTATGTTTGTTTCAATTATGCTTTAAAATTAAGATGAATTTTAAAACAAACTGATGCCTGAACATGCTTTGAAAACCTCAAGAGGGAAGTGCCAACGACTCTTTAATCAGAAGTCTGGACCCTCTCAGCTGAGGAGGAGAGAGGCTGATGGGAGAGCAGCAGAAGCAGAAGGGTCGGAGAGAGTTGGTGCAGAATTAAAAAAAAAATTTGGATGGATAATTGATAATTGACTAAACTTTTTTGGACATTGGAAGTGGCAGAATTTGTCATAAACTGGTATGTGAATGGTTCAGATGGAAACGGGTAGGAGACGAGGCAGATATGGATATTGAGGGGTGGGTAGGTAGAGAAAGACGAAGAAATAAAATGGAGAAAGGGACGATTGACAACCAGGGTAATAAAAGAGTTGGAAGGGAGCAGCTTGGATGAAGAAAGGATTGTAAGAAGAAAAGTAGTGAGAGCGGAACACATGAAAATGTGAGCACTGTGAAGAGGATGAATCAATATGTTATACTGGAATGTCAGAAATATGAGCAAGAGAGAGGTGAACTACAACGTAACTTAGGGAGCAAACGTATACAAATTACGATTAGATCTTTAAAGAAAAAAAATAATTTTATATACATATACAGTAGTTTAGTTGGTGGTGGTGCAGTTTTTTTTTTTTTTTGCCAACTGCCAAACTACACAAGAAGCTAATGGGGAGCAATGACTCTACTCAAAGTTCCTTCAAGACTTCAGAGTCTCAGTTTATTTCAGCTGCTTGGGTTTTCTTTGGATTGTGGTTCAGATCTTGTCACTATAGATGAAAGCAGACTGATCAGTAAATAAAATACTTCACCAGCTGGCTCAGCTTTTTCTCACAACCACAGATGGGAAATGCTGTTGTTGCCGTGGTTAAAGCTCTTGTCAGAGCATCCCCCGTTCCTTCAAAACATCATTGTTGAAAGTGGGGCCAGGACAACAGCTATGGCCACTGGGTTTGTAGTCGTTATTTATTTATTTTCAAAAAGAGGAACCAGAAAGTGTGCCCCTACTATCAGGGATTCTCGGCTCCTCTTTAAGGGGAGCTTCTTGGAAAGGAGATGCCAACGGATTAAACCTTGGATTCAGGAGGACCAGGTAAAGATGTGGAATTATTTTCCTCTATATGTGTGGCTGTATGAACAGGCTTCTGTAAAGTTTATTAGTTTATTAGTTGCTGATCTGTGCACTGTTTTGTAATGCAAATAAACTAAATTTGAATACTATATGCATGGTTCAGAAAACTGAAGTGGGGATGTAAAGCACAAATGCCACAAAATATTTCAAGCAAAAAGACAAAAGAACAGATAAACGGAGGAAGCTCTAAAACACAGATAAGGTAAATAGTATGGTATGGTATATATACATACATACATATATACA
>NC_056498.1:40653556-40655338 GCF_014905685.2 Nematolebias whitei
TATATATGTATATAGGCGTTTTAAACACTTCCCACACTCTTGCAATGTTCCAAAAAATTTTCTCAACTCTTAAACCTTTAATTTTAAATGAGTACTCACCAGAGAAGATGAAGAGATGGAGATGAAGAATTAGCTGTTCATTGAGATGAAGGCGATGAAAGTGAGATGAAACCAGGGGCTTTGGCTTTGTTCTTCTTAATTAAGTATCGAGATGGTATCCTTTTCCAGAACAAGCCCGTTTTGTCCACTTTAAAAAACTTGTTCAGACCTGTAGCCCCCCCGATTGTCAGATCTTTGAACATTGTGTTAATGAACTCCTCCGCTCCTGCTGAATCAGCAGAAACCTCTCCGTACAGAGAAACACTTTTAATCCAAATCGATTTTGACATCTATCAAACCATCCCTTGCTGGCACTGAGCACAGCTGGTTCAGTGGTCAAAGGTCCAGCTTCAGGTTCTATTTTTTCACATTCAAAAAAGTTAATGTTCAAAGTGCTTCAATGAAAACCTGATATCAGACAGGAAGGTCTCAGTATAATAAACAAAAGACATCAACTCTGTCAGTAGGACAGCCACAATGAAGCTGAGGTTTCAAGCATCTATTTATACTTCTGGCCACAAGATATCACCAAAGACGACAGTATTGAAAAGCTTCAAGTAATGAATCCTTTTTCAAAACAAGCTTCATTTGCCCATCACTAAGTATCTCAATTTGCATTAGGCCCTATGGCTGCTCACTGAACCCCAATGTCTTGGTGTTGTCCTCCAGAAGCCTTGGTCCTTAAATACAGCAAGAGGTCTCATTAGGGAAATGAGCCACACAACCAAGTGTTTAAATCATCATTCACCACAGTTTGTCACAACATGGGAAGCTCTTGTAAAAAAGAGGGTAAGAAGAACATATCCCTTTAAAGATGTATTATGTTAATGTATTGCAAATTTACACAAGGCATATGCAGATGCTAAAGACATACATATAAGGTATTCTGGTGCTTGGTGCAGTTGGGTAGCACGTACGCCTGGCACCATCAAAGCTCCAGAGGCCATTCTTTCTGTGGTTTAGATGTTCTTTACAAGTGATATAAGTGTATCTCCAGGTATTCCATATCCCAAAGTCCAAAAACATAAAACTTATGGTATCTGACAAATTAATTGTCCATAGGTGCGAGTGCATGAATAGCTGGTTGTTCATCTGTATGATAGTGGCATCGAATGGTGACCTGTTTGAAGTGTACCCCCATTATTCCTGCTGATTTATGAAGATTCACTTCAAATCTCTGGGACTGTGAAAATAATTTAATGGGTGTAAGTAATGGATGGAGAAATGTGATTTTAATTGATTTAGTAGGTTTTATATGTTTTTTTTTTAATAAAAGAACACATGAACAATTACCCATTTGATTGACATGCCTCCTTTTTCTAGGCATGTCGGCACGCTCTGTGTCCTTCACCGATGACTCTGTTCATCTAAACATCTCATCCATCAACTCTGAGTATCGCTTAGACATCATATGCTTCATCTCTGGACCAAGCTCCTTCATGGTTACAGCGTACTTCATCGCCTACATCCTCCTCCTTCTCCCCCTCTGCATCATCATCCTCCATCATGGTTTCCAACAATGTCAGAAACAGAGCGCCACATCCTCAGGAGCAACGATGAGTCATTCTGACTTCTTCACCTACCACATCATCACTATACAGCTGATTTGTGTATTTGACAATTTAATCTGCTGTAGAGCTATTTATAGTAAAACTTACTTATTATTTTTAGGGAGTTATTATC
>NC_056498.1:40655438-40657208 GCF_014905685.2 Nematolebias whitei
TATATATGTATATAGGCGTTTTAAACACTTCCCACACTCTTGCAATGTTCCAAAAAATTTTCTCAACTCTTAAACCTTTAATTTTAAATGAGTACTCACCAGAGAAGATGAAGAGATGGAGATGAAGAATTAGCTGTTCATTGAGATGAAGGCGATGAAAGTGAGATGAAACCAGGGGCTTTGGCTTCGTTCTTCTTAATTAAGTATCGAGATGGTATCCTTTTCCAGAACAAGCCCGTTTTGTCCACTTTAAAAAACTTGTTCAGACCTGTAGCCCCCCCGATTGTCAGATCTTTGAACGTTGTGTTAATGAACTCCTCCGCTCCTGCTGCATCAGCAGCAACCTCTCCGTACAGAGAAACACTTTTAATCCAAATCGCTTTTGATATCTATCAAACCATCCCTTGCTGGCACTGAGCACAGCTGGTTCAGTGGTCAAAGGTCCAGCTTCAGGTTCTATTTTTTCACATTCAAAAAAGTTAATGTTCAAAGTGCTTCAATGAAAATCTGATATCAGACAGGAAGGTCTCAGTATAATAAACAAAAAACGTCAACTCTGTCAGTAGGACAGCCACAATGAAGCTGAGGTTTCAAGCAGCTATTTATACTTCTGGCCACAAGATATCACCAAAGACGACAATATTGAAAAGCTTCAAGTAATGAATCCTTTTTCAAAACAAGCTTCATTTGCCCATAACTAAGTATCTCAATTTGCATTAGGCCCTATGGCTGCTCACTGAACCCCAATGTCTTGGTGTTGTCCTCCAGAAGCCTTGGTCCTTAAATACAGCAAGAGGTCTCATTAGGGAAATGAGCCACACAACCAAGTGTTTAAATCATCATTCACCACAGTTTGTCACAACATGGGAAGCTCTTGTAAAAAAGAGGGTAAGAAGAACATATCCCTTTAAAGATGTATTATGTTAATGTATTGCAAATTTACACAAGGCATATGCAGATGCTAAAGCCATACATATAAGGTATTCTGGTGCTTGGTGCAGTTGGGTAGCACGTATGCCTGGCACCATCAAAGCTCCAGAGGCCATTCTTTCTGTGGTTTAGATGTTCTTTACAAGTGATATAAGTGTATCTCCAGGTATTCCATATCCCAAAGTCCAAAAACATAAATCTTATGGTATCTGACAAATTAATTGTCCATAGGTGCGAGTGCATGAATAGCTGGTTGTTCATCTGTATGATAGTGGCATCGAATGGTGACCTGTTTTGAAGTGTACCCCCATTATTCCTGCTGATTTATGAAGATTCACTTCAAATCTCTGGGACTGTGAAAATAGTTTAATGGGTGTAAGTAATGGATGGGGAAATGTGATTTTAATTGATTTAATAGGTTTTGTAGGGTTTTATAAAAGAACACATGAACAATTAACCATTTGATTGACTTGTCTACTTTTTCTAGGCATGTCGACACGCTCTGTGTCCTTCACCGATGACTCTGTTCATCTAAACATCTCATCCATCAACTCTGAGTATCGCTTAGACATCATATGCTTCATCTCTGGACCAAGCTCCTTCATGGTTACAGCGTACAACATCACCTCCTCCTTCTCCCCCTCTGCATCATCATCCTCCATCATGGTTTCCAACAATGTCAGAAACAGAGCGCCACATCCTCAGGAGCAACGATGAGTCATTCTGACTTCTTCACCTACCACATCATCACTATACAGCTGATTTGTGTATTTGACAATTTAATCTGCTGTACAGCTATTTATAGTAAAACTTACTTATTATTTTTAGGGAGTTATTATC
>NC_056498.1:40657308-40663650 GCF_014905685.2 Nematolebias whitei
TTTCAGGCAATCTATTAACTTTTTCTTGTAACCACTTCCTGGATCTCTTTTCAGAGGTTCATAAGTGTTTAAGTCACTAAGGAGTGTCATAACTTTCTCATGATAGTCCCAGACCCAGACCAGTGGTCATTCCATATGTTGAGGGAGTATCAGAGAAACTGAGACGTTTATTTTCTGCTGTTGTTGCCGTAGTTAAAGCTCCTTCAAACCACTTCATTGTTGAATGTGGGGCCAGGACAACAGCAATGCAACACTGGGGTTGTAGTCCTTATTTATGTATTTTCAAAAAGAGGAACCAGATAGTGTGCCCCTACGATCAGAGGTTCTTATAGCTCATCTTTAAAAGAGCTTTTTGGAAGGGGGATGTCAACTGATTAAACCTTGGATTCAGGAGGACCAGGCTAAGATGTGGAATTATTTTCCTCTTTGTGTGTCTGTATCAACAGGTTTCTGTAAACTTTCTTCATTTATTAGTTGCTGATCTGTGCACTGTTTTTGTAATGCAAATAAACTAAATTTCAATATTATTTGCATGGTTCAGAAAACTGAAGTGAGGATTTAAAGTACAAGTGCCACAAAATATTCCAAGCAAAAAGGCAAAAGAACGGACAAACGGAGGAAACTCTAAAACACAGATAAGGTTGGTGGTAAAGTGCAATTAAAAATATATATATATATTCACGTTTGATTTATTTGATTTGTGGCAATTCACAGCATTTTTTGTACATGTGAATGTCTGGGACTGTGAAAATAGTTTAATGGGTGTAAGTAATGGATGGAGAAATGTGATTCTAATTGATTTAGTAGGTTTTGTAGGGTTTTATAAAAGAACACATGAACAATTACCCATTTGATTGACATGCCTCCTTTTTCTAGGCATGTCGGCACACTCTGTGTCCTTCTCTGATGACTCTGTTCATCTAAACATCTCGTCCATGAACTCCGTGTACCCCTTAGACATCTTATGCTTCATCTCTGGACCAAGCTCCTTCATGGTTTCAGCGTACTTCATCGCCTACATCCTCCTCTTTCTCCCCCTCTGCATCGTCATCCTCCATCATGGTTTCCAACAATGTCAGAAACAGAGCGCCACATCCTCAGGAGCAACGATGAGTCACTCTGACTTCTTCACCTACCACATCATCACTATACAGCTGATTTGTGTATTTGGCAATTTAATCAGCTGTATAGCTATTTATAGTAAAACTTACCTCTTATTTATAGCAAGTTATTATCTTATGGCTTTTTCCTGGTTTGGAGAGGTGGGTATTAATGTTGTGACGTGTGTGGAGCGTTACCTGGCTGTTGTTCATCCCATGACCTACCTGAACCTGAAAAATGAAAAAGGAATCAGAATGAGGAATCTCAGTGTTGGTTGTGTCTGGCTGCTTGGCTTTGTCTGGTCTGGTTTGTTGTTCGAAGATTTTTCTTACATTTTGAACTTCTGCTTTTTGTCACTGTCCATAACCACAGTCTTCTTCTGCAGCCTCTCTGTTCTCTGTGTTCTGGTTCATCCAGGCCCAGGGGATCAGGACGGTGGCATCAAGAAGGTCAGTCAGTCAAAGCTGAGGGCTTTCTACACCATCATATCCATTTTGGCAACGCTGATAGTGTGGTTTGCCTGGTGTCTGGTTTGGGCAATATTATATG
Source organism: Nematolebias whitei (assembly GCF_014905685.2). NCBI lineage: Eukaryota > Metazoa > Chordata > Actinopteri > Cyprinodontiformes > Rivulidae > Nematolebias > Nematolebias whitei. The sequence continues at coordinate 40,658,959 of NC_056498.1, forward strand.
AATCAAACAGCAGTTTCAATTGCCTGTTGATGACAGCTGACCTTTGGTTTAATTTGCCCGGCAGTGTCCCATTACCTCTGCTTTACCTACACAGAAAAGGAAAATTTGTGTGCTCCAAGAAGGGCGACAAGCAAGTATAAGGTCCAATAAGTTTTGTTGGGTGGCTTACGTCAAAGCAAAGAGTGATTGACTGCGTTGAACCAAACTTTCCATAAAAATGTATTGATTCATCTTTCAACAGCCAAAGATATGCTGTTATTTCTAAAATTAGTCTTTAATGCTGAGCATTCATGCACTGCTTTTGTTTCTTATATTGCTCATGAATATGTTCTAGTGCTGTATATACTCTGCCTGGCAAAAACAACAACAACAACAACAAGAAAAACAAATGTCACCACCTGGATTTAACTAAGCAAACAGATAAGAGCCTCGTGTTGAATAATTAAAATAAAACAAATCTTGTTATGCTTTATGTGGTCAACACTTGTTGGTGTACTGACAGAGGTTAAAAATATAAATGGGATGAAATTGGTTTTGGTCATAAAGTTCTGGAGTTACATTAAAAAAAAGTTACGTTCATCATGCGGTTATTTTTCGGTGCCTGTAGCTGGAAAAGCAATCACCATGTCTGAGCGAGCTAAAGTTAAGTTGTTCTGAAAAATGTTGCATAAAACAAAAACATGAATGTGTGTTTCAAATGTAATTTTGGTTTAAAAACAGAAGAATATTGTTAAAATGCCATTTATTGTGTGTCCCCATTATTTTGTCATTAACTCTAAAAAAGTATCATTGGTCCAGATCTTGTAGAATGTGAGATATTATGTGAGAGTGTGTTCACTTCATTTTGAATAAATTTACCACACACACACACACACAGGTTTGTTTTGCTATCTTTGTGGGGCCTTTGCATTGACTTCCATTCATTTTTCATTCATTTCTATAGCCTAATCATGACCTTTATCCATAACCTAACCATTACCAGTACATACCTAACCCTAAACCTAACACATCCTCAATTCACACCTTAGTCCTAAACCTAGCCCCTAACCCACCAACGGGACTTCTTCTTATGGGGTCCGGGCTTTGGGCCCCATAAGGAGCAGTTGGTCCTCACAATGTAGTATAAGTTGGAATAATGGGCCTCACAAAGTAGCATAAACAAGGACACACACACACACGTTTGTTTGCGTTTGAATACAATTAGTTGATGTTTTACAGTAACAGCCCCTTTTTGTTTAAATAATTTAAAAAAGAAAAAGTGTTGTTGTTTGGTTGAAAATGTTTTTTTTGAAAGGTTTGCAGTTGTTTTAATTAAAAGAATGTAGACAAAACTCACGGTTGATGTTTGTTTTAACTGTGCTAGAAAACGAAGATGAATTAGAAAACACGCTGATGCCTGAATTGAAGGATTTTATTTGCAGTGCACGTCTGTTTTCTCTAAACAAAATGGGTTCATCCTTGAGGCTTGTTTGTTTGTTTGTTTGTTTCATTACCCATATGTTTTAATCGGGGACTGAGGCAGCCATTATTATCCACCTGGAAAGGGTCTTGCTCTTCATTCAACTGTAATGCGTCCCAAACCACAAGTGTACCCCTACAAATTTTATATTAAAATGACCGGCTTGGCACCTTGATGTGTACTATTACTTTTATTGGCTTTTTGAGTCACCACGGCGACGCAAATTGCAAACAAAGACGCAATTTTTCTCATTGAAAAATCACTGACGGAACTCTGAACCGCCTCTGGCAGTGAGGTCACATGACCTCGAGTGGAGAGGTCTCTGAACAAAACTCAGGGTGTCATCAAACAAACTCTTCCTACCGCCACGTCTTTTAAGATACACATACACATTATAAATCAAAACGTAGGGATTTTTTGTCAAATTTCCAGCAATATTTGTGGTTTGGCTGTAGGAGTTATGGTTTCTTTGTGAAGTGCTTTGCAACCATTTCACCTCCCATGTTTCTCCATTATAATATTGCCTTTTTTTTTTTGTTCAGATTGAATTATGAGGTGTTTGTAACTCGTCGTGTCGCTGACAAAGTGTAAAAATGTGAAACCTCACCTGAGTGGGAACCACATCTCTTGTCTCAAGGTTAAGCATTGCTTCAATAGATCTTATAGTTTTTACACAGCAGCTGTTTGTTTGAACCAAGATTTCTCCACATCATCCCCTTTTCTCCTTTGTGGTAACTGGCCTGCTGGGCGGAGTCAGGCTGACAAAGAGAGGCGGAGCTTCTGTAAAATGAAAGTCACATGACAGGTGATTTATAGTGCTTAACGTGTTTTTAGTTAATGTTTTTCTCAGTTCATATCTTAGATCTTATTACTGTTTTTCTTTTACATTTTATTGTTGGATAACTGGGACACTGTGTGCACAATTTTGTTCCACCACATGTACCACATGTGGTGCAAATGACAAATAAAGAATCTCTGAGTCTCTGACGTATCTCATGAACAGTTTGTTGGAGTTGTTTGAAACTCAAAGAAAGTAATCTTCAGAGGGATCTATAGAACTGATTCATTTGATTCCTTCCTGTCCTCTCAAACCAGCCGGTCAAAGCAGATGGCCACTTGTCCCGAGCCTGGTTCTGCTGGAGGTTTCTTCCTGTTATAAGGGAGTTTTCCTTTCCACTGTTGCCTTTTTGCTTGCTCAGGATGGGAGACTGTGAAGAAGTGAAGATTCAACGTATGTGCTGCTTCCTTAGATAGAGAACTTTACTAATTGGCTTTTCTATGTACTTGAATGTTCCGGTAAAGTGTCCTGAGACAACTTTGTTGTGATATGGTGCTATATAAATAAACTGAATTGACTTGAATTAAATTTTGGATCCATTTTAGTTGAATATGGCGGCCACAGCTGCCTCATAAAACACTAAAATGGCTACAACGATGTCATTCTTTGAGATATTGAGCCGAAATCTGGTAGGGTGGCAGCTGAGAGCAAACCCCAACACAGATTATTGTAATGTCAAATCAAAATTTTAAAATGGCCGCCCCCGAAAAAGTTTCTCCAGAAACTTAGTAGATATTTTTACATTGTGTTGATGGGTAGAAAAGCTTTGCCAGGATTTCAACATAGCTGAAGCTAAAAAAAACAACCTTAAATTTGTATGTTCAAAACCAACAAAGTCCATGCTCAATAATCCAGGTATACAATCCAACATTTTTCAGTCAGGTCATCTGGACAGTTTCTTTTTTTGTTGTTTTTTGCTGAAACGTTTCACCTTCCATCCGGAAGTCTTCATCAGTCAAGGAAACACACAACACAAAACAGATTCTTCCCCAAAACAGCTTACTCCAAAGTGGAACAAACCAGTTATGTTGGTGCCAAGATGGTGTCTTTGTCACACCCCCTCCTGTGGTGCCGGCCCTCTTCCTCGTCAACAGTCATGTCAAACTGGTTCAAAACCAAACAAGTCCATGCTCAATAATCCAGGTATACAATCCTACAATTTTCAGTCAGGTCATCTGGACAGTTTCTTTTTTTTTTCATTTATTCTTTATTTATCCAGGTAGTCTCATTGAGACATGATAACTCATTTTTAAGAGAGACCTGTTTAGGGAGCAGATGGGGGTTAAGGGCCTTGCTCATGGGCCCAGGGTGGGGCAAATGAGGGTGGGGGCAGGTGTGGGTGCTTCGCCTATCCCACCCACATTTTTGATGTTGTCGGTACCGGGGCTTGAACCGGTGGCTTCATCATGCTAGCACCAACATAACTGGTTTGTTCCACTTTGGAGCAAGCTGTTTGGGGAAGAATCAGTTTTTTTGTTGTGTGCTTCCTTGACTGATGAAGCCTTCTGGATGGAAGGTGAAACGTTTCAGCAAAAAAAGAAACTGTCCAGATGACCTGACTGAAAAATCGTTGGGTTAAATTTGTATGCATCATTTGTGATTGTTCACTGTTGTGATCGCTCTTTATTAAAATCCAGGTGTTTCTTGTAAATGATTCCTCGTGGCTCAATGGAACTAACCTGTTAAAATAAAGGTTGAGTGAATGCAACATAGCTGTCTTACCATAAACCCTTCATGTAACACACTGGTAACATTCTACGCTAACCTGCCACAATGTTCTGGTTGCACGGTCCCTAACAAATAAATAAAAGATACAAAAAATGTTGGTTTTTTTTCAGTCAGCACGTGTCAATTAAATGTCGGAGCTTCACCATTCAGAGAAGTAAAACATCTTCAAGGTTGGTGTTAAAATATTGTTCAGCATGTTCAACATTGTGTCGTTGTCCTAAATAAAAAAAGTTATAAAAGAGAAACGTTTTTGTAGTTGGTCAAATTCAATGCTGTTTAATATTTAAAGGAAAACCTTAAATTTACATTATAAAGTGTTAAGAAAACATTTAATATTTTTATTTGAGATGCACACTTTGTTGTCACGAAAACCTTTAAAAAACCATTCACATGGTTTTCTACATACACAGAATGAGGCAAAGGGAGGGAGCTGTTTGTGGGGTTCAGTTTGGTTTAGTGGGCTCCTCACACTGAAGAAGTCCTTTGGATGAAGGATGAAACGCCTCAGCAACAAAAGAAACCGTCCACATGACCTGACCGAACACTGTTGGATTTATACCTGGATTAGTGAGCATGAACTTTGGTGTGTGAAGCAAAAGGAATTTTGATGTTTGAATATTTAAGACAAACTGGTTTATGTTCAATGGTTTGACAGACACTTCTTATG
>NC_056498.1:40663750-40665395 GCF_014905685.2 Nematolebias whitei
TAAGACAAACTGGTTTATGTTCAATGGTTTGACAGACACTTCTTATGAATCTGTCATGATTGTTGGTGGTTGAAGACTACAGCGTGCAGAGCAAACAGGTCCGTGTTGTCTAACGGGACTAACAAACGTATGGGTTATAAAAACAAGACTAGCCAGGGGAATTATCCGTAAAGATGTGAGGATGCAGAAAAAGAAGATAGTTCAGCTTAGCTTACTGATGCTGTCAATCATTTCTTATCTTTATTTTGACTTCACTGTGAGTTCTGATCGATAAAGAATCAAATGTGAGTGACTGGCTCTCATCCAAGACCCCTACTGTCAGCTACAACGTTTCTGCATTTCCATTAGCTCAGCCCCATCCATCCATCATCCATCCATCCATCATCCATCCATCCATCACATACACCACATCCATCCATCACATCCATCCCATCCATCCATCATCCATCACATACATCACATACATCCATCACATCCATCCAGCCATCATCCATCACATACATCCCATCTGTCCATGCATCCATCACATCCATCCATCATCCATCACATACATCACATACATCCATCACATCCATCATCCATCCATCCATCACCCATCCATCCATCATCCATCCATCCATCATCCATCACATACATCACATACATCCATCCTCTCTTCTTCCCTCCCTCAGTTGGTTGTAAACATATTAGGTCCTGGATGGAAACTCAGACATCTGTCAAACCAGCAGCACACTCCCACTTTGACTGGGAAATCTCAAATTGTTCCCAGGCAAGAAAAGACGTATTCACTCATCCAAGTTTTGTGCCTGCACTGGGATACCAGAAAGTGAGCTCCTTCTATCAGGGATTCTTATAGCTCATCTTTAAAAGAGCTTTTTGGAAGGGGGACGCCAAATGATTGAACGTTGGATTCAGGAGGACCAGGCTAAGATGTGGAATCATTTTCCTCTATATGTGTATCTGTATCAACAGGCTTCTGTAAAGTTTCTTTGTTTATTAGTTGCTGATCTGTGCACTCGAAAAAAGTTAAATCTGGTCCTCTGGACATTAAATACAAAACAAAAAAATTGTAGAAACGTTTTGTCTTTCATCCAAAAGACTTCCTCAGTCTGAGGTGCTGTATTCAGCTCAGTCTTATAAATAGCACCTTCTCAGAGTGGATGGACCAAGGAGGACCATCAGCCTAACGATGGATCATTAGCACCCTAATAATAATAATAATTAATTTAATTTGTAACGCACTTTTCATTAACAAAAATCTCACAGTGCTACAGAGTGCAACTAAAATCAATGATAAAATCAACTAAAATCAATGATAAAATCAACTAAAATCACTGATAAAATCAACTAAAATCAATGGTAAAATCAACAAAAATACGTGATAAAATCAACTAAAATCAATGAATGATGGCTGTTTACTATTCAGAGGGGGCTGAGGGATGCTGTGTGAATAAAAAACAGCCATCAGGTGCTAATGATCCATTGTTAGGCTGATGGTCCTTCTTGAGCATGTGATCAGCTGGTTTTGGTTGTCAGCAGCAAAACTGGTTGATCCACTCTGAGAAGGTACTATTTAAGAGACTGAGCTGAATACAGCACCTCAGACTGAGGAAGTCTCTTGAATGAAAGACGAAACGTTTCTCCA
>NC_056498.1:40665495-40667144 GCF_014905685.2 Nematolebias whitei
TTTTTTTATAAATGTTGCAGATATACCAAGTATAAGCTTTGTTTATTTTCATAAACTAATGAAAACTCATTCTTGCATTGCTTTATTGTTTAAAATTAGCCTTTTATATGAGTTTATACAAATTAATACTTTATTTACTCTGAATAAAACTAGTAGTTTGTTTTTGTGAAACAAAAAAGTATTTTTTCTCTCCAGTCATCTGGAGCCCAACTTGGTGTGAGTTATTTTAAAAAAGATCAAGTTTTGCACACGGTTCTTGTTGAATTTTCTTTTAACTTTTCATAGAGCTTTATGCATATTCCTAACCTTTTAACTGACTTTGTACCATTCACAAACCATCCTTCTCCATTTACTGTAAATTTATTAAACAATAAACTGAGATAACAACCAAAATAAAGAATAAAAATAAACTACCACCCCCTGCAAAATAAAAAACAAGAGAGCAAGAAAACCTTGAATCATGCAAGTTTTATCTTCTTAACTCTAATGAGCATTTATTAGTACTTAAAAAATAATACATTTATATTAATTTAAGACTGAGTTTACTCTTGGTTTAGTCCTTTTTCTAAATTTATTCAATATCTAAATTTTGGTTATGAGTATTTACATAATACTGTGGTGGGTGTTCTGGCAACATAAGTGACTCATTTGAGTGACGGGTCAAAAGAACTAAAGTGTGTCGTGGTCTGTTTCTTTTTGGTTATTTTAGTTTATTTCTCCTTGTGGGTTATGTTTTATTTTTCTGTCCTTTGTGTCTTGGTTTCTGTGTCACTCTCACCAGCTCTTCAGTCAGTAATCACTCACACCTGTTTCTAATTAGCAATCGTCCCAGCTGCTAATTTCTACTCTCCATCAGCTCTACTTAAACCATTCTGTTCACCACCCCAAAGATGAATCACGGTCCTCCCTCTCATTTTCCTTGTGTTTTTGTGTATATGATTTTCTTGTAAATTGCTGCTCCTGCATAAAAATATTCTCTTTTCATCTTAATTGCTCAAAGATGCCACACGAGATGAATGGAGAAGATTTTTAATCGGTTTAACTTTTAAGGACAGATTTTCACAACAGGTTGCACAGATGTTCAGAAATTCAAGGTTCTTTATTGTCATTCACATATGTTGTACTTGAGGTGGAACAAAATTGTGTACACAAGGTCCCAGTTACATCCAACTAGTGATGTCAAAATGAGGCTTTTTTAAGCATAAAATCATTTTGAACCATTGTGTCATAAAGTGGTTCACTACCCGAAGCTTCATTCAATTCCCTTGGGTGACATCTACTGGCAGTTGCGATTGTTGCACCAACTGAAGTCCTGCGAATGTGATGCACCTCTTGCAAAAATAATAGCACTTATGTATGTGTATACAGGTCCTTCTCAAAAAATTAGCATATTGTGATAAAGGTCATTATTTTCCATAATGTAATGATAAAAATGAAACTTTCATATATTTCAGATTCATTGAACACCAACTGAAATATTTCAGGTCTTTAATTGTTTTAATACTGATGATTATGGCATACAGCTCATGAAAACCCAAAATGCCTGTCCCAAAAAATTAGCATATTTCATCCCACCAATGAAAGACAAGTGTTTTTAATACAAAATAACACCAACCTTCAAATAATCATGTTCAGTTATGCACTCAATA
>NC_056498.1:40667244-40667891 GCF_014905685.2 Nematolebias whitei
TAAGACAAACTGGTTTATGTTCAATGGTTTGACAGACACTTCTTATGGATCTGTCATGATTGTTGGTGGTTGAAGACTACAGCGTGCAGAGCAAACAGGTCGGTGTTGTCTAACGGGACTAACAAACGTATGGGTTATAAAAACAAGACTAGCCAGGGGAATTATCCGTAAAGATGTGAGGATGCAGAAAAAGAAGATAGTTCAGCTTAGCTTACTGATGCTGTCAATCATTTCTTATCTTTATTTGGACTTCACTGTGAGTTCTGATCGATAAAGAATCAAATGTGAGTGACTGGCTCTCATCCAAGACCCCTACTGTCAGCTACAACGTTTCTGCATTTCCATTAGCTCAGCCCCATCCATCCATCATCCATCCATCCATCATCCATCCATCCATCCATCATCCATCCATCCATCCATCATCTATCACATCCATCACATACATCCATCACATCCATCCATCCATCATCCATCACATACATCACATCCATCCATCTTCCATCACATTCATCCCATACATCCATGCATCCATCACATCCATCACATCCATTCATCACATCCATCACATTCATCCAGCCATCATCCATCACATACATCCCATCCATCCATGCATCCATCACATCCATCCATCACATCCATCACATTCA
>NC_056498.1:40667991-40669246 GCF_014905685.2 Nematolebias whitei
CTGAGTTTCCATCCATCCATCCATCCATCCATCCATCCATCCATCCATCCATCCATCCATCCATCCATCCATCCATCATGTCCATCCCATCATCCATCCTCTCTTCCTCCCTCCCTCAGTTGGTTGTAAACATACTAGGTCCTGGATGGAAACTCAGACATCTGTCAAACCAGCAGCACACTCCCACTTTGACTGGGAAATCTCAAATTGTTCCCAGGCAAGAAAAGACGTATTCACTCTTCCAAGTTTTGTGCCTGCACTGGGATACCAGAAAGTGAGCTCCTACTATCAGGGATTCTTATAGCTCATCTTTAAAAGAGCTTTTTGGAAGGGGGACGCCAAATGATTGAACGTTGGATTCAGGAGGACCAGGCTAAGATGTGGAATCATTTTCCTCTATATGTGTATCTGTATCAACAGGCTTCTGTAAAGTTTCTTTATTAGTTGCTGATCTGTGCACTCGAAAAAAGTTAAATCTGGTCCTCTGGACATTAAAAACAAAACAAAAACATTGTAGAAACGTTTCGTCTTTCATCCAAAAGACTTCCTCAGTCTGAGGTGCTGTATTCAGCTCAGTCTTATAAATAGCACCTTCTCAGAGGGGATGGACCAAGGAGGACCATCAGCCTAACGATGGATCATTAGCACCCTAATAATAATAATAATTAATTTAATTTGTAATGCACTTTTCATTAACAAAAATCTCACAGTGCTACAGAGTGCAACTAAAATCAATGGTAAAATCAACTAAAATCAATGATAAAATCAACTAAAATCAATGATAAAATCAACTAAAATCAATGATAAAATCAACTAAAATCAATGGTAAAATCAACTAAAATCAATGATAAAATCAACTAAAATCAATGATAAAATCAACTAAAATCAATGATAAAATCAACTAAAATCTATGATAAAATCAACAAAAATATGTGATAAAATCAACTAAAATCAATGAATGATGGCTGTTTACTATTCAGAGGGGGCTGAGTGATGCTGTGTGAATAAAAAACAGCCATCAGGTGCTAATGATCCATTGTTAGGCTGATGGTCCTTCTTGATCATGTGATCAGCTGGTTTTGGTTGTCAGCAGCAAAACTGGTTGATCCACTCTGAGAAGGTGCTATTTAAGAGACAGAGCTGAATACAGCTCCTCAGACTGAGGAAGTCTCTTGAATGAAAGACGAAACGTTTCTCCATTTTATTTTATTTTTTTGAATGTCCTGAGGACCAGATTTAACTTTTTTTGATTTTT
>NC_056498.1:40669346-40672122 GCF_014905685.2 Nematolebias whitei
TCGTATTAATTAATTAATACAAGTCGTGCTATCGACTATTAGTTTCTCAATGACGTTGGAAATGACTGCTTGTAACTCAGGTAACAGTACGTCGGGAAAATATCTCCAAATGGGTCGATGTAGCGAGGCTCAACGTAGTCCATAAATCTTCGGAATCCGACATCCTCACCAATAAAAAATAAAACTTCCACACCGCCGACATTTTGAATTTTCCTCTCTGCCATGAGATCAGGTAGGCACGCGTGACGTCATCGCGTTGTGCTGCAACATCATCATGTTGTGCTGCTGCTGCAGGCAAAAACAGCACCTTTTATATTGGCAAGTTATTTTAATGGAATGGCTGATGTCCATTACTGAAATTTAACGCTAATATCGGCAGATACCGATACCATGCCGATATTATTGTGAATCCCTAGTATATATATGAATGTGTATTTATGTATATATATAGATATATAGATATATCTATATATCTATATATATATATAGATAAATATATATATACACACACACAAACACATACATATATCTTCTTCTTCCGGCTGCTCCCTTCTTCAGGGGTCGGGTCGCCACAGCGAACCAAGTCGCACGAAGACTTGGCAATTGTTTTTACACCGAATGCCCTTTCTGACGCAACCACAGACCACCGAGCTACCACAGCCCTCTAGGACACCCGGAGGAGCAGATGGTGCGGGTTAAGGGCCTTGCTCAAGGGCCCAGAGTGGGGTGAATGAGGGTGGGGGCAGGTGTGGGTGTGTCACCTTTCCCACCCACATTTTTGACGTTGTCGGTACTGGGGCTTGAACTGGCGATCTTCCAATCACAGGCCCACCTCCTCTAACCTCTGCGCCACCACTCCCACACACACACAAATATATATATATATATATATATATATATATACAAATACCGGGTATATACATACATATATACAACTTGTAGTTATTCAAGGTTATAGAACTTATGCAAAGGCCTGAGAATTATTAAAATTGAGGTCCAAGTTTTTGCTCAACATCACAAAGCAAAATTCTACAAGCATTTTGTTTATTTCTTGATAACCACCTATTGACATTAAATATTTATTATTTATAAAATAATAATAATAATAATAATAACAACACAAATATGCATTTGGCTGACACGTCTTCTTTTTCCAGGCATGTTGCTACATTCTGTGTCCCTCACCAATGACTCTGCTCTTCCTCCATTCTTCTTCAACTCTGAATACGCCTTAGACATTAAATGCTTCATCTCTGGACCAAGCTCCTTCATGGTTACAGCGTACTTCATCACTTACATTCTCCTCCTTCTGCCCCTCTGCATCGTCATCCTCCATCATGGTTTCCAACAATGTCAGAAACAGAGCACCACATCCTCAGGAGCAACGATGAGTCACTCTGACTGCTTCACCTACCACATGGTCACAATAGAGTTGACTTGTGTCTTCGCCTATTTCATCAGCTGTATAGCTATACATGTCAAAATGTACACACTTTTTTTTGTGGGATTTTATCTTTTTAGTTTCACCTGGTTTGGAGAGGCGGGCTTCCATGTTCTGACTTGTGTTGAGCGCTACCTGGCTGTTGTTCATCCCATCACTTACCTGAGCCTGAGAAACAAAAGAGGAATCAGGATGAGGAATCTCAGTGTTGGCGGCGTCTGGCTGCTTGGCTTTGTTTGTATTGGTTTGTTGATGCAAAACTTTTATAACATTGTAAATTTTTGCATTCTTATACTCTCCTTGACCATTGTCTTCTTCTGCAGCCTCTCAGTTCTCTTTGTTCTGGTTCATCCAGGTCCAGGGGATCAGGAATGGGGCATCAAGAAGGTTAGTCAGTCAAAGCTGAGGGCCTTCTACACCATCATATCCATACTGATGGTGCTGATTGTAAGATTTTCTTGGTGTTTGGCTTGGGCAATAATATATTCGTCAAGAGTACATTTTGACTGTGTGGTGATGACAGCTGACCTTTGGTTTAATCTGCCTTGTGCTTTGACATTACCTCTGCTTTTTCTACACAGACGAGGAAAATTAGTGTGCTCCAAGCAGAGTGACCAATCAGGATAAAGTCCGAAATGTGTCAGAGGCGAGTTTCTGTCCACGATGGACCAAGGCTTCCACAAAAATATTTCACTTTATCTCAACACCCAATGATGTACATAAAAAATCACTCTCAAAATATCTTTCTATTTATCTTGTTGTGCTTCATATGATATAAATAAGTTGGTTCATTAACTATAATTATAGTAAGGTTGCAAATTATATATGGCATGGCATTGTCATTGGTAAAACAAAAATATTTTCAGTGAGAAGTTAGTTCTGGCCATGACATTAAAAAATGTCAGTTTTGTCTACTTTGTTAATTTGAAGAGCTGTAGCATAAAAAAAACAATCTTTAATAATCTTTATTTTGGATAACATGATAGATTGTTGTAAAATCAACAAAATAAATTTAATAAATTTGTGATTAAATGTAATTTGTTCAACAATGTGTTCAACATAATGATACTTCCTCCAGTTATTTAACAGTCAACAATGATGTACCACAAGGCTCAGTTTTAGGACCCACCCTCTTTACAATCTGCATACGTAATGTAGGTAAAAATATCCCTGTATTCATACATTTCTATGCTGACGACACAGTTGTTTATTGTCGAGCTAAAATAGTTGATAAGGCTTTCCAGCTTTTGAAATTTGCATTTAACATCATCCAGACAGATTTGTTTCACCTCAAACTTGTCCTAAATGCCGACAAAATCAAAGGGATGCTTTTTT
>NC_056498.1:40672222-40675972 GCF_014905685.2 Nematolebias whitei
CATTTTGAACCCATCACTCTATCTTCTCTAGAGCAGGTCATGTGCAGCTTGAAACCTTCTGGCTCCCCCTTTGATGTGGTCCCCACTCGACTACTAAAGGAGGCGTTTCCAACTCTAGGTCCGTCCATTCTTGCCGTAGTAAACAGTAGTTTATCCACTGGCGTGGTGCCAAAAACCTTTAAACATGCTGCTGTCCAGCCTCTCCTGAAAAAACCAAACCTTGACCCCTCAGTTGTTTCCAACTACCGGCCTGTCTCTAAACTCCCATTTGTTTCCAAAGTACTGGAGAAAATAGTCGAGTCCCAGTTGAAGTGCTTCCTGGAGGATCACGCCATCTTAGAGCTTTTCCAATCTGGCTTTAAACCTCTCCACAGCACTGAAACTGCCCTACTGAAGGTCTTTAACGACATCTTCAGATTCACAGATACCGGTGATTCTGTGCTGCTTGTCCTGTTGGATCTCACAGCCGCCTTTGACACCATCGACCATGAGATCCTCATTGCTAGGTTGGAGCAGTGGGTGGGCATCACAGGTTCAGCCCTCAATTGGTTCAGATCTTACCTCGCTGACGGATCCTTTTGTGTCTCATCAAGGATTTTAGTTCCGCAGAGGCAGAGCTTAAATGGGGGGTTCCGCAGGGGTCCATACTGGGTCCCCTCCTATTCTCTTTATACCTGCTGCCGCTTGGTGCTATTTTCCGGAAACACAACATGCCCTTCCACTTCTATGCCGATGACTGTCAAATTTACTTCCCCCTAAGACACAATGGTACATGCTCTATTCAACCTCTGCTCAACTGCCTGGCTGACATCAGGGACTGGATGCCTTTTAAATGTCTTAAGTTTCAATGAAAAGAAGTCTGAAGTCATGTTGTTCCCTCCCAACGACACGATCACAAACCACTGCATGGACCTTTCCGCTCTAACCCTGTCAGAAAAACAAAGAGTCACTAATCTGGGCGTGATAATGGACCCTTCCCTGAAACTTAACAATCATGTTTACATGATTGTTAAATCATGTTTCTTCCAACTGAGGCGGCTGTCTAAACTGAAGCCCGTGTTGTCCAAAAAGAACCTGGAGACAGTAATACATGCATTCATTACATCTAGGCTTGATTACTGCAATTCGCTCCTGTTTGGTATCAGTCAGACCTCCATTGCACCACTACAACTGGTCCAGAATGCAGCAGCCCGATTTTTAACCAGTACAGGCAAAAGAGCGCATTACACCAGTTTTGGCCTCACTGCACTGGTTACCGGTTCACTTTCGAATCCAGTTCAAAATATTCATGTATGTCTACAAATCACTGAACAGTTTCACCCCCCATCTCTCTGATCTGCTACAACCGTATGTCCCACCACATTCCCTGAGGTCAGCGGATCAGTTGCTCCTCACAGTTCCAGGGACTCGTCTTAAGCGCAGAGGTGACAGGGCCTTCTCTGTAGCGGGACCAAGACTCTGGAACGAGTTACCTCTGCTTGTCAGACAGGCCCCCTCCCTTTCGGTTTTCAAGTCCCGTTTAAAAACTCACTACTATTCAGTAGCTTTCAACACCAGATGATCTGTGTTTTGATCCTGTATGCTCCACACTGGTTTGTCGTCATTATCTGCATCGATTTTATGTCTATCTTTCTGATTTACCTCATTTTGTATTTTGCTTTGTGTGTTACCTGTTGTTTTGTCTGTACAGCACTTTGGTTGGCCTTGTCGCTGTTTTAAGTGCTCTATAAATAAAATGGTATGGTATGAGAGTACACAAACATGGAGCCCAGTCACGAGAACTTGCCGCGGGCAGTGTGACGCTTGTTTTTATAACATTATAAGCTCTCTCAGCTCACAGACAGACTGTTGTCTTGAACCATCCTGCTGCACATGCAGGATCAAATCAGCTGCTCATCTAGCTCTCTCTGCTAATTCGAACACATGGTTCATGTACAGTTAACATGTTCATCCATAGTAGGTAAAAACATCAACAAACCTTGACCAAAATCCCCTAACAGCCATATCAGCCTTTTTGTTTGCTTTATTTAAATACTGTTATTTTTACTTCAAGCTCGTATTCTGGTTGCCTCTGGGTCCCGCCTCACCAACCGTGGTAAAGTGCTATGTGGGAAAGGATTTGGTTGGATTTAAATAGGAGATTGTGTTCTGTAAGCGATGCTGTTATTTCAGCCACACCTGGGGTTGTGATCACAGGGTGACCTGCAAAAACAATCAGTTCAATATAGATCACACCTGCCTCAGGAGAGAAGAATAAAGCTACACAACAGTGTTGCAGTGATTTTTTTTTTAATCATTCTTTGTAGTCAAATATGCATACAAGTTTTTTTTATTTTTTTTATTGCAAATGAATGTCAACAAAGCACACGTTGAGCAAGTGTTTATAGAAATACGATACAAACCATAGACGCCCATAAAAACTATTGCACACAAAGAAGAATTCAGTTTTGTGTTGTGTGTTTCCTTGACTGATGAAGCCTTCTGGATAGAAGGTGAAATGTTTCACCAAAAAAAAAGAAACTGTCCAGATGGCCTTACTGAAAATTATTGGATTGTATACCTGGATTATTGAGCATGGACATTTTTGGTACTGCACACAAACATTTCTTAGATCTAGTGTTTGCTCAGCACTAATACAAACATAGCTGTAGCACTTGGATGGTTCTGAGGGAACTTCATGATCCAGAGTTTCACAGGTTAAATCTGTGATGTTGCATAGTTTGATTTATTATTGACCACATTAGTTTTGCCTGTTTCCAACACCCATGGTAATTTATGTTTACATTTGTTGACTGTTCTCCTCATTAATCAAAACAACCATCAACATCAACGAGGACCCTCATCAGTATGCATACCATGAGAACCGATCAACAGAGGATGCCATCTCCTCTGTGGTCCACACTGCGCTCAACCACCTGGAGCAGAAAAACTCTTAAATCCATATGCTCTTTGTGGACTTCACATCTGCCTTCAACACCATGATCCCCCAAACCCTGATGGACAAACTATCCAAACTAGGACTAAGCCCCTCCATTTGCAACTGGGTACTAGACTTCTTAACAAACAGACCACAGTTAGTGAGGATCCACAACTTCTCCTCCTCCACCATAACCCTCAGCACTGGCTCTCCTCAGGGATATGTGTTGAGCCCCCTCCTGTTTACTCTGCTCATGTATGATTGTGCAGCTACCCATCCAGGCTGTCATATTGTAAAGTTTGCAGATGATACAGCGGTGGTGGGATGCATCACAAACAATGATGAGTCCAGCTACAGGCAAGAGGTGGAACACCTGGAGAGCTGGTGCAAAGAGAATAACCTTCACATCAATGTGAAGAAGACAAAGGAGGAGATTGTGGACTTCAGAAGGAACAAAAACATCTACACCCCCCTGAACATAAGAGGATCTGTGGTGGAAGTAGTCTCCAGCTACAAGTACTTGGGTGTACACATGGAAGACAACATCAGCTGGAGCAACAACACCACCAGCCTGATCAAGAAAGCTCATCGGAGACTCTACTTCCTCAGACGGCTGAGGCGAGCTGGTCTGGGAAGCTCAGTCCTCACCTCCTTCTACAGGTGTGCAGTGGAGAGCATCCTGTGCTCCAGCATCAACGTGTGGCATGGAGGCTGCACAGCTGCAGAAAGAAAAGCTTTGCAGAGAGTGGTGAAGGCTGCACAGAAATCTGTCGGAATCAGCCTCCCCACCATCACAGACATCTACACCTCCAGATGCAGGAAGAGGGCCACCT
>NC_056498.1:40676072-40679187 GCF_014905685.2 Nematolebias whitei
GATTCAGCTGTGTGGCATCAGAGACACATCTAAAAGTTGCAGGACTCCGGCCCTCGAGGCCTGGAGTTTGACACCCCATGTCTTAGATCATATTACTGTTTTTCTTTTACATTTTAATACTTTTTTTGGATGTAACTGGGACACTGTATACACAATTTCATTCCACCACATGTACCATTTATGGTGCAAACGACAATAAAGAAACCTTGACCTTGACCTTGAGTAGTATTTTTATTAAATAAAACCTTGCATAAGGAAATTATACGTATGCAACTTTGTCGTTTAAGTATATATATATATATATATATATTTTTTTTTTTGCTTTTAACATTTTATATTCTGCAGCCTGTCGGGCCATGTACTTTTTTATTTTTTCATGAGCAAAAATTAATTTTAAGGCGTCTTATTAAGCTGTGGTTATTGAAGAGTAGTTAGCAACTCAAAAACGTACGAAGGTTACAAGAAACTATATTTTCTCTCAAAGTTTGACTAAAAACTGTTTTGCAACAAGTGAGTTGTGTGGCTGCATCCTTCAGTTTTCCCACTGTGCTTGCAGCTTCTATAAGGGCTACATTTTCTCATCTATCATGTCATTAGATTAAATGATATTATGGATCTCATTAGAAATACACACTATTAGCCCAATATTTCTATTTGAAGTGTTTTGATGTAAACTTTGCATGGTGCATGTTTCTAAAGCTGCAGGATGTAAAACAAATGATAAAAACTATGACGTAAACCAAACTGTATAATTGTAACAGTGGTCTAAAGCTTTGGCACTCCACTTTTAAACATTTTTGTTTTATGAGAAAAGTTTTCCAACAGTTTACAGCAATGGCAGTCAAATATTTAAAATATCAGTTGTTTAACATCATCAGTAATAATTTCAGAATGTAATACAATCACTGACCTTATTAGTGTGTGTTTGTGAGCGTCTCTCCTCGTCTGTGCACGCTCTACACAAAGCTCTGGTCATTTATTTCTGCTCCTGTTGAACTTTGTCTAATTTGAATACAAACTTTGTTTTTATTAACTTGTACAAGCAACTTCTACAACCACAAGCATGTGCAACACCTTTGATTATTTTATACAGTAAATGAGTGGGAAAATACTTTAACATAATTCATTTTTTTTAATTTAGTTTAATTTATATTTGGAAAATTCAGTGAATAGTTGGTGTTTTTTGTGTGCCATCCCATAAACCGTTGGTAAAAATGTAGAGCAGTTACATTTAATCAACAAAACTAAGTGATAATCAGCTGCTCATGAAAAAATAAACTCTGCAACAAGTTGTTTATTTATTTGTAATACAGTAATGTCATTTATTATTGCTGTATCACTGTGCACAAATTTACATCTGTAAAGTACTTTGTATAATAAAAACAATCCATCCATTATCTTTTACCCGTTTTTTCCATTTCGGGTCCCTGGGGTCGTTGGTGACCATGTCCAGCAGTCACTGTGCGAGAGGCGGGGGACACCCTGGACAGGTCTCCAGTCAATCACAGGGACACACAGAGACAAACGAGACAAACAACAATTCACTCAATTCAGAGTCACCAGTCAGTCTAACATGCATGTTTTTGGTCTGTGGGAGGAAACTGGAGTACCCGGAGAAACCCATGCAGCACGGAGAGAACATGCAAACTCCATCCAGAAAGGTCCTGGGTTGGGATTTGAACTGGTGACCTTCTTGCTGAGAGGTAACATCTCTGCTGAGCTACCGTGCTGCCATAATAATAATAGAAACAATGATTTAGAAAAATGTAATAGTACAGGTACAGTTGACAGCACGGTAGTGAAGTGGTTAGAGAAGATATTTCACAGTGAGAAGGTCACGGGTCCTGTCTCCTGGTCTGGGGCCTTATTTGTGGATCCATACATGTTCTCCTGATGGCTTCTGATAAGTCTAAATGTCCCTAGGTGTGAGTGGGATTATGAAGGGTTGTTTCCTCTACATGTCCCTCTTATGGACTTGTGACATGTCTAGGGTGTAACCTGTATCTCGCAAAATGAATGCTGGAGAGAAGCACCATCTCATGTGGAAAAAAAAAGCAGGTAAAGATAATGGATGGATTGATGGACAGCTGGATGGATAAATGTGTCATACATATAATAAATGCAACACAACACACACAGCCATGTCACGCTGTCCAGTGATTCACGCATTACTTTTGCCCACAATAAACTACTCCTGTCACACAATTTTCCACCAAAGAAAAATGTTCAGACATTACATTCATTCAACCTTTATTTATAGGCTAGCCTCATTGAGCCACGAGGACTCATTTACAAGAGAGACCTGTTCCAGACAGAACGTATAAAGTACAGACAACGAAACAGTAAACAATGACAACAATAAACTACAGTAAAAATGTGGTTAAAATAAGAGTAGTGTACAAAACAATAAGTCAGGGTGCTGTAAAACCAAGTCAAATACTAAAAACAAGAACAGATTTGCTTTGATTATTCTATTGACATTATCAAATGTTTGAAACCCTGCAAATAAATCAAGGTGGCCAACTTCAGTTCCTGTTGCAACGTGTTCCAAATGCAGGAGCTGAGTAGAAAAAGGCCTTTGTGCCAAATTCAGTCCACACTGAGGGAACGCTGCAGGTAATGATGTCCTGAGAGCGCATGTTGTAACTGCACTGATGGCGTGACATGTGGAAGGAGATATAAGAAGGTAGCAGAAGGTACTGTAGGTATATCTTGGTCAGAAAAGTGCTGGGCAGTGGTGTTTTAGTGGATGTTTCTTTAGTCTGGCTAACAGGCCTGCTCAGCATCCTGCTTTTGTTTGTGTTCCCTGCGCCACCTGCGTCAAACAGTCCAGAGTCTGGTAGTTTGTCCAGAGGGACACGTTTTGTTTGCTGAAATTCCTCCAAAACTGGTAACTGACAATGGTAGCCTATGTTTAGATGCTCTGTGCCACTATAAACATGTTACATATGACACCGCGTACTTGAACACTCGACAAAAACAAACGACGTGAGGAAGATAAAATACTTTGTTTGAGAGCTAAGAACCACTGCGTCTGTGCGTTCCTCCATCTTAGAAGTCAGCTGGAGCAGCAAAGCAGGTTTGCAGCCACAATCACAAATCAAAAGCCACGTTT
>NC_056498.1:40679287-40680223 GCF_014905685.2 Nematolebias whitei
CAGCAAAGCAGGTTTGCAGCCACAATCACAAATCAAAAGCCACGTTTAATCTTTGCCAACATGTCACACCACAAACAAAATGTTAGAGCTTCTTGTTTGTTTTGCAAAATGCAAAATATAAAGGTGCTTACATAAGGAATAAGTCATCGGTCAAGGTGCACAGTCAGAGCTGCAGCGCTGCGACCAACTTTGAAAGACCCAAACTACTGACAAGGTTAGGAAACTATTGTGTGTATGTATCATCACTTTCTATGATATAAGTACAAAAACAATTTAATGCTTATACTATTTCTGTAACGGGGCAAAAAAAAATCTAGATTAATATAATAGTTTAAAATACAAAATTTATGGGGTTTGGATTTGAAAGTTCCGGTAATAACTTTTATTTAATAAAAAAAAAAGTATGTGAAAACCAAGTTTTACAATTCCTGTAAATTTACCAATTTTATTTGTATTTCACACAAATGAACAATATTTTACTTATTTTTAGGAGTAAATGTGTTTAACTTTCTTGTATGGGGTGTCTGTGGCTGAGTGATTAGAGCAGTCGTCCTCCAAAGCGAGAGTTGGGAGTTCGATTCCACCAGCAGTCACATCCCAAAGTGTCCCTGGGCAACACACTGAACCCTTCATTGCCTCCAGTGTGTTTCCCATTGGTGTATGAATGTGATAAAGCTCTGATTAGTCTTTGTATAGATCTAGAGTGCTGTATGAATGGGTGAATGAAGGTACAGATTGTAATGTAGAGCGCATTGAAAGTCTTGATAAGATAGAAAGCTGGGTAACACTTTACAGTAAGGTACATAAAATGTGCTTAACTACTAGGGAATGCCTCAGGAACGAATCAGGAGCTAATGGTTAATTAACCAGTATTTAATGGAGAACACAGAGCCAAGCCTTATTAGGGGACTACTGGTTAGATGCCTTGTAAATGAA
>NC_056498.1:40680233-40680865 GCF_014905685.2 Nematolebias whitei
CTTATTAGGGGACTACTGGTTAGATACCTTGTAAATGAAGAGAAACTGATCAAGAGCTAATAATTAACCAATATGTTTACAAAAGAGAAAATCCAATAAAATCAGTAATCAGGAGGAAACAGGATTTTAACAATTACGAGCTGTGACCTCACTGGTGTAGGGTTTATTCAGAACCAACATGGAGAATTTCTCCTCTGTTTCTGTGGTAACAAACCAGTAGTCCTCTAATAAAGCTTGGCTGTGTGTTCCCCAGTAAGTACTGATTAACTGCCCATTACCTCCTGATTCAGTCATCTCTGGTTTCTTTGGTAACTACTCACGAGTTCTTCATTAGTTCCTCTTCATTTACAAGGTAACTAACCAGTAGTCCCCTAATAAGGCTTGGCGGTGCGTTCCCCAGTAAGTACTGGTTAACTACCCATTAGCTCCTGAATCGTTCCTGAGGTGTTCCTTAGTAGTTAGGCAAATTGTGTGTACCTTATTGTAAAGTGTTACCGAAAGGTGCCATATACAGTAAGTACAGTCCATTTACCATCTTCTTAGTCATGTCAGACAAGAATTTTAAGCAAACTTTTTTCTTCATCCCCCTTGTCAGAATTTCATTATGACGGAAAGTAACTCTTCAAACACCA
>NC_056498.1:40680965-40687206 GCF_014905685.2 Nematolebias whitei
CAGCAAAGCAGGTTTGCAGCCACAATCACAAATCAAAAGCCACGTTTCATCTTTGCCAACATGTCACACCACAAACAAAATGTTAGAGCTTCTTGTTTGTTTTGCAAAATGCAAAATATAAAGGTGCTTACATAAGGAATAAGTCATCGGTCAAGGTGCACAGTCAGAGCTGCAGCGCTGCGACTAACTTTGAAAGACCCAAACTACTGACAAGGTTAGGCACTATTGTGTGTATGTATCATCACTTTCTATGATATAAGTACAAAAACAATTTAATGCTTATACTATTTCTGTAACGGGGCAAAAAAAATCTAGATTAATATAATAGTTTATTTGTTTATTTTATTTGTATTTCACACAAATGAACAATATTTTACTTATTTTTAGGAGTAGGCTATTTAAATGTGTTTAACTTTCTTGTATGGGGTGTCTGTGGCTGAGTGATTAGAGCAGTCGTCCTCCAAAGTGAGAGTTGGGAGTTCGATTCCACCAGCAGTCACATCCCAAAGTGTCCCTGGGCAACACACTGAACCCCTCATTGCCTCCAGTGTGTTTCCCATTGGTGTATGAATGTGATAAAGCTCTGATTTAGTCTTTGTATAGATCTAGTAGAGTGCTGTATGAATGGGTGAATGAAGGTACAGATTGTAATGTAGAGCGTATTGAAAGTCTTGATAAGATAGAAAGCTGGGTAACACTTTACAGTAAGGTACATAAAATGTGCTTAACTATTAGGGAATGCCTCAGGAACAAATCAGGAGCTAATGGTTAATTAACCAGTATTTAATGGAGAACACAGAGCCAAGCCTTATTAGGGGACTACTGGTTAGATACCTTGTAAATGAAGAGAAACCAATCAAGAGCTAATGGGTATTTAACCAGTACTTACTGGGGAACACACAGCCAAGCCTTATTAGGGGACTACTGGCTAGATACCTTGTAAAGAAGAGAAACTGATCAAGAGCTAATAATTAACCAATATGTTTACAAAAGAGAAAATCTAATAAAATCAGTTATCAGGAGGAAACAGGATTTTAACAATTACGAGCTGTGACCTCACTGGTGTAGGGTTTATTCAGAACCAACATGGAGAATTTCTCCTCTGTTTCTGTGGTAACAAACCAGTAGTCCTCTAATAAAGCTTGGCTGTGTGTTCCCCCAGTAAGTACTGATTAACAGCCCATTACCTCCTGATTCAGTCCTCTTTGGTTTTATTGGTAACTACTCACGAGTTCTTCATTAGTTCCTCTTCATTTACAAGGTAACTAACCAGTAGTCCCCTAATAAGGCTTGGCGGTGCGTTCCCCAGTAAGTACTGATTAACTGCCCATTACCTCCTGATTCAGTCCTCTTTGGTTTCATTGGTAACTACTCACGAGTTCTTCATTAGTTCCTCTTCATTTACAAGGTAACTAACCAGTAGTCCTCTAATAAAGCTTGGCTGTGTGTTCCCCAGTAAGTACTGATTAACTGCCCATTACCTCCTGATTCAGTCCTCTCTGGTTTCTTTGGTAACTACTCACGAGTTCTTCATTAGTTCCTCTTCATTTACAAGGTAACTAACCAGTAGTCCCCTAATAAGGCTTGGCGGTGCGTTCCCCAGTAAGTACTGATTAACTGCCCATTACCTCCTAATTCGTTCCTTAGGTGTTCCTTAGTACTTGGGCAAATTTTGTGTACCTTATTGTAAAGTGTTACCGAAAAGTGCCATATACAGTAAGTACAGTCCATTTACCATCTTCTTAGTCATGTCAGACAAGAATTTTAAGCAAACTTTTTTCTTCATCTCCCTTGTCAGAATTTCATTATGACGGAAAGTAACTCTTCAAACACCACTCTGCTAATTGGACCTGCTTCCTCCAGCGTCATAGGGTTTGTGTTAGACTGCTTTCAGTCAACAGTGGGCCTCATCAACACGACTGCCCTCACCGTCGTCAGCATCCTCATCCTCCCTGTGCATGTGCTCATTCTGAAACTCGCTCTTCAGAGGTGGCAGCAGAAACAGTCGACCACTGCAATGAGCAACTTCGATCTCATCACTTATCACCTCGTTGTTTTAGAGCTGGTGAACGTTGTAGGGTCTATCTTCTGCTTCATTGGACTCTTCATTGATTACATATACTTGACTGTCCTTGGTGTCTATCTTTTACCCCTCAAGTTAACCGGACATATGCTGTTTGACATCCTCACCTGTGCAGAGCGCTACCTGGCTGTCGTTCACCCCGTCACCTACTTAAGTCTGAGGACTACAAATGGAATCAGGGTCAGAAATGTGATCATTGGCTGTGTTTGGGCCTTGAGTTGTGCATCAGTGGGCACAATGTCTTTGATTGATGAGGTGTCTCTCATTTTATTGTCCAGCAGCACAGTTGGCTTCTGTGTACTTTTTATCTCCTTCTGCAGCATTTCTGCTCTTTGTGTTTTGACTCGACCGAAGCCTGGGGAAGGTGTTGCTGATAGACAGGTGGTCGGCCGGTCTAAACTCAAAGCGTTCTACACCATCATCTTCATTTTGGCAATGCTGCTGGTGAGGGCTGGGAGTAGTCTCTTAACCATTATCAAAGCAGATTCAGTGCATGTGAGTACGAATGACAAGTGCGGGATGTGGTTTTCTGTGTTCTGGTTCTGTCTGCCCAGTAGTCTGGTGTCCCCCATGCTGTTGTTGCAGAAAGCAGGAAAATTAGCATTTTGTACAAAAAACAGTAATCCAGCCTAAAATTAGTGGAAAGTGGTGGTTCAGTGATCCTCACAGTTCCTTCACAGCTAAAAGTTTTTTGTTTTTTTCTGATGGCCGCTCGTCCTGAGCCTGGTTCTGCTGGAGTTCTCTTCCTGTTAAAAGTCCATTGTCTCCTTTGCTCTTGCTCAGGATGGGAGACTGTGAAGAAGTGAAGATTCAACGAGTCTGCTGGCTTCCTTCCTTAGATAGAGAACATTACTAATTGGCTTTTGTATGTGTGTGAATGTTTTACAGTGCTCTGATTCAGCTTCTGTTGTGATTTGGCATTTATAAATAAACTGAATTGATTCTTATATCAGCCCAGCAGAGGGTAATTGTTGGAGAAAAATATCCTCTATTCATCTTAATTACTAAAAGAAGCCGCACTTGAGGACACGAGAAGATATTTAACCAGTTTTTACTTGCAAGGGCTGACACACTCACAGGTTTACACAGATTGAAGCTCGGACGCAAGAATCTGCACTGGACAGTGTGCGAGAATAGTTTGTACAATACATGTTTATCAGCCATCACAGCTCACAGACAGTCCACGATGACCTCGGCCTTCCATGCAGGGTAAAATCAGCTCCTCTCTGAGAGAGGAAAGAACTCTGAACTCACACATGGTTCAACCTTATTTTAACATTTGTTAGTGATAAACGTCCTTGACCTTGATCAAAAACCCCTGACAGTAATCCATTTTCTCTCTCTTACCAAGGAGCTCGGTGGTCAGTGTCGCCATCTTGTAATCCTGAGGTTGCATGTTTGAGCCCAGATTGCATCAGAAAGGGCATCCGATGTAACACAATGGGCCAAATCTTTCATGCAAATTCACTCTTTTACTGAATTTACCGAATGTAAAATTGTTCAAAATAAATAAGAAGATGTTCCTGGTTGTCTTTATTGAGTTCCTGCTTGTGTAACTTTTTAATTTGTGTCCTCTTTTTATAATGCTAGGACATTTTACTAAATGTATTTCAACCAGTTTCTTCTTTATAAGCAAATTTATTAGGCTTTTTTTTTTTAGGTTTACCTTGTGACCTGTATATCCAGGTAATTTACATTCATGACAATTTCAAGTTGTGCTAAAGTCTTTAATGTATTTTTGTTTTTTCATGTTGTTTTGTTCCTCTGGAACTAGAAGATTTATGTCTAATTTAACTTCTACTCTGTGTGTTTATTTAAATAAAGCAATAAAAATGTTTGCTCATTAAACGTGTGACTGTGTGGTTCTCACATTTACATACATATGTAGTGTATATGTTTGTATGTTTTCTTGCTTGCTCTTGGTGGAAAGCAGACGCGTCCTCCTCTACTCCGTCCCTCGCTCCGTACTTTGCTCTTTGTCTCGTGAAGCTCTTACAGAGCCTAATTTTTTTGCATACATTCCGAATTGTTAACGAGGGATTTGATCAGCTGGTCTCTCAAAGAAATTAATCAGTTTTTCTCAACAGGTAGTCAGGGTGAAGGAGAACCCTCTTGCATTGACGGAAACAAAATTTGATCTATGATAACTGGATTTTTACTGTTTGGAGTTGGAGGAAATCTGGATTATCGACAAATTTGGAAACATCAGCAGCTGTTTAAGCTGCCTGGAATGTGGAGAATGTGCTGAGCTTGGCAGCACTCAGACTATTTGCGAACTATATGTGGTGCTGTGTCGAAAGCTGATCAGGCTGATCCTTATCAGGACTGTGGAACTTTCTGGCAGTGTCCACAAACATTTGGAAGGAATAAATCTTGGCGAAGTTGTAAACTCGACTTGGCGTAAGTAATCAAATTTGGCTGTTTGGAGTCACCATGAGAGAATGTACTAGCGAGACTGTAAGAGACACATAAATTTAGGAATTCAGCCTGACGCAGAACAATGTTGATATCTGAATCTGGACCTGGCCTTGGAAGGCGGACTATCTAAATTCCTACTTGGATGTTATGGCAGCAAAGACGCTCTGTCCCCCTCCCCTCCCCTCAGGTCTTGGATCTGTGACAGAGCTCAACCGAGCTGGATGATAACCAAACACCTCTTATCAGGACTATGGCTGGGGGGGAGGGGGGCTCTGGACTGTGCTGTGCTACAACCTTCCCTCAAACTCAGTGCCGCCACTCCCTCGCCTTCCCTGGTGCAGCAACCTAGGAGATGCGAAGGCGCCAAAGGGCTGTGTCGCTCACGTGGAGGCCATGCTGGGACCCCCACCCCCTACACACTCCACATGCATATGTATTAAAACTATTTATGTTGCATTGCTGTGCTACATTTTTCTGATGCCTCAAACCGTGCCCTGTCTAGGACAAGGTGTAAGAGATCTTTTTATACCTCTCTCCTTATGTTTTCTTCCACTTTTCTTATCCAAGCAACAGGGGCAGCACTTCTTAGAAGCTGCAGCCCCTGTACACGTCTGTTCATCTTTAGGTTGGCTGTATGGAAAGTAATTTCATTGTACTTCACTGTGCAAGGATATTAAAGAGCATACTGATTCTGATGAGGAACCAAAGTAATATTTGGGAATCTGTGATTATTTTAAGACTATATGAGTCTAGGTCTGGGCAGCACGGTGGCACAACGGGTAGAGCTGCTGCCTCTCAGCGAGCAGGTCCCTGGTTCAAACCGCAGTCCAGGGGCCTTCTGGGTGGAGTTTGCATGTTCTCTCCGTGCATGCGTGGGTTTTCTCCGGGTACTCCGGTTTCCTCCCACAGACCAAAAACATGAACTTTCTTCAGTTAAACTGCTCCAAAACAGAGGCCATACTGATTGGCACCCCTCACCAGGTTCAAACTTCAACTATAACGACTATTTCATTTTCCGGACAAGACATCCCCCTCTCCACCACCTCTGTTACAAATCTTGGAATAAAAATGGACACTCATCTTACATTTGAAAATCACATTAAGCATCTGTTTAAAACCTGTTTCTTCCATCTTAGAAATATCTCCAAACTGCGCCCATCTCTCACTTTTGCTGATGCAGAGAAACTCGTCCATGCTTTTGTCTCCTCCAGGCTCGACTACTGCAACTCCCTGTTTACTGGAATACCCGGCAAAAACCTTCAGAAGCTTCAATATATTCAAAACAGTGCAGCCAGGATTTTATTGAGAGCTCGTAAATTTGAACATATTACACCCATTCTCCATAACCTCCATTGGCTTCCTGTCACATACAGAATTCAGTACAAAATTGCTCTCATTACCCATCAGTGTTTATATGGAAATTCACCAGATTATCTGAAGGACCTTCTTGCTCCATATTCATCCACCCGGTCCCTACGATCACAGAACAGTCATCTCCTCCACCTTCCACGAACTAAATTAAGAACCATGGGAGATCGGGCATTCTGTGTGGCTGCCCCCCACCTCTGGAACTCCCTCCCTGAATATCTGAGAGCTCCACAATCATTGACTGACTTTAAAAAAGGCTTAAAGACTTTTCTTTTTAAGCAAGCCTATTCTGCCTCCACATGATTGTATCATTGATTTTAGTTGTTTGTATCATTGATTTTAGTTGATTTTATCACAGATTTTAGTTGATTT
>NC_056498.1:40687306-40687596 GCF_014905685.2 Nematolebias whitei
TTGATTTTATCACAGATTTTAGTTGATTTTATCATTGATTTTAGTTGCACTCTGTAGCACTTTGAGATTTTTGTTAATGAAAAGTGCGTTACAAATTAAATTCATTATTATTATTATTATTATGTTAGGCTGATTGTTAACTCTAAATTGTCCCTAGGTGTGGGTGAGAGTGAATGGTTGTTTGTCTCGTTTGTCTCTATGTGTCCCTGTGATGGACTTGCGACCTGTCCAGGGTGTACCCCGCCCCTCGCACAGTGATTGCTGGACATGAGCACCAGCGACCCCCGTGA
>NC_056498.1:40687696-40688743 GCF_014905685.2 Nematolebias whitei
CTGTTTACTCTGCTCACGTATGATTGTGCAGCTACCCATCCAGGCTGTCACATTGTAAAGTTTGCAGATGATACAGCGGTGGTGGGATGCATCACAAACAATGATGAGTCCAGCTACAGGCAAGAGGTGGAACACCTGGAGAGCTGGTGCAAAGAGAATAACCTTCACATCAATGTGAAGAAGACAAAGGAGATGATTGTGGACTTCAGAAGGAACAAAAACATCTACACCCCCCTGAAATAAGAGGATCTGCGGTGGAAGTTGTCTCCAGCTACAAGTACTTGGGTGTACACATGAATGACAACCTCAGCTGGAGCAACAACACCACCAGCCTGATCAAGAAAGCTCATCAGAGACTCTACTTCCTCAGACGGCTGAGGCGAGCTGGTCTGGGAAGCTCAGTCCTCACCTCCTTCTACAGGTGTGCAGTGGAGAGCATCCTGTGCTCCAGCATCAATGTGTGGCATGGAGGCTGCACAGCTGCAGAAAGAAAAGCTTTGCAGAGAGTGGTGAAGGCTGCACAGAAGTCTGTCAGAATCAGCCTCCCCATCATCACAGACATCTACACCTCCAGATGCAGGAAGAGGGCCACCTGCATCATGAAGGACCCCACCCACCCAGCACACACACTTTTTGCCCCACTCCCCTCATGAAGGAGGTTGAGGAGCATTAAGTGTAGAACCACTAGACTGAGGAACAGCTTCTACCCTGAGGCTGTTAGACTCATGAATCTCTAACTAGAATAATCACTGTGAAAAACCATATCATATTGCTGCTGATCTGTTTCATGTTGCTGCTGATCTGTTTCAATGTTGATGTGTTCATGCATGCACATCCGCTCACACAGACTCATGTTCATGTTTGTGCTGATGTTCAATGTGTTTATGTTATGAGTGCTTAGTGTATATTTAGTTGATGTTTTTTAGTTCATATCTTAGATGTTATTACTGTTTTTCTTATACATTTTATTGTTGGATGTAACTGGGACCCTGTGTACATCATTTCGCTCCACCACATGTACCACATGAGGTGCGAATGACAATAAAG
>NC_056498.1:40688843-40711305 GCF_014905685.2 Nematolebias whitei
ATTTCGCTCCACCACATGTACCACATGAGGTGCGAATGACAATAAAGAAACTCTGACTCTGACTCTGATTAATGGGCAGTGGCTTGGTCATGTATTTATTTACAATGCAAATATATCACAGTGGCAAGCAGTGACACAGTGGCACAGTTTGTAAAACTACCGCCTCTCAGTGAGAAAGTTGCTGAATTGAATCCCGGCCAGAGGGGCTTTTCTGAGTGGAGTTTACATGTTCTCTCTGTGTATGTGTGGGTTTACTCCAGTTTCCTCCCACAAACCAAGAACATGCATGTTAGGCTGATTGGAAACTCCAAATTTGTCCCTAGATGTGAGTGAGAGTATAAATGGTTGTTTTGCTTGTTTCTATATTACACTAATGGCTGGAGACCTATCCAGGGTGTCCCTCTGCCTTTTGCTTGGTGAGCTTTCCAAAGAAAGACACCAGCTGTCATGACCCAGAAAGGAAAAGTGGGTAAAGAAAATGGATGGATAGATGGAAATATTACACAAACAACTTGTCTCTTTCATTGGTTTTATTATTTTTAACCCTATATACATTTTAATATAGATGACTCTCTTAATAAAATATTTCCAATAGTCTTATTTTGCCATGGTGATGCAAATTAATAGGCTGGTGGTCATTATCTTTGGTCTCAAGTGTATTCTGTTCAAGAATAATCTAGTTTTAAGCTGTCTGGACATTACTTTTACAACAAACATTTTTTCCTGATCTGTTTAGAAACAACAGAGGTAACACCAGACTGCTGGGCAGCCCAGTCCAAGATACACCAGCCATAATCAAACACCCATTCCTTATCACTGATAAAAACACAAGTTTCCACACTAGACTACCCGTAAATCTCAACATCAATGTTCCCAGTATGGTCACAATGGTATAGAATGCTCTCTGCTTTGATTGGTCAACCTTCTCCCTAGCCCCTCCCTGATCACCTGGGCCTGGGCGGATTAGAACAAAGAGAACAGAACAGGTGCAGAAAAAGACAATGAATAAAGAGAAACCATAACTACAGATTTCTGATATGAAGAACTGTTTGGTCATCTTCAGTCCCACTCGAACAAAGCACAGAAGCCACACACAGCCAATGAGAATATTTCTGATTATGATGCCTCTTTCATTTCTCAGGTTTAGGTAGGTGATGGGATGAACTACAGCCAGGTAGCGCTCCAAACAAGTCAGGACATGGAAGAACGTCTGTCCCTCCCAATGGAAGTCTGAAACAAGACCTCCCACCAACAACATGTCTGAATCCTCCTGGTTGGTAATAAAAACTGAGAGGAGCAGGATGCAGCTAAAGACACCAATTAGCTCTATGACAGCCATGTGGTAGGTGAAAATATCAGAGTGACACATTTTAACTGCTGAGGAGGAGGAGACACTTTGCCTCCATTGTTCCACACCATGACACAAGATGAATATCATGATGGGGAGGAGGAGGAATATGGTGGCAATGTTGGTCGCAATAAAGATGAAAGAAGATGGCTTGATGACTAAGCAGGACATACTATGGAGAAAGATGTTGAAATCTGTTGAAAACTGTGAATGAAGGAGGGAGTGATTGGACGAAGAGAAGGCATATACCGATATTCTGGGGAAAAAAGAAAACAAACATAAGTTTTCTCATTTAGTGAAATCTCATAAAAGATTAATAGTACCATAAATTTGATAGCATATAATTCATTCCGATTATATAATTTCATAATTTTGCAGGTGATGTTTTATTTTAGGGCTGCATGGTGGCTCATATGGCAGGGGAAGATGCCGGACAAACACGGTAGACCTAAACATGTAGTGAGGGTTTGCTGTTAATGCCTGGCAGAAGAACTTGTCCAAAGATTCAGAGGTGGGGGACATTGAGTCCAAGTGGGCCATGTTCCATGCCTCAATTGTTGTAGTGGCTGCCTTTAGCTGTGGCTGCAAGGTTGTCAGTGCTTCTCACGGTGGCCATCCTCAAACTCGATGGCGAATACCCCAGGTTAAGGAGGCTGTCAAACTGAAGGAGTCCTATCGGTCCTTGTTGGCTGGTGGGACTCTGGAGGCAGCTGAGGAGTACCGGAGGGCCAAGCGGTCCGCAGCCTTGGCTGTTGCTGAGGCAAACGATCGAATATGGGAGGAGTTTGGTGAGGCCTTGGATAATGACTCTTGGTCAGTTCCAAGGAGACTCTTGCAAACCATCAGGCGGCTGAGGAGGGGAAAGTAGCACTTTGCTAACACTGTTCGTTGAAGGTGGAGTGCTCTTGACCTCAATCAGTGATGTTGTCGGGAGGTGAAAAGAATATTTCTTGCACCTTCTCAATCCTACAGGCATGTCTTCCATGGAGTTAATCGAGTCGGGGGCCTTCGGGGTTGGTCTGTCCATAACCATGGCTAACATCGCCAGGTAGTTAAAAACCTATGTGGTGGAAGGGGTGGATAAGATTCACCCTGATTTCCTTAAGGCAAGGCTGCCCATTATCACCAATTCTATTCATAACTGTTGTGGACAGAATTTTTCAGTGCAGCCTGGGGCGGAGGGATTCTGGATCGGTGGCCTCAGGATTCCATCTCTTCTCTTTGCCGATGATGTGGTCCTGTTGGCGTCATTGTGCCGTGATCTTCAGCTCTCATTGGAGTGGTTCACCATCGAGTGTGAAGAGGCTGTGATGAGAATCAGCACCTCCAAATATGAGGTCATGGTCCTCAACTGGAAAAGGGTGGATTGATCTCTTCAGGTCAAGAGTAAGGTTCTGCCTCAAGTAGAGGAGTTCAAGTATGTTGGGGTCTTGTTCATGAGTGAGAGAAGAATGGAGCATGAGATTGACAGACGGATTGGTTCAGCATCAGCAGTATTGTGGATTCTGTACTAGGGATGGGACCGATCTGATCCAGTATTGGTATCGGGCTCTGATACCAGCATAATTTATGTATCTGATTTTTTTTTTATCCAACCTACAGAGATTTCCAATCTATGATGCATGTCTGTGTCTGATGAAACTTCTCCACATGTGATTCCCTGCCAGCTGCTCTGCAAGTTGGTTTCAAACTATGGAATGGCTTTCTTGAACGGAGGCGTGTTTCATGAACCCAGAGTAATAAGACCCGCCTCACATTCAGGAAATCCATTTCATAGTTCGCAGCCAGCTAAAACGTGCAGTAACACTGTGGCTAATGGCTATCCAACTTTACATCGAAACATGTCCGCTGTGTGGAAGTATTTTACACTAGAAACACCACAAAGCAAGACAGCAGCATGCAATGTCTGCAGAGCCATAGCATCACATTGAACCACGGTAAAGTTAGTTTTATGTTGGACATACAAGCTCCGGGGCTTCAGTGGTGTGTAATTTTCATTCAGTCCAGAGAAGACACTCTGATTTCAGTCAGCCGTGCTCAGTCTGACTCGCTCAGTCTGCCTATCTCGGAGGAGGGGCAGACTGAGCGTGACTGACCGAAATCAGACTGCTTTCTTTGGATTGAACGAGAATAACACACCGCTGAAGCCCTGAAGCTCAAATGTTTACCCATACATTGCTAAACTTTCTCGTAATTAATGACCAACCGCTATCGGCTGTAGAAAAAGAAGGACTTCACAGCTTGATACTTGCAGTCAAGATATAGCTACATTATACAGTGATGTAAAATTCTAAAAACAGGAACATGACTGTGTTGGTTTATGCCATGAACTTAGCAGGTGTTTGAAGCCATCTAATCACTTTAATATCCACTTTAAAGCTAGGAATAATAAAAAAAAAACTGTTTTGTGTTAGCAGGATTTTATTCTAACTTAGAAACTTATCCAACATTCATAAAACTTATCTCATGTTGCCTTTTTGGACATGCACATAATTGTACAAATTGTACTTGCCTATAGAGAGGAGATTATTACAGCCTCATATAAAATCAATAATGATGATGATATCGGACACTATCGGTATTGGCTGATGTCCAGATTTAGGTATCTGGATCGGATCAGAAGTTAAATGTGGATCGGTGCATCCCTACTCTGTACCGGTCTGTTGTAGTGAAGAGGGGGGTGAGCTGTAAGGCAAAGCTCTCCGTTTACTGGTTGGTCTATGTTCCTATCCTCACCTATCATCATGAGCTTTGGGTAGTGACCAAAAGAATGAGATTTCTGATACAGGCAGTTGAAATTAGTTTCCTTTGCAGGGTAGTTGGATTCTCCCTTGGAGATAGGGTGAGAAGTTTAGTTATCTGGGAGAGACAGAGTAGAACAGCTGCTCCCCTACATCAAGAGGAGCCAGTTGACGTGGTTCAGACATTTGGTAAGGATTTTCCCTGGGCGCCTCCCTAGGGAGGTGCTTCAGGCATGTCTGACTGGGAGGAGACCCCGAGGAATACCCAGGACACGCAGGATAGACTGTCTCTCAGTTGGCCTGGGAACATCTTGGAATCTTCTCAGAAGAGCTGGAAGAGGTGGCTGTGGAAAGAGATGTCTAGGCCTCCCTGCTCAAGCTGCTGCCCCCGCGACCTGACTTCAGAACAATCGGAAGATAATGGATAGTAGGATGGTGGTTCAGTTGTTAGAGCTGCCACCTCTCAGTGAGAAGGTTGCTGGATCAAATCCTGGTCCACAACCTTTGTGTGGAGTTTGCATGTGTTCTCCATGCTTGCACACTTCCTGCTTGCTCGCAACAAAAATGGACACTTTTCCTCCTGCTCCTTCCTGCTTCTGCTCTTGTCCTGTGAATCTTTTTTAAAGCCTCTCTTTGCATATATTCTGAACTGTAAATTATGGAACTGGTCCCTCAACGCAATTGATTAAATTTTCTCAACAAGAAGACAGGGCAAAGGAAATGGCTCATGCCCTTAAGGGACACATGCAGCTGGATACAATATGGATTCCTGGGGCAGTGGAAGATAGTGTGTCCATCCGTGTTGTCCATTGAGGATGTAGAAGATGTGTACATAATTGGATTTATGACGTCATTCATTCATTCAACCTTTATTTAGACAGGTAAATCCCATTGAGCCCCGAGGTCTCATTTACAAGAAAGAGCTGATTTCAACCAGGTTCAACTAATTTCAATTTCATAACAGGATTTCTGCTTGTTGGAGTTGGTGGGTATCTGGCATATCGAAAAATTCGGAAGACATTTGCAGCGGTTCTGGCAATTGTGAGGCTGCCTGCCTTGTGTGAAGGAATGGATGGTCATTTTGTCCTACCAGATTGTGCCTTTGCATCTTTGTCACTCTGTATCCACAAATATGTGTGAGAGACCGACTACCCGATGGAGAGGTCACAAGTTTAGGATGACAAACAAACAACCATTCACATCCCCACTCACACTTTAGTTAATTAGTAACTTTAAATAAATCGGACTACCCACAAAAAGTCATTGGGAGAACATTTAAAATCCACCCAGAAAAGCTGGGAAGTGAACATCTGATCTTGTCCTAAGGCAACAAATCTACCCACTTCACCACCATGCTGCCTGTGTTCAATAAAATTAACTAAACTATAAAATCATGTGTACTTAAAATCTCATAAGAGAGCACAAAAATGCAATAATCCAACCAATTCTGCATTAGATAATGGTATACTTTTTCATAAGAAAAAGAAATAAATGAAGGATACTTACGTTCCTGGTTTTTGCATTGCAGGATTTTCCTTCGTGTTTGAAGGGTTAGACTCACCATTAGGTTCTAATGGTGAGTCTTTGCTTAAAAATGTCTTCTTGTCATCAACAAATACTCATTTGTCAAGTTGTTTTGTTTAGGTTTCATCGTGACAAAGTTGATTTTGTTTGATGCAAATGAGCCTCTTTGATTTGCACATGACGGGACACTGACAGATGGAGCGTGTCTGCATGAAGCTGATAGGTTTCTGTTGGTGTGTTGACCCTTGATGAAATAATCAACCCATTTTTCCATCCATCTGTTATTTCTACCTGCTTCTTCCTTTATGGATTGCGGGGATCACTGGTGTTCATACCCAGCAGTCACTGTGCTTGAGGCGGGGGACACCCTGGACAGGTCTCCAGTCCATTACAGAGGCACATAGAGACAAATGAGGCAAACAACCATTCACTCTCTCTTTCTCTCACCTAGGGACAATTTAGTTGCCAATCAGCCTAACCGGCATCTTTTCGGTCTGTGGGAGGAAATCGGAGTACCCGGAGAAAACACAATCAGCACCGAGAGAACATACAAACTCCACCCAGAAATGTCCCCGGCTGGGATAAATAAATAAAACTACATTTCAATTGAACATTGCGTAACACAGAGAGGTGTATACAAGAGCTGTGAAATACCAGATTAAATTAAACAAATCTTCATCAGACAGCAGGTATAAGATGCCTCACAAAGGGAAACAGTACTTCACATGTCATTGATTTTACTCCCATCAGAAATAAATATTTAACTGGTTTGCACTTGAATGGAAAAAGTAAAAACGTGAAACTGAATTAAAAAAATAAATGTGCTAACTCCATTTCCTACCATGCAATGGGGTCGAGGAGGCAACAGGTCCAGGAGAGAAACCCAGACATCCCTTTTCCCCACTGCACCATCCAACACCTCCCAGGGGACCCCAAGGTATCCCAGTAAGGATACATAATTCCTCCAAATTCTGGGTCTACCTCAGGACCTCTCCTGAATGGGAGGCACCTGGTAAACCCCTGATGGGAGACACCTGGTAAACCTCTAATGGGAGGCATCAGATGCCTGAACCACCTCAACGAACTCCTTTCATTGCGAAGGAGCAGCAGCTCTACTGAGCTCCCCCCCCGATGACAAAATCTTACTTCCGACCAACAAGGCTCTCAACAACCTGGCTCTCTTATATTACAGATCTTATTGTTCCATATTTTCCTAACAGAGCATTTTGCTCTCAGGCTGCAGGTTTACTTGTGGTTCCTAGAATTTACAAAAACAGAATGGGAGGCAGATCTTTCAGTTATCAGGCTCCTCTCTTGTGGAACCAACTTCCAAGCTCTGTCTGTGAGGCTGACACATTATCCAGTTTTAAAACTAGGCTTAAGACTTTCCTTTTTGCTAAATCCTATTGTTAAGGTCAGCTTGGTGCTCCAGGACATGATAGATTCAAAAAACATTCAATACAAAACAACTGGACTTTATCTTTATTTGGAGCAAAACGGAGAATTGAGAAGCAGAGAATTGAGAAAGCTCCTCGGATGAGAAGCGAAACGTCTTCTGTTACAAATAAAGTCCAGTTGTTTTTGTATTGAACATTTTTTGAAGGTCGGCTTGGGTTTCCTGAGCTGTCCCTTATTTATGCTGCTATAGGCTTAGACTGCTGGAGGACAAACTGACAACACTTTTTCACTCTGCTACTGTCTTCACTTACTCTGCTCAACCTGGTTTGTATTTGTAATTACTTTTCTATCATTAACATGTGGTTTTTTTTGTGTGTTTTTTATTTTATTTCAGGTACACCTGGACCTATATCTGGACCTACCATTCTGTGTTTGTTTATCTCTCCGTTCTGTCCTCTCAACCAGCCGGTGAAAGCAGATGGCCGCTTGTCCTGAGCCTGGTTCTGCTGGAGGTTTATTCCTTTTTTAAAAGGGAGTTTTTCCTTTCCACTGTTGCCACTGTGCTTGCTCAGGATGGGAGAATGCAACAAAACCGAGATTCAACTTGTCTGCTTGCTTCCTTAGATAGAGAACTTTACTAATTGGCTTTTATGTATGTGAATGTTCCTGTAAAGTGCCCTGAGACAACTTTGTTGTGATTTGGCGCTACATTAAAACACTGAATTGAATTGAAAACTCCTTTCAGTGCGAAGGAGCAGCAGCTCTACTCTGAGCTCTCCCCCAGATGCCAGAACTCCTCACCCCATCTCTAATGTTGAGATCTTCCACCATACAAAGGATGCACTGGTGAAGATACGAAGATGCTCAGCCCCCTTTGTTTCCTGTGTCCGTTCTCATTTTCACCCCCAGTCAGCCTACCCAGTGGTTATTCAGCCAGCATCAAATATTGCTGCCACGCCAGCCTTTTGTTTTGTTTATTTAAATAAATTGGTTTATTTTAGGCAGCACGGTGGCACAACTGGTAGAGCTGCTGCCTCTTAGTGAGAAGGTTACCCTGGTTCCAGTCCCGGTCTGGGGGCCTTTCTGGCTGGATTTTGTATGTTCTCTTCGTACATGCATGGGTTTTCTCCGGGTACTCCGGTTTCCTCTTACAGACCAAAAACATGCATGTTAGGCTAAATTGTCCCTAGGTAAGAGTGAGAGAGTGAATGATTGTTTGTCTCTAGGTTCCTTTTGATGGACTGGAGACCTGTCAAGAGTGTCCCCTGCCTCTCGCACCGTGATAGCTGGATATGGACACCAGTGACCCATGTGACCAAAAAAGGAAGAAGTGGGTAAAGATGATAATAATTAATGGATGGACGGTTTATTTTACTTAATCTCCTCATGTTTGTCTGTCTCTGGGTCCAGGCCTTTCATGGACCAAGATGGACTCACAATAAGGTCAGGAGTGCAGATGCTGAACGTCTTGTCAGCGTCGTATTTCTGGGAATACAGAACGACATAACAAGGGAAAAAGACTCAACATGAAGAATCTTCCAACATTTAGGTATACATTGATTTTTCTTTATTTCTACTGTATTTTTGTGTCATCACAGGGCGAAAGTTTACAGAAATAGTAAATAGTGTATTTCTGTTAGATCTATAGCAAGTACATGTTGTACTTGAAAGCGCCATTAAGCCAATTCACTGACCGTATGTATTTTTACTACATATTTTATCCAAGCTTAAGGCCAAGCTCTAATCGCTTTTCTCCACTGTTTTACGACTAGATTGCTTTTTAAAGATCTGTTGCAGAAAAGAAAAAATAAATTTAAAGTAGCATCAAGTTGGAATGACAATGTTCGTGTTCAGCTCACAATATAACAAAATATTATGGTGCATCAATTTTATTTGTATCTTTAATTACTCCATCTGATGAGTCTAGTTCTTACAATTATGCGACCGTGTTTTTACAACAAACTAATTTTCCTGCTTTGTTTAGAAACAACAGAGGTAACACCAGACTGCTGGGCAGCAACGTCCAAGACACACCTGCCATAATTAAACACCCATTACTTATCACTGATAAAAACACAAGTTTCCATATTAGACTCCCTATAAATCTCAACATCAGTGTTCCCAGTATGGCAGCAACTGTATAAAATGATCTTTGCTTTGATTGGTCAACTCTCTCCCTGTCCCCTCCCTGATCTCCAGGGCCTGGACGAATCAGAGCACAGAGAACAGATATGGTGCAGAAGAAAACTACTAACAAAGAGCCAATGTAGAAGGAGTAGTCAATGATGTTGAGTGCTTCTGTCATCAGCAGACTCAAATAGGCAAAGGATAGCAGCCACACGCAACCAATGATGACATTTCTGATTTGGACGGCTCTTTTATTTCTCAGGTTCACGTAGGCGATGGGATGAACTACGGCCAGGTAGCGCTCCAAACAAGTCAGGACATGGAAGAGTGTCTGCCCATACCAGTTAATGTATAAAAAACACATTCCTGCTAATAATATATTTGAATCCTCCAGGTTGGTAATTGAAATAGAGAGGAGCAGGATGTAGCCAAATACGCCAAACAGCTCTATGACAGCCATGTGGTAGGTGAAAACGTCAGAGTGATGCATTTTGGCTGCTGAGGAGGTTGAGGAGGAGACACTTTGCCTCCACTGCTTCACACCATGATGCAAGATGAAGATCATGATGGGGAGGGGGATGAATATGTTGGCGACGTTGGTCACGATAAAGATGAACGAAGACGGCTTGATGACGAAGCAGTACATACTGTGGAGATAGTTGATGGAATGATGAAGAGAGTTGTTGGAGGATAAGGAGATCACAGACATCTGATAAAAGACGAAATGAATAATGTAGTGATTTGAACACAATTTCAAGATTGTTTGGTAGAATAAAAACTTGGGTTCAGTAAAAGGATAAAAGTTGGGGTGCCTTGGTTTGAAAAGCTTTTACATTGAGTCCATCATTTAAAATGACTCGGAGTACTTCTATACCTACATCTTCTGCTCCTCCTTTTCAGTGTCCTCTGCTTTTTTCCTCATCAACTGCCTCGTTTTGCTCTACGCCACGTAAGATGACTTGACGAAGGAAAATCTGCCCAGAAAATTGTGCATGAGCTCAGTTTTCTGGTCAGTCAAGTCAAAATGCCACTTGATTTAATGTAATTTAATGCTCCTACAAGAACCCTGCAGATGTTGGATGCTGTCTATCATGGTGCACTAAGATTCGTAACTGGCTGTGATCATCATACCCACCACTGCACCCTGTATTCACTGGTTAACTGGACATCATTAACTTCACGCAGACTCTCTCACTGGTACATTTTCATCTTTAAATCACTTCTTGGTCTGCTGCCTTCATACATCTCCTCCTACATGTCTCTGTGTGAGTGCAGCTACAGCGTGCGCTCTCAGGACATCATTACCTGCAGTGTTCCCTCAGTGAGGACTGAACTAGACAAAAGGGCCTTCTCCTACTCCGCTCCTGTTTCCTGGAATATCTTGTAAAAAGATCTGAAGCTCTCGACCTTTGACCTCTCTAAGTGTCTTTAAGAATCTGTTGGACTCCTGGCAGGGACCAATGCAGACATGTTCCTGTTTTTAGTTTTCTACACTCGCCTTAGAATCTAGCTGTTTTTTGTTACTTTTTCTTTTAGCCATCCTATCTGTAAAAAACAAAACAAAAACCTGTATTATGACTTTTTATAATTGTTTATTGTTGTTGCTGTTGTCCATTGTTGTCATCTTTTTTTGTGAAATCAGGTCTCTCTTGTAAATGAGTCATCGAGGCTCAATGGGATTTATCTGTCTAAATAAAGGTTGAATAATTATTTAAAAGGTACATTTGTTTATTTAATGGAACTTTTAGTTATTTAATTGTGCTATAATTGCATAATTGTGTTGAATGTTAACGATTGTATATTTAATGACTTACTGATATATTAAAAAAATAAATGTATCATTTAATTATTTATTGATGCATTTATTTAAACTGGACTTTTGATCAATTGTGCATTTAATAATTTTATTTAATGATTTAGTGATGTATTAAATATTTAAATGTATTAATTAATGGGACAGTTATTGGTACATTTATTTATTTCATGGTGCATTTTAATTATTTATGTAATAGGATATTTATTTATTTAATTGGACATTTATTTATTTCATGATGTATTTATTTAATTAATTTTGCCACATTTCACCCTCCATAATTCTGAGTTGTCTACAACAGGTAAATTTCCATTACTTCCAAAGTAGATTAGACCATCAATACAAGATAATTCAAGCATTATTATCCAATAAAACTTCTGAGTATTAGTATATCTTGACTTATCAAGAATAATACTAAACATTCTTCTGAACGTGACATGAAATAATTAAATTTAGATAATATTTTGGGTACAGTTTTTGTACACAAGCCTGGTATTTAAACTTTATAGAATAATTCCTAACAGGTCGATGATAAATTGTCAAGCAACTTTTGTATTGTGTTAATTCTAATTTATTTTTTTTATAATTTTGTTTTGGATATGCACTGAGAATTTCACATGCTTTTGAAAGTTCAATATTTCACACAATTCTAAGTTAGATAATCGTGAATTTATGTAATTATTTTTAAGAATGAATAAATAATACCAACCTTCTTTTATTTGTATTGGAGTTGTTCGTTTTTTCGGGTCTCTTGTCTGGTTGTATTGTGTCTCTGAATACTTGTTTTAAAATGAGCTGCAGATCATCACTGCACTTTGTCACTGTAAAAGTGTTGTACTGTCACCCATAAGTCCCCACCCCCTTCACTTTTTATTAAAACGAGTACATTTGAATTTCCTGTTCACAAAAACTATACACAGCGTGAGGAGGAAAACCACTTAATTCTGACCAATGTAACTTTATCTATTTACAACTGCACTTGTCTTTGTAAATTACATTAATAGTTTTGATCATTTGGAGTTATCTTACAAACATGGGAACTTATATTAAAGAAATTTTCTATTGTTTTTGTCCCTCAAACTGTTTGTTCAAGAAAAAGAAAATGCTTTTGTAAAGTTACAGATGAAATAGCATTCAAAAAAG
This sequence comes from Nematolebias whitei, assembly GCF_014905685.2. NCBI lineage: Eukaryota > Metazoa > Chordata > Actinopteri > Cyprinodontiformes > Rivulidae > Nematolebias > Nematolebias whitei. Next base: position 40,700,938 of record NC_056498.1, read on the forward strand.
GAGAGGAGACAATTTGGACATTTAGGATAAGAACAAATATCACGTTGTTGTGGTTTTGTTTGTTGTGTGCAATTTTAAACTAAATATTAAGTAAAAAGTTTAAAATAATTTGAAAACACCAGAAGTTTTCCTCAGAATGTATTTATTTTTTGTTCAAACAATAAACAATACATAAAAGATAAAGATTGTTTGTAGTTATATATATTTTTTGAATAAGGGGTTAGGTATTGCAAGAATTTTCTGCTTCTTTCTGCACCCTTTTCATTCAGTCTTTTTCCTTTTAATGATTAGTTTTTTCTTTTAATTGAATGACTGAATGAATAAATTATTAATCAAATAAATAAAGAGGGAGCGAAAAAGATAACGAGAAGGAGACTTGACAAAACTTTTATTTACATCATTTGGGGGACAACAACAATAATGGTCCAACAATGACGAACATCATTAACAGAAAGATCCTAAATGGGCATTAATTCATTAAAAATCCATTTTTGTTTACAGTTAAAAATACTTTACATAAAACCCAATATTATATTACAGATAACCAGCATTTTTTAAAATTAAATATAAATAAAAAAAAACATCCTCCCTCAATGAGGCAGGAGCTCCAGAGGGCGACCAAGAGGCCATCAAGCACAAAGCAACAGTTCAGGGGTACGGCCGGGAAGCCGTTCAGCACCATAAAGCAGGTCCAGCAGGTGGCCAACAATGACAGTCACCCTGAGAATCCAGGACCGACCAGGACACGGAGGAAGGAAGACTAGGGGAACCAAGGATTCTGCAGCTATCATGGCAACTTCTGTGGCTACAGATGTTAAGGAGGCGTCTGTTGCTACAGTCTTTGTGCTGGTGACGTGAGGGGCATCCTCCAGGATCCCCCCGAAACAGACGTGGGAGGGGTCGTCCAGGACCCTCCCGGAACCGGAAATGTGAGGGGCATCCTCCAGGACCCCCTCGAGACAAGAGACATGGGAGGGGTCCTCCTGGACCCTCCCGGAACCAGAAACGTGAGGGGCGTCCTCCAGGACCCCCACGAGACAGGAGACATGGGAGTGGTCCTCCAGGACCCTCCCAGAACCAGAAACGTGAGGGGCGCCCTCCAAGACCCCCTCAAGACAGGAGACGTGGGAGGGGTCCTCCAGGACCCTCCCAGAACAGGAAATGTGAGGAACGTCCTCTAGGACCCCCTCGGAACAGGAAATATGTGGTGAGGTCTTGGAACTGGACCCCGCAGGTTCTGGACCTCTTGCAGTTCTTAAAGACTCAGGGACCGCTGCAGGTTCTGGAACCTCAGCTGTAAGAGCTGCAGCTAGTGATACGGGGGCCTGAGGAGCTGCAGCTGGTGACATGGGGTTCTGAGGAGCTGCAGCTGGTGTGGAGACCTCCGTGGCTGTGGAGGTCTCTGTAGTGGTTGGGACCTCTATGGATGTGGAGGCCTCTGTAGTGGTTGGGACCTCTGTGGATGTGGAGGTCTCTGTAGTGATGAACACCTCTGTGGCTGTGGAGGCTTCTCTGGTCATGGATGCTGGGTTCTCTGCCACAGGCTGTAGGTTCTCTGTTGCAGGCTGTAGGTTCTCTGTCGCAGGTGCTGGGACCTCGGCTGCAGGTGCTTGGACCTCGGCAAATTCACAAGGGGAGAGAGAGTCTGAAAGGTTCTGATACTCTGTTTTCAGAGCATTTACCATAGAAAAAAATGTGGGAGAGGTCTGGGATCTGCAACAGTCTGGGTTTAGATGTGAGCATGTCCTCCATGATGGCATACTGTAGGTATTATGTCTAATGAGGGTCTGGGTTAAGGGAAGAAGCATCAAAAAGTCTCTGGAGCTGCTGAAAAACAGCAGCGACCTCTTCAGGTGTTCTTTCATTAGAGCCCCCTGTAGCCATTGGAGGATCTGTGTTTCCTGTAGACGTGCGAGGGCTTGGACACACCCCCTTCTGAGAAAGTCTCCTCTGTGCTTTCGCAGAGCCCGTCTGATAGGCAGGCAGACAGGGGCTCTGGTACCCCCCCCCCCCCCCCTTTTTGAAATTCTCCTCAGCTCTTCTGACAGCTTGCAGGGAGATACTGAAGGAGGGAGGGGTTGGATCTCAGAATTCATCATCTTCTTGGGTTGTTTATTTCTCAGACGGCGGCGACGCGGGCTGAAACCAGAACCGGACCAGAACTCCTCTGGCTCGGAGTCGGAGGAGGTGGACCACAAAGAACACACTCATGGAAGAGAGTGAGAAGAAGCCGGTCCAAAAACCACACGGCCGTCTATTTGCCTCCTCCTCTCCTCTCCAAGAGCGGAGACGGAAGGATCTCCTCCTCGGGACTGTGGCATCTCCGGATGGGTTCAGTCCGGAACCCGCTCACATGGATGACGGCCGCTTCCTCTAGAGCTGGAGCCATCTCCTTCGGCCACTGGGTGGTTCGATTCTTCCGGGTCTTCTGCCTGCTGGGTTCATTAGATGGTCGGGGCATACTGTCAGGATTTAGGGTGTGCTGTGAGATGAACCCAGTTTGCAGGCAGAACTCAGAGGCACGAGGAGTAAAATGAAATGAAATGCTTGCTACAAAATAAAGATGCTGAAGTGGCAGCTACTTACAAAACCTAGGAACGAGGGAAATACCATGGAACCAGGGAAACCAGGAGACGAGACAAACACCAGACGATCAGACGATGCCCCGACAATGAGTGACACAAAGACACAGACTTGTATACAGACACAAACAGAGTGGCAATCACAAACTCCTGGATGACACAAGGGTGGGAATAATCAAGATAATAAACAAGGAAACCAGGGAGTGTAAGGATGGGGACCTGCCACTAGAGGGAACCATCCTTACACTCTTTCCCAGCTCAGACTGCCAGGAAGGTTGGGATTCCTTCTCACTTCCCATTTTCCTACCAGGCATCCATTACTTTTCCCCCAATTTACCTTGGCTGAAGAGCCCTTTTTATTTATAGTAGGACACTGTCTTAGCTCCTGTGTGTCTCCCTGACCTTGGACAAATATATTTATGTCATCAGCGTATGCTGACACCACAATGGGAGAAGCTAAAGTTGAATTTGTTAGAGAGAAACCCTTTAGTCTACTCCTCAGTCTATTCAAAAGAGGTTCAATGACTAGACTGTAAAGCTGACCTGGCATTGGACAGCCCTGCCTGATTCCTCTTTTTACTGGCACCAGAGAGCTCAAACCTTCCCCTACTTTCACAGTGCAGCACGCCTCACTATACAAGAGCTTTATCCATGTCAAAAAATTGTCTCCCACACCAAAAGCTTGCAAAGTTGAAAAAAGAAAATCGTGATCTACACTATCGAAAGCTGAGTGAGTGAGTGAGTGAGTGAGTGAGTGAGTGAGTGAGTGAGTTAACAAAATATTTTGAATAAGTTTTCATTTTTCTTGTTGTGTTGTCATATAGCCTCTATGGATGGATAAAATTCTACGAACAACAATACAGCTATGAAGATCTGATTCCATTGTTGTACTTCTTCATGTCATTAACACATGTTCATTTATCAAGTTTTCCCATAAATTTGTTTATGATGCAAATGATGCCCATCTGATTTGCACATAGTGGGACACCAACACATGGAGCATGTCTAGTCTTTGATTTCTGTTGGTGAGTTGCCTCTTACAATAATTGATTCAACATTCAGAAAATGAGGGCTTCCCCTCTCATTTTCACCAATCTTACAAGTATTTTGCTACATATTCCAAAATATATTAAGGGATAAATGACAGAACTGAAAGAACAAAATCATGACAAAATTAAATACAATTTTTCATTTTTTTAATAATTTTTTTTATTGAGCAATAAGTACAGTACATAGCAGGTACACAATCAAAATAAAACAGGGATTGTTCGGGTGTTTTAGTGACTGATTATGTAACCGTAGTCCTTAAAATCACCAAATATTTTATTGTATGTTTTTCATGCAAATAAATTACATTATTTACATTTAACAAGTGAGCTGGACTAAGGTCAGGTGGAGCAGTAAAAGTAAGCAGATTCTGCACGACAGCCTCACTAAGAAGAGACGGGAAGACGCTCGGGAGAAAGAACTGATAAGGTTTGGTGGTTTATTTATCTCACGTAATATTTATTTTGTTTCAAAGCTCTCCACAGATATTACCTTTGTTACATTTAACTGACTTTTAAAGGAAATTTATGAAACACAGTAAACCAAATTAGGAAATGCTCTCTTATAAAAACCCTTACATATTCAATATTTCATTCAAAGTATCTGACTTTTCAGAATACAAGAGGAAATGTAGAAATATGTTACTGTTAAATCTTCCTGCTGTGCATATGTCAGTGAGTATACAACTTAATCATTATGATCCTCTATTAATATTTAATACTTTGGGCTTTAAATGTTTTCTGAGCAGTTGTTGTGGATGGATATGATCTTGAACTGAAATTATTTTAGAAGAGATAAATTTAATTAAATTTGAACTCTTTATTAAAAGCGGTATTGATGAAATCTAATTGGTGAGACGATGTTGTAATAAACATTCATAGTTTACCTAATAAACGTTATAACTGCCTTTAAATTAACAATATATTAAGCAAAATCATTCAGTGAACAATCATGTTATCAAAACAGGACTCTGACATTCAAACCACATCTTTTATCTATCTCTATCTCTATATCCGTCCATTATGTGTATATATATATATATATATATATATATATATATATATATATATATATATGTATGTATGTGACTCTAAACCATGCATTATTTGATTGTCTATCAAGTTACCTCTAATTTTCAAGTTTTTTTAACCTTAGTTTTTTGCATCTGCATAATGACTTGTGTTGCAAGAGGCAGAAGGAAATATGTTTCTCAGTCACCACAATAAAACACATTTAAACATTCATAACCCTTGACTGAGAACTCTCTGATATTGTGTCATTCTGTTTTCCAGATATGTTGAAACAATCTTCATCATTCCTAAATGAGTCCATTCCTCAACCCAATAGTTTGCTTTTTTCGTCCTTTAATGCAAGCATGCATTGCTTCTTAGTCCAACCAACCTCCATGTTATTTGCGGTATTCTATGTTGTCTTCATCCTCATCATCCTCCCCCTCTGCATCCTCATCTTCTACCACGGTCAACAGCAGTGGCAGAAAAACTGTCTCAATGCTTCAACACCATCGATGAGTCACAACGACTGCTTCACCTACCAGCTAGCCATGATGGAGGTGTTCGGTATCATTGGTTGTTTCCTGTGCTGCTTTGGAATCTACTGGAACAATTTCCTCCTAGTATCTGTTGGTTTGCTTCCATGGTCGTTTTCATGGTACGGAGAGACATATTTTCACATCCTGACATGTCTGGAGCGCTTTCTGGCTGTTGTACATCCTATCACCTACCAGAGCCTGAGGAAAGAAAAAGGAATCAGAATTAGACAAAAAATTATTGTTTTAGTTTGGCTGCTTTGTATTGCTGTGACTTCTTCAATGGTTGGCAAAACTATCGTTGCAAATTCCTTGGTCATGATGTTGGGCCTGGTAGTCGTCGTCTTCTGTAGTCTCTCTGTCCTCTTTGTTCTAAATCATCTGGGTTCAGGAGGTAAGAAAAGATTGGGGAAAAGACCAAACAAAAGGATTCAAACAGCATTCTACACCATTCTGGTCATACAGGGGTCACTGATGCTAAGGTTTACAGCAAGTGTTATTTGGTTCATTGCAATAACCTTAGACTTAAATAACAAGTGTCTACTCATGGCAAGTGTGGTTTGGCTGTGTCTGCCCAGCAGTCTGGTGCTACCGCTGCATTTTTTACACAGAACTAGTAAAAAACTGTCCTGGAACAACAGTCAGGGGGCAAAAGAAGTGCAAAAGTAAAACCACCACAAGAATATATAAGTACAACATTTTTAATGAGTTATAGAAGGCCCATAATACCCCTCTCCATTTTTTGTTTTTTGGAATAAATAAATAATAAAACAAGGGTACCACGTACGGTATATCATACGCCCGTTGACAATACAGCAATACAGGAATCTATAGCGGTGGCCCAGCCAAGCAAAGACCTTGTTTAAAATTTTAATTTGATTTGTGACCTTGACCCTGGAGCTGGGGTGATGAAAAGTTTGTAACTCTCCATCTATGATGCATACATATATCAAGTTTTGTTAAATTATCTTGAGCAGGTCACAAGTTGTATAGGACAAGAAAAAGAGAAAGTTTACTTACAGATGGACGAATGTATACTATACCATAATATACCTCGCCTTTGCTGGGAATGTAAAATTGTCCAGAATAATATCTGTTTTAAAATCATTATGCTGAATCTTGATTGTGATATAAGAAAGTATTTACTCATTTATCTTTAGATGAAACATTTAAAGTTTAAGGTCAGATGGGTAGATAGAATTGGCATCAGAAGCATTTGTAAAGGGGACACACTGGTGGGGGAGCCTGAGGGTCCTCCCCCAGAAATGTTTTGAATACAGTAGATGCCATTTCCTGCATTTTGGCATATTTTAACAGCTTATTAAACTTCTACGTTTACAAACCTAAGCAAACACGATTCAGTAACTATTTCAGAGAGCGTGGCACAACAAGAAGAAGCCTGACCAACAGTTCTCCTTGTGTGAACAGAGCACGCTCCGCTTCTCTCACAAATCCTAATACCAACCGCCGACACTAACGTAGCACTAAGCTAGCGGCGTTTAATGCAGATGTGCTACAGACGTAGCACCCTGTTTCTCTCACGCATTCTAATCCCCCCACCCCGGTCAACAACTGCTGGCACTAATATAAACATTAAGCTAGAGCGCAACACAGAGGTGTCTCCCCCTCATCCCCCAACCCCATCCACAAAATCCCCCGAAGAGAGCACCCTACCAAGCCAGGTGACCTCGGAGAAACACTGCAGTGTGATGAGTTGTAGGTAACCAGGAAAACCCAGAATGGACTTTTAGTGGTTTGGGTATTCTCCTGTTAATCAAGTGGCATGGATTTGTTCCTGAAGAATCAAAAATATTACTGGGTGAACTAATATTTTATGGTAACATATAATTGATGCAACACCTACGGGAGATAGTCCAACGGACTGGGGCTTCCTTTACAATAATGAGGGTGTTGCTCTGGTTTGTTCTGATGATGAAGGAACTGAGATAAGATGCAAAGTTCTCAATTTACTGGTCCATCTTTGTAAGTCCAACTCATAATTATGAGCAAACTCTTTCAATCCATAACCAGAAGAATGCCATCCTTGATACAAACGGCTGAAATAAGGGTGGCTGTCTTCAGCCATCAAGACTGGGTGAAGAACTTTTCTATTTAGGAGGAAGCTTGGAGTAGAGCCACAGCTCCTCCACATCTTCAATTATCAGCTTCTCCTACGTGAATCTGAGCACAGAGGGCATTTAATTCCCCGAGGAAGTTTTGAGTTTGCATTATTTCAATGAGACATGCCCATCAAACTTCCTGAGGGAAGCATCCAGGATAAGGTAATGGGTGCCACTGGCAAAAAGGATTTCTTGGTTTCCATATAGAACTTGTTACTTCCATGACACAAATATAATATTTAGGTAAAGTTGGTGTCAGAATCACTGATGCTATAAAGAGCTGTGAATCTATCACAGGCACTAAGAAAGTCGGTGTAAGAACAAAAGGAAGCATTGGTTTTCTGTGGGGAGATATTTCATGCTCACAGTTTGAACAGTAATTTAAAATAACATCAATTATAACAGAACTGAACATTTTTTTATGACTGTACAGATATTAAGACACATATTCTTTGTTGCTTTCACGTAAATAAAACTTGACAAAATTGGGATTTTATGTGTTTGTACTCAACTGCTCTTTGAGTATTTTTATATTTTATGTTTGAAGTTGTAATACAGTTTTAAAATCTTGATGTAATTTTGTAAATGTAATGAAATAAAATGCATAACCAAGGGCTAGGTTTGCAAATTAGCATTTGTCAAGACAACTTGCGTACAAAGCAACGCAAATGATGTTTCAACATTCAACTTTTTCTATCTTTGTCAAAAACTGATGAGCTGAACTAAACTTTGGTTGATTTTTGTTGTTTTTAAATGTGCTAAAAAGTAGCTTGACCCTGTCTTTCATGTAAATGTGCACAATTTATAGAGAGCATGGTTCATGGTGTTTCAATGTGTTACCAGCTGTTTGTTTGCTTTGAAAGTCATCCTGAACATTAAAATTGTTGCATACGATACTGATGAGACTTAAATATTGTGACATCATACAGAATTTGCATCACACCAAAAAATAAACCAAGGAGATTAAATAATTGAGGAAAAGGCTCAAATATATAATGAAATACAGAGAAGAACTGCAAAAATAAAACAGCAAAATCTTCACATCAGTGATGGGAGAACGAGAGGAAGTTGGTGTATAAAGTTTGAAAACCGGTGTAAATGATGCAGCATTGAAATAAAATGAGAACATAATATACAGGTGCTGTTCATAAAATTTGAATAACATGAAAAAGTTGATGTATTTCAGTAATTCCATTAAAAAACTGAAACTTGTATATTATATTAATTCATAACACACAGACTGATATATTTCAAATGTTTATTTATTTTAATGTTGATGATTATAACTGACAACTGATGAAAACCCCAAATTCAGTATATCAGAAAATTAGAATATTGTGAACAGGTTCAATATTGAAGACACCTGGTGCCACACTCTGATCAGCTAATTAACTCAAAACACCTGCAAAGGCCTTTAAATAGTCTCTCAGTCTAGTTCTGTAGCTACACAATCATGGGGAAGACTGCTGACTTGGCAGTTGTTCAAAAGATGACCATTGACACCTTGCACAAGGAGGGTAAGACACAAAAGGTCATTGTTAAAGAGGCTGGCTGTTCACAGAGCTCTGTGTCCAAGCACATTAACAGAGAGGTGAAGGGAAGGAAAAGATGTAGAAAAACTTGTGCAAGTAATAGGGATAACCACACCCTGGAGCGGATTGTGAAACAAAACCCATTCCAAAATGTGAGGGAGATTCACAAAGAGTGGACTGCAGCTGGAGTCAGTGCCTCAAGAACCACCATGCACAGATGTATGCAAGACATGGAACAAGCAGTTTCTGCCATGGCAAAGCTGCCGACTTTATGTGAAGGATTACTTTGTGCTTCAAGCTCTCAGACTCAGCTGATTTGCAAGCTCAACCATAAGCTGGAAGCCATTTATGAGAATCGTAGGCCACTTGCGTCTTCTGGAACCCACCAGCATGTTGGAATCCTTCTTGGAGAAGGCTAATAAGCACAGACCCGCGGAAAGCCCACAAATCTGGCCACTTTGGATCATTGAGAGTACCAGCAGAACTCAAGGCTGATGAGATAAACTGTCTGCCTGCACAAAAACAACTGTGGCTGATCTGAATCTGGCCTCCCTGTTTGGCCTCGAATGGGTCAACTTATTACAACTTATAACAGTCGATAACAATAGACAATCATAAAAGAGGCATACATTTTTTTTGTTTGTTTTTATAAACTAAAATAAAATGACAACCAAAAGGAAAGTCCAAAGGAAAAAGTTGAAAAAAAAACCCCAGCTATATTATAAATTAGTGTAGAAAACTAAAAACAGTGACATGTCTGCATTGATTTTTGCCAGGAACTCAACAGATGTTTGAAGGCACTTAAGAGAGGTCATTGTCGAGAGCCAAAAGCCAGTTAAAGATGTTGGCCAGTACCTTGCAGAGCTGATCAGCACAGTTTCTCAGCACCTGCCCCGGGATGTCTTGGCCAGTTACCTTGTGAGGATCAATCCTCCTGAAGGTCCTCCTTACTTCTACTGTCATCACGCTGAGGAACTTCTCCTCAGATGGTGAGGAGAGTCTGGTGCTAGATGGTCTATTTGGATCTTCAAAGCGGGCATAGAACCTAAGAGCATCAGGCAGTGATGGGTCCCTAGGGCATTGTGCACCTCTGCTGTTATAGTCTGTGATGCACTTAATGACCATCCACATGCTCTGTGGGTCCTGGGAGGAGAAATATCCCTGGATCTTCTGTGCATATGTGGCTTTGGCTCTCTTTATACCTGCAGTCATCTCTCTTCTAGCTCTCCCAAGTTCCTGAGTGTCGCCAGACCTGAAGGCATCATGCCTGGCTTTCAGCAGGTATGGACCTCTACGTTCAGCCAGGGTTTCTGGTTCGGGTAGCTCTTCACTGTCCTAGTGGTGGTGACATCTTCAGCAAACTTGCTGATGTATCAGAGGACAGCAGATGTGTATCCAGATCCAGTTCTCCCTCATTTACAACAGCCTCCCTGAAGATCTGACAGTCTGTGCCGCACCAGTGACCCCCACAATCCAAAAAAGAAGTTTAAGAGAGGATGGATGGATGGATGGATGGATGGATGGATGGATGGATGGATGGA
>NC_056498.1:40711315-40715422 GCF_014905685.2 Nematolebias whitei
GGATGGATGGATGGATGGATGGATGGATGGATGGATGGATGGATGGATGGATGACAATTCAATCTCAAATCTATTACAAAAAAGTTTACATTCACCAGTAACACTTTACAATAAGGTCCACAAAATTTAATTACCTACTTGGGAATGCCTCAGGGCCCTGTGATGGACTTGCGACCCGTCCAGGGTGTACCCTGCCCCTCGCACAGTGATTGCTGGACATGGGCACTGGCGACCCCCATGACCCAAAATGGAAGAAGCGAGTAAAAGATAATGGATGGATGGGAAAGCCTCAGGAAAGAATCAGGAGATAATGGGTAATTAACCAGTACTTACTGGGAAACGCACAGTCAAGCCTTATTAGGGAACTACTGGTTAGTTACCTTGCAAATGAAGAGGAACTAATTAAAAACTAATGGGTAGTTACCAAGGAAACTAAAGAGGAATGAATCGGGAGCTAAGGGGTAATTAACCAGAACTTACTGGGGAATACACAGTCAAGCCTTATTGGGGGACTACTGGTTTGTTACAACAGTAATAGAGGATAAATTTTCCATGTGGGTTCTGAATATATCCTGCACCAGTGAGGTCACAGCTCGTAATTGTCAAAAACCTGTTTTCTAGTGATTACTGATTTTATTGGATTTTCTCTTTTGTAAACCTACTGATGAAAGACATTAGCAATTTCCTTATCTTGTACTGGTGTCATCTTAATTTTGTCTGACTATCACTTTGCTCACACAGACTCATGTTCGTGCTGCTGTTCGGCATATTGTTTTTTTTAAATGTTTTTATGCTGTTAGTGCTTAGTGTATATTTAGTTGATGTTTTTCTTAGTTCATATCTTAGATGTTATTACTGTTTTTTCTTTTACATTTTATTGTTGGATGTAACTGGGACCCTATGTACACATTTAGATTCCGCCACATGTACCACATGTGGTGCGAACGACAATAAAGAATATCTGAATCTATCACTTACTGATCACCAAATCATTGCCTGGATATTATTTTGTTAACAGACATAATGAAGCATCATACCAAGTACTGAGGAACCAATCATTGCTTAATCACTACCTGACCATTACCTACGGATTTGTTCATGTGGTAACAAACCAGTAGTCCCCTAAAAAGGCTTGGCTGTGTGTTCCCCAGTAAGTACTGCTTAACTACCCATTAGCTCCTAATTTGTTCCTGAGTCATTCCGTAGTAGTTAATCCCATTTTATGTACCTTATTGTTGTTGCCCATTCACCTATTTTTTTCTTAAACACTTATGTGCTTTGTTTTCTGAACAACATTAGTATGCCATCAGAACTTTTTTATTAAACCATTGTTTTGTAAAGTGATAAGTCGCTTGACAACACCAATCAAAATGTTTATCAGTTAAAAAAAACGTTGTAATAGTTTTGATTTTATTAACTATGAATATCTTACTGTACACATTACATTACTAAATGAGTAAAAAAGTGTTTGCTGTGTTTTATTTTTTTATTGCTATTTTTTTGTAGCAGGTAATTTGTTTTATTTGTAGTAATTTTTGTGGGGTAACTGGTTTTACCGTTGCTTTGTGACCTTTAGATGGATCCTTTGTTTTATGGTTCTAGGAATACTTCTTTGTTTTATTATCCACACACACGCCTGTGGGTTTTTAAAGCCACAGTTAATGTGTTTCTTTCGTGGGTGTGTTTTAGGTTCTCAGTGTTGTTGATTTAAGTGTTTTTTTTTTCCCCCTTTTGCAATCAGTCGTTGTTAGTTCAGTGCAAATGAACTATATTTGAATTCAAGCTAGACAGATGTAGAATGGAGCACCGATATAGAGCCAAAGCAGCATAAAAATTATGAATAAAAGAGGAAGGATGCACAGAAACTCAAACTGATAAGGTCAGTGAGCACTTTACTATTTGTTTTTATTAGTATTTTTATTAAATAAATGTGTGAATAATTAAATATTTGACAAGGTCTTAAATTCAAACAGTGGGTATGTTTTAAAACAAAATAACTCATTTATGAATAGGAAACCATGGCGATTACATTTTAACTAATTCTTAAACAATTGTATTGATTTTCTACAAGTGCTGGTCCTATGAATGAAAAAGTTAGTCGTGCAAGTGTAGCATCTGGCCCGAATAAGTTTAGGAAATATTTCCTTAAAGTATAATTAAGTGCCATATTGGTGTATTTATTACAAAAAACAAAGAGGTGTGTTTAGAATACTTACAAATATCAAAATATATATTAAATAGGTCCAAACATGTAGTATATATTTTAAGTGGTTTTTATTGGCGTGTCCGTTTCTGTCACAGACATGTTAGTAAACTCGTCAATATCCAATGATTCCTTTCTTGGTCTTCATCACGTCTCCGCTGAGCTCTCCTTCCCTTCGTACATGCACTGCTACAACTCCGGACCAAGTGCTTTTATCTACTCATCGTTTCTGATTACGCATATCTGCCTCCTCCTCCCTCTGAGCGTCTACATCCTCTATCATGGTTTTCAACAGTGGTGGCAAACGGGCTCTTCGTCCTCAGCAGCAACCATGAGCCACTCCGACTGTTTCACCTACCACATGGCCGCCATGCAGCTGATTGGTGTTTTTGGGTGTGCCGTCTGCTTCTATGGGATCTACAGGGCAGATATGAACATTTTGGTGTCGGGGAACATGACTTTTTGTATTAACTGGTTTGGAGAGATGTTCTTTCATGTGCTGACGTGTTTGGAGCGCTACATGGCTGCCGTTCATCCCATAGCCTACCGAAATCTGAGAAACGAAAGAGACATCAGAATCAGGAATATCGGCGCCGGCTGTGTTTGGCCATTGTGCTTCATTGCAGTGATGGTGGTGATGTTAAAAGTGTTCTTCTACATGGACATTTGCCTCCTGGTTTTATCCCTAACCGTTGCCTCTTTCTGCAGTGTCTCTGTTCTCTGGGTTCTGATTCGCCCAAGTCCAGGAACTAAAAGAAGAGGCCAGGAGGCTGTGGACCAATCAAAGCAGAGGGCGTTCAATACCATTATTACAATATTTGGAGTAATAGTCGTCAGGTTCATTTTCAATATTATCTGGGAAGTTGTGTATTTATCACAAGGAACTGAAGCTTGTGTGGTACTTACGTGTTGTACCTGGTTCAATATACCCAGCAGTTTGGTGCTGCCTTTGCTGCTTCTACACAGAACAGGACAATTTGAGTGTTTTAAAAATATCTTTAAATGCAGAACAGGAATACAACTGCAAACGTAAAACACTGCTGTTACAAGAACATAAACGATAAAGATGAAAGGGAAACACGTTTGCTTCAATGTTGAATGTTAGTTCAAGTTCAAGAAGCTTTATTATCCCCAAGGGGCAATTTGTTTCACAGTCAGTAGACACCAACAACATCCATACTAGGCAAGATATTAAGATATCCATCCATCCATCCATGACACATTAAGATAACAGTACAGAAATCATCTCTGTTTGTTGAGAAGCCTGATTGCTACACGTAGTGGTTCCCAACACTGGTCCTTGAGGAACACCATCCTGCATGTTTTAGTTGTTTCCCTGCTCCAACACACCTGATTCAGTGATTTAAATGTCACCAAGTTCTACGGAAGCCTGTTAGTCGCCCATTGATTCAAATCAGTTGTGTCAAAGCAAGGAAAGAACTAAAACATGCAGCATGGTGTTCATCAAGGACCAGGGTTGGGAACCACTAGCTACAGGGATGAATGAGTTTTTTAGTCTGTTTGTCCTACATCTGGGCAGCAGATACCTGCATCCAGATGGAAGCAACCTGACCTCACCATGGAGTGGATGATCAGGATCTGCCAGAATTAGCCTTTCCTTGTTCACTGACCTCACCTTGTGTAGGTCAGTGATGTTCTGTAGGGCTATTCCAGTGTTTTGCTGCACATCCTGACAATCCCTGTGAGTTTGTTCCTGATTTTGCATGTCAGAAGTCCAAACCAACGGATGAAGGTGAAAGTTAAGAGACTCAGTAAAATATTCTCATAAAAGTAGAATCAACATTAAAACCACAGAGCTTCAGATAAAAATACATTCTCTGGTGGGCCTTGTAAAAGAGTTAAATCTGGTCCTCTGGTCCTTTTTGAATGTCCAGAGCACCAGA
>NC_056498.1:40725422-40741185 GCF_014905685.2 Nematolebias whitei
ATCATGCACCATGGTCATAAGCAATGGCAACAAATGAGCTCTTCCTCCTCAGCAACAATGAGTCATTCTGACTGCTTCATCTACCACATGGTCACCATGGAGCTGCTCAGTGTACTGGGATGTTCTGTCAGTTGTTGTGGTGTCTACATGAAAGATTTAAACATGTTAGTGGTGGGGTGCTACTTTGTTGGCTTTAACTGGGTTGGAGGGATACTCTTTCATGTGTTGACATGTTTGGAGCGCTACCTTGCTGTTGTTCATCCAATCACCTACCTGTACCTGAGAAACGAGAGAGGTGTTAGAATCAGAAATGTTGTCATTGGCTGTGTTTGGCTGTTTTGCTGTTTAGGACTAGTGCTGGCAGTTTTCCAGGTATTTACCAAAGTGGAAATTTCCCTCTTGGTTTTCTCCCTTTCAACTGTGTCTTTCTGCAGCATCTCTCTCCTCTGGGTTCTGATTCGCCCGAGTCCAGGAGATAAAAATAAACGCAAGGAGAGCATACACCAGTCCAAGCAGAAGGCTTTCAATACCATTGCTGCAATACTGGGAGTGTTAGTGGTCAAGTTTGTTTTTAATATTACTTGGCAAGTTTTAGTTTTATCACAAGGGATAAACACTTGTGTGATATTTACCTGTTGTTCCTGGTTTAATGTTCCCAGTAATATGGTGTTACCTCTGCTGTTTCTTAACAGAGCCGGAAAATTCACGTGCTTGAAGAATATCTTTAAATGGAGACCAGAGATCAAATAAGCCCCTTCTGCTACAAGACAAAAAAAGATAAGAAAGATGAAAGGAAACTAAAGAATGACCACGTTTTACTTTGAATTGTCAGTTCAGTTGAAAAAGAGCTGAGGAACATGGCAAAATATTATACGACACATTTCTCCCATAAATGTCCAGAAGGGTTTAGTCAGCTGTTTGTGTTTGTTTTTTTGTTTGTTTGTGTTTGTTTTTTAATACCACATTCTTATTCGGTTTTCTCTTAAGTTTCATTGGATTAATTAATGAGTCCGAAAGCATTTAAAGTTAATTAAAACTTGAATTAAGTCGCTTTAAAGGCACTTATTTTAATTTTTTTACAAAAATGTGTAAATGTTTTTTAACCAAGTTTAAATTTCAAGCAACAACACAACAAGCCCCATGACTCAAGCAAGGAAACTCAAAACTTTTGCAAATGTTTTGAGATTTTTAAAGACGCCACTTAATCGCAACTCAATGAGATACTCGCTTACTGAATGACCAAAGGACTTGATTTTGCAGCTTTAGTCAAGTTGAGTTGAGTCCAATTTATTTATAAAGCACATTCAAAAACAGCAGCTGTTACCAAAGTGCCTAACAAGAAAAGACAATGGCAATCTAAATTGTATTTTAAAGCAATTTTATGCTTGAGTGGCTTAAGTTCACATAAACTTTTATTGATATTTTGTTCTTTAATAGCCATTTTCTTTCTGACTAGATTCAAATTTTGTGTTTGACCCCAGTTATCTGAGTAAATATCATATGTGAGTTTTGTTCCGTTGAATAAAGGAAAATGGAGAACAACTGAACTAGTTTTTGAAAATGGAAATGTTATTACATTAAGCTACAGTCTTGTACATTGAAACATTTCTGCTTAACAATGCAACAATATTTACTGTCAACAGACAACGATCTAAACAATTTATAGCTATTTTTTTTATTTGTAGAGTCAACAGAGACCAACTTTGATTGTCTAAAGTCCATGACTAGACCAAAAGATATTGAGCAACACTTTATTTTGTTTTGGAAGTTAAATTTATAAACTAACCTTAATGTGTATGTCTTATAAGATGATGGTAGCTGACAAGTAATTGATGTTGTACAAAAAAATCCTTACGCTGTCAGGATTCTTAGTCTTGAAATGAAATTTAAGCTCACTGGAGCTCTGACTGTGAACCAGTTATTGCTTGCATATGTGTGGATGTTGTGTTTTGCATGCTGTTTATCCAATGAATTGTGATTTTGCAAATCACAGTTTAGACAAAGATAGATTATGCTTTCTATGTTTGTTTTATTAACGCCTTTTAATCCTTGTTGATGCTCATTTGTTTTTCTTTGGAAGTACAAAAAGTACATTTATAACCTACTATAAAGTCAGAATGTTTGAGAATTACTGCAAAATAAGTTTCACCTTAAGTCATAAAACCTCATGTGAACAAACTTCTTATTGTGCTCCTATTGTCCTCTGAAATTTTGGAATCATGTATATTTTGATAAATTGATTTTATGAAGCATTTGAATTTTCCATTAAGGTAACACATTTTCTTATAAGCTGGTTTCAACAAAATATGTTTCCTATTCTAAATAACTTTAGGAACTGATATCTGTAGACATATCTGCTCTGTCCATGCACTTAGATTGTGTCGGTTCATGATCTCAGAACATCAAACATCCATCCAACAATCCAGTATCTTCTGCTTGTTCTGAAGGTGGGTTGCAGGGGCAGCAGCTTGAGCAAATAGGCCCAGACATCTCTTTCCACAGCCTCCTCTTCCAGCTCTTCTGGGGGTACCCCAAGGTGTTTCCAGGCCATCCGAGAGAAGTAGTCTGTCCAGCGTGTCCTGGATCTTCCCCAGGGTATCCTTCCAGTCGGACATGCCCAAAGCACCTCCCTAGGGAGGTGCCCAGGAAGTATCCTTACCAGACGTCCAAAGCACCTCAACGGGCTCCTCTCAGTGTAGAGGAGCATCAGCTTTACGCTGAGTCTCTCACTAAACTTCTTACTGTATCTCTAAGGGAAAGTCCAGCTACCTTGCGGAGGAAACTCGTTTCAACAGCCTGTATATGAAATTTCATTATTTTGGTTACTACTCAGAGTTTGTGACCATAGGTGAGGGTAAGACCATAGACCTATGGATAAACAGAGAGCTTCACCTTACAGCTCAGCTCCCTCTTCACCACAAGAAGAAGGAGCCAGACTAGCACAGAGTCTACAATACTGCAGCCGCTGCACCAATCAATCTGTCAATTTCATGCTTCATTCTTCCCTCAGCTGTGAACAAAACCCAGAGATACTTGAACTCCGCCACTTGAGGCAGAACCTCACACTCTTGACCCGAATAGAATAATACAACTTTTTCCAATTATATATATATATATAGAGAGTACCATGACCTGAGATTTGCAGGTTTTGATTCTCATCCCAGCCGCTTCACACTCGGCTGCAAACTGCTCCAGTGAGAGCTGAAGATCACGACACAATGACACCAACAGGACTAAATCATCTGCAAATAACAGAGAACAAATCCTTAGGCCACCAAACCAGATTCTCTCTGCCCCTTGGATACACCAAGAAATTCTGTCCATAAAAGTTATGAACAGAATCTGTGACAATGGGCAGGCCTGGCAGAGTCCAATTCCCATCCTGAAGGGATTCAACTTACTGCTAGCAAAAAAAGAAATTCTTGCACTGCTTATATATGGACACAGCAGTTCATAGCAATGGTCCCCCAATCCCATACTCATGGAGCACCCCCCACTGTGTACCGCAAGGAACATGGTCAAAAGCCTTCTCCAAGTCCACAAAACACATGTAGACTGGATGGGCCAACTCCTATGACACCTTGAGGACCCTGGTGAGGATAAAGAGCTGCTCCAGTGTTCCACAGCCATGCCAACCCTATGATAGCCAGAGTATTAAGGAACTCAGAGAAGATGTCATCCACCCCTGGGTGCCCTGCCACCATGGAGATTTTTAACTACCTCTGTGATCTCAGCCACAGTTATGGACAGACCAACCTTGAAGTCCTGTGACTCAGCTTCTTCTATGGAAGATATTGTGGTAGGATTGAGAAGGTTTAAGAAGTAGTCCTTTCACCTCCTGATAACATCACAGGTTGAAGTCACCAACACCTCACCTTCAATGAACACAGTGTTAGTAAAGAGCTGTTTTCCCCTCCTCAACCACCTAATGGTTTGCCAGAATCCCCTTTGAGTCTATCCAAGGCCTCACTGAACTTTTCCCACATCCAAACTTTTGCCTCAGCAACAGCCAAGGCTGCAAACCGCTTGGCCCGCTGGTACTCTTTAGCTGCCTCTTAAGTCCCACCAGCCAACAAGACCCAATAGGACTCCTTCTTCAGCTTGACAGCCCTTCTAACTCAGGGTGTCTACCACTGAGTTTCGGGACGGCCACTGCCAGAAGCACCAACAACCTTGTGGCCATAGCTTAAGGCAGCCACCTCAACAATTGAGGCATGGAACATGGTCCATTTGGACTCAATGTACCCAACCTTAACTGTAATGTGGTTAAAGCTCTCTCGGAGGCTGAAGATCTTTTTGATGGGTTCTTCTGCAAGATGGTCCCAGCAAACCCTCACTACACATTTGGGTCTACCAGGTCTGTTGGACATCTTCCCCCACCATCTGAACTAACTCGCTACCAGGTGGTGATCAGTTGACAGATCCTCTCCTCTCTTCACCCAAATGTCCAAAATAAATGTTCACAAATCAAATCACAAATGACACATCTACAAAGTCAGTCATTGATCTACGACCAAGGGTGTCCAGGTTCCAAGTGCACTTATGGATACCTTTTATGTTCGAACATGGTGTTTGTGAGGGAAAATCAATGATTAACACCGAATTCCAACAACAGAACGCAGCTCAAGTTCAGATCAGAGAGGGTGGCCCTCCCAATCTTACCCCTCCAGTACACACTGGATACTCTGAACTGCAGTTTGTCACATAGGCGTAAAATTACTATCAGAGCCCATCCCCCCACCTGAAGGCACAGGGAAGCTACCCTTTCATGTACCAGGGAAAACCCCAATACACAGGCACCAAGACGGACGGCTAAGAGTAGACCCACACAAACTCTGCACTTCTCACCATTGGGCAACTCCAGAGTGGACTAAGGTCTAGCCACTCTCAAGTAGTTTGGTTCTGGAGCACATGCTGTATATCGAGGTGAGCCCAACTATATCTAGTCGATACTACACAACCTCACACACAAACTCAGTCTCCTTCCCCACCAGAGAGGCCACATTCCATATCCCAAGAACCAGCTTTGGAAAGCCAGGATCAGAGCGCCAAGGCCTCCACCTTCATCCATTGCCCATGGTGCCATGCACCCAACTTTTATGGCCCCTACAGCAGGTGGTGGGCCCACAGAAAGGAAAACCCATGTTGCTCCTTGGGGCTGAGCCTGACTGGGCTCCATGGGTAAAGACCCAATCACCAGGCACTTGCTGATGAACCCTTCCACCAGGCCTGGCTCCAGAGTGGGGCCCCAGTAATCCACATCCGGGCAAGGGACACTGAGCTTCTTATTTTCTTCCCATGAGTTTTTGGAATCACTCTTTGTCTGGCCTGTCACTTAGAAACAATCTGCCTTGCAAGACTCTACCAGGGGAAATTAAAATTGCACCCAACAACATAGCTCCTAGGATCATTCAGGTACACAAACTCCTCAACCACGATAAGGTGGCGATTCAAGGAGCAGAAAGTAAAAAAAATAAAATTGGGCATCTAAATTGCTACGTCAAAATATATTTGCATAACTTAATTTTTTATATTTATTTTTGTAATTCCTTTAGATTACAAATTTTCTCTGTATTCATTTGGTATTAAATAAAATGTTACGAAAAACACAAACTGTTTTGCTATTTCAACTTTTCTGCTCTGATAATTAAAAGAGTTTAACAGATTTTTGCAAAACAAACCATCTAATCTGATCTCAATCCGGATGCAGTTTTGCTCTTACAACATTTGAGTTTTCCAGTTTTGTGCAGAAACAGTAGAGGTAAGATGACGTTGCAGGGCAGAGAGAAAAAAAATCTGACATCAACACACCACACTGCTCTAAGTATCCCATCTTTACTGAGTCATGTAAAACGTTAATAAAAATGTTTCCACCAAATCTGAAAACCAGCACTCCCAGTATGATCGTGATGGTACAGAATGCCCTCAGCTTGGTCCGGTCTGCATGTTTTCTGACGCTGCCTGCTTCTCCAGGTTTTGAACGGATCAGAGTGCAGAGAATAGAAACACTACAGAAAAACATGATAGTTAAAGAAGTGGAAACAAAACTGTATGAGACTATGAGGATTAAAAGATTAGGACTAAATTTTAAGAAACTCGTTGCCACAAAGGAAAGTAGCAAGACACAGGTCAAGGTAATATTTCTGACTCGGATCCCATTGGCGTTCCTCAGGCCCAGGTAGGTGACAGGGTGAATGACAGCCAGGTATCGTTCCACACAGGTCAAGGTGTGAAACATCATCTGTCCAGAAAAACTGATGGGGTAAAAACCAATACCCACCATCGCCACAACTTTTAGATTTGAGTGGATACCAATAAAGGTGATGGTGAAGCCGAAGATGCTAATCAGCTCTATGAGGACCATGTAGAAGGTGAAGAGGTCAGATGGGCTCATCTGTTTGCTCGAACCTTGCTGCCTCCATTGCTTGTATCCCAGGTGCAGGGTGAAGATGCACAGAGGGAGGATAACAGCCATGTTGGTCACAATGGCAATGTTTATGGCATAGACACAACTCATCGAGCTATAGCAGCTGTACATACAATCAAGGCTACCCTGTAAATCCTGAGGGGGATAAGTAGCAGAAGAGACATTGAAAGACGAAGAGGAGTTAACAGACATAACTACAAGGGTAGGAGAAACAGAGAAACGGAGCAAAGAGTTACAAACATTCTGTAAATATAGTGTAAGACAGTGCATTGTTGTCAATACGTAATAGCTAACATAGAGTATTTTCCATTAATCCTATTAATCCTCCATTTTCATCATACTCATTTTGCAATAAAGTTTGATTTAATGTGTGCTTATGTGTCAACTGTCTGACAAAGAAAACATGCATTTATTACATTTAAAGCAAAACATGGGCAGCACGGTGGCGCAACTGGTAGAGCTGCTGCCTCTCAGTGAGCAGGTCTCTGGTTCAAACCCCGGTCCAGGGGCCTTTCTGGGTGGAGTTTGCATGTTCTCTCCGTGCATGCGTGGGTTTTCTCCGGGTACTCCGGTTTCCTCCCACAGACCAAAAACATGCATGTTAGGCTAATTGGTAACTCTAAATTGTCCCTAGGTGTGAGTGAGAGAGTGAATGGTTGTTTGTCTCGTTTGTCTCTATGTGTCCCTGTGATGGACTGGAGACCTGTCCAAGGTGTACCCCGCCCCTCGCACAGTGATTTCTGGACATGGGCACCAGCGACCCCCGTGACCCAAAAATGGAATAAGCGGGTAAAGATAATGGATGGATGGATGGGTGGATAAAGCAAAACATTATACTTTTTGAAGAATCAGAATCACAATAAGCTTTATCATTGCACCGAGATACAACAAGAGAAGGGAAGGAGCATTGGTGGAAAGGTTTTAAATTATTAAAATCTTAGCTGTTGTAGATAGCTTTAATATGTTTAATTTTGGTACCACTTTGCAAAAACAATCCCCTTCTCAAAAATAGTGAGCCAACTGTCTTCCATACGATTTAGCCTGCATGAATTGTGGTTATTTGCAAGAACAAATAGCAACAACAGCTAAGTGTATCACTTCTTGTGAAGTCTTGAGGATTTCTAGAAATACTTTTATGATAATTCTGCCTCAGTAACTATGTAGATGTATATCTGCTTGAAATAAAAAAAATTATATAAAAAATATTTGTATGAAACTCTTTGAACGTGTTCAGATTTGAGTTGTTTTGAAAGAAATGTAAATCTCCATGGTGACCTTCATATGACAGGCTTCAGCTAATCTGTCTGATCAGAACTAATTTGTTTTTCTCCAAACAGAGGTTGATCAAAGAGTTATCCACAACAGGCAAGACTTTTATACTTCATCAACTTTCCACAGAACAATATTAAAAGGTTTGCACTATCCCTTTGGATGCAGGAATTTATTCATCTGGGAACCTCATATGCTCCCCTCAACTGGAAATGACTTTAAATACAAATATTTGCACTTAAAATTAAGCAATTTCAATTCAATTCAATTCAGTTTATTTCTATAGCACCAAGTCACAACAGAATTCATCTCAGGGCACTGAACAGAAACATCCACATACATAAAAAGTACATTAATATCGTTATTTTTGTTATTTATCTGAGGTTTTGTTCTTCTGAGTTAGTGACAATAGTGTTTTTTGTGAATTTATTTCATGAAATGCTAAAGATGTAAATGAAAACTAAAACATTATTTAATAAGTCAAGCCATTTTAAGGAAATATGAGTGCATTTTAACCTCTTAGTTAATATAAAAATTAAATTTAAATTAATAAATCAATACGTAAATATGATTTCCCACTATCTTCTTCTAGGATTTCAACAACAGTAGTCAACAATAAAATTATAAAATTAACACAAAATAATGTTTTAATTGTAGAGTATAAAAATGGCAAAATAGGAATATGTTATTTATTGTGTAAAATCAATAAAATGCACTTACGGTGTTTGTTGTTTCTGATCGTCTGTGTTTGTCTGAGCTGAGAAGTGATGTGTCACCAGCAGTTTTTATTTCTGACTCTATCAATGCCCAAGTTTAATTTACGATTCAAATAAGGTGCAAATTAAAAACCAGTGGCAAACCATCTGTGTTTCAGTGTTGATTTACTGTACAAACTGTGAAAACCTGATCCTTGACCAGTCATTTTCAGCCTAAAAGCAAAAATGGTTAAATCATGTCATCTGGACCAGTTTCATTAAGTGAGAAACATTTCGTCCCCCATCTGGAGGACTTCATCAGACTGTGGCCTGCCAAACAGATCTGTCCCATAGGTAGCCTTCATTGCTGTGTTGTTATTTACTTGGATGAGTGAGCTTACAAACCATCTTCAGCCTACGTTATTCTGTAATTTATATATTTATAAGGGGGAATTAATTTGTGGAATGGATAAAGATTTTCAAGTGGGGTGCACTTATGGACTGGCCCACTGACCCACCTGTTTTCAGCCTGTTTCCTGCCTGTTTCCCTCTTCTTTTAAAATTTAATTTGAAGTTTCACTTTGGTGGACATCTGAGGACTAGAAACAGCTGTGAAACTTTTTTTTCTTCTTCCATCCATCCATCCATTTTATTCAGCTTATCCTGGGTCAAGTCGAGGGGGTAGCAGTCTAAGTAGGGAGGCTCAGACTTCCCTCTCCCCAGCCACTTGGGCCAGCTCCTCCATGGGAATCCCAAGACGTTCCCAGGCCAGCTGAGAAACATAGTCCCGCCAGCGTATCCTGTGTCTGACTCTGGGTCTCCTCCCGGTGGGACGTGTGCAGAACACATCACGAGGGAGGCGGCCAGGAGGCATCCTAACCAGATGCCCGAGCCACCTCAACTGGCTCTTCTCAATGTGGAGAAGCAGTGGCTCTACTCTGAGTACCTCCCAGATGACCGAGCTTCTCACCCTATCTCTAAGGGAGAGCCCAGACACCCTGATCTGAGATCTCGTTCTTTCGGTCACAACCCAAAGCTCATGACCATAGATGAGGGTAGGGACGTAGATCAATTGGTAAATTGAGAGCTTCGCCTTTTGACTCAGCTCTCTCTTCACCACTACAGACCAGTACAGGACCCGCTTCCCTGCATACGCTGCACCTATTGATCCCTCACTCCATTTTTTCCTCATTTGCAAACAAGACCCCAAGATACTTAAACTCCTGCACTCCCTCCACTCTTCTTCCTTTTTCTGTCAGCTTTTCCCTCTTCAGGGGTCACCACAGCGAGTCATCCTTCTCCATATCACTCTGTCCTCTGTATCCTATGTTCTCACTCCAACTTTCTCCATGTCCTCTCTAACTGCATCCATTTGTCTCCTCTTTGTCTTTTTCCTGGCAGCTGCATTTCTAACATCCTTGTACCAATATACCCACTGTCCCTCCTCTGGAAATGTCCAAACTATTTCAGTCTGGCCTCTCTAACTGTATCTACCAGTTGTTCAATATGTGCTGTACCTCTGATGATCTCATTTCTAATCTTACCCATCCTTGTCACTCCTAAGGATAATGTCAATATCTTCATTTCTGTCACTTCCAGTATGGTCTTTTTGTCAATGCCATTTTCTCCGGACCATACAACATAGCTGGTCTCACCACTGTCTTGTAAACTTTTCCTTTGACACTCCTGAAACTTTTCTCCATCAACTCCATCCTGCCTGGACTCTCTTTTTCACCTCTTTTGTCAGAAAATCAGAGTCTCTGACACTCCCCCTTTTCCTGGACAGTGGACCACAAGTCATTGAAGTCCTGCACCTTAGAGACCTCTGCTCTTTGTAGCCTCACTGTTCCACTGGCCTCCCTCTCATTCACACATGCATACTCTGACTTAGTATGGCTGACTTTCATTCCTCTTCTTTCAAGTGTAGATCTCCACCTCTCAGTTCTCAACACAGATTACATCATCTGCAAACATCATAGTCCACAGGGATTCCTGCCTGACCTCATCTGTTAGTTGGTCTATCACCAGAGTTAACAAGAAGGGGCTCAGAGCTGAACCTTGATGCACTCTCACCTCCACCTTAAAGCTATCTGTCACTCCTACAGCACATCTCACCACAGTCCTGCTGTCCTCATACATGTCCTGCTGTCCTCATACATGTCCTGTACCAGTCTCACATACTCCTCTGCCACTCCAGATTTTCTCATGTAATATCACACCTCCTCCCTTGGCACTCTGTCATATGCTT
Organism: Nematolebias whitei; assembly: GCF_014905685.2. Taxonomy (NCBI): domain Eukaryota; kingdom Metazoa; phylum Chordata; class Actinopteri; order Cyprinodontiformes; family Rivulidae; genus Nematolebias; species Nematolebias whitei. The sequence goes on from NC_056498.1 coordinate 40,736,062, forward strand.
TTTCTAAATCGACAAAGACACAATGGAGTTCTTTCTGACCCTCTCTGTACTTCTCCATCAGCATCCTCAAAGCAAACATGTCATCTGTGGAGCTCTTTCTTAGCATGAAACCATACTGCTGCTCACAAATAGTCACCTCTTGTCTATGTCTTGCTTCCACAACTCTCTACCAGATCTTCATCGTTTGACTCATCAACTTAATTCCCCTGTAGTTGCTACAACTCTGTACATCACCCTTGTTCTTAAAATAGGCACCAGCACACTTCTTCTCCATTCCTCAGACATTTTCTCACCCTCAAATATGCCATTGAACATTTGAGTCAAAAACCTTACTGCCATCTCTCCAAGACATTTCCAAACCGCCACACTGCCTTGCCATTCTTCATTCTTTTCAGAACTTTCCAGACTTCACCCTCACTAGTCTTTCCCACTTCCTAGTACACAGTTTCTATGACATCTACTCTTCTTTCTCTGTCATTCTCTTCATTCATTAGCTCCTGAAAGTACCCTTCCATCTTCCCATCACACTCTCCTCTCTTGTTAGAATATTACCATTCCTATCTTTAACAAACCTAACGTGCTGCACATCCTTTCCAGCTTGATCCCTCTGTCTTGCCAATTGGTACAAGTCCTTCTCACCCTCTTTAGTGCCCAGCCTCCCATACAACTCATCATATGTCTTCTGCTTTGCCTAAACTACTCCCCTCTTTTCTCTACATTGCATCTCCTTATATTTCTGTCTCCTCTCTACAGCCATTTCCATTCTCTTGGTGAAATTCACCACCATCTGTCCTTCCTGGTTTCTTTCCTTGACACCAAACCTACCCGTCACTTCCTCATTTCCTCTGTTTCCTTCATCAACATGTCCATTCAGGTCTGCTCCGATCACCACTCTTTCCTCCAGCTGGGAATACTCTCCATCACTTCATCCAGATCTTTCCAAAATGTAACTTTCTCCTCCACAAAACATCTAATCAGTGGAGCATAACCACTGACAACATTTAGCATCAGACCTTCTACTTCTACCTTCAGGCACATCAACCTATCTGACACTCTTTTCACCTCTACTACATTCTTTGCCAACTCCTCCTTCAGGTCCACCCCTACTCCATTTCTCTTTTCATCCACGCCATGGTAAAACAGTTTGAACCCTGCTCCAATGCTGCGAGCCTTGCTGCCCTTCCACTTGGTCTTTTGGACACATAAAACATCTCCCTTCCATCTCTGCATCATGCCAGCTAGCTCTCTACCTTTGCCTGTCATTGTCCCCACATTAGAGTTGCAACCCTCAGTCCTACATTCTTCACTTTCCTTTTCTCCCTCTGTCGCCTGACACGTTTCTCTCCCCGTGGTCTTTGACTAACAGCAGTACAATTTCCGTTAGCAACCTTTTTGTCAACAGCACCGGTGGCAGTCGTTGTTAACCCAGGCCTCAACTGGTCCGTTATGGTTTCACTTCGATGAACTCACATAATGATTTTGGCAAAAGTGTTTTATGTCGGATGCCATTCCTGACACAATCCTCACCATTTACCCAGATTTGGGACCAGAACCAGAGATACACTGGCTTGTGCTCCTTAGTGACTGGTTTAAAAAGCTGTGGAACATCTGAGGCAAAAATAAAAACAAGCCAAAACAAACAAACAAACAAAAGAGAGCATTGAATATAATTTGGCTCATCCATATTGATCAAGACATTTTTATTTTCTGCTTTATTTACATCTCTGTTGCACACATAAAAACATTTTAAAAACAAACATACTTTTAAACACTTTACAAATTACTTTCAATTGTCGTGAAGACAGCAAGAGATTTTTATTTTACATTTTTCCCTTATATTTGATCTTGTTTTTAATTGTTTATATTTTGTTGATTTGATACTTTACAAATAGAAAAGTTTAAAAACTCTGGTATGTCTGAGTGCACAGTAAACATGGAGCTCTTCAGTCCGGATGATGTAGTAGCCTGTTTTGTGCATGTCTACTATTTCTTTGGAAAATAAAAACCCAAGCAAAAGAACAGGGTTTTTATTTTTCATATTTTAAGCTTTATCTGGATCCTGTCTCCAATAAACTGATCATTTGCTGAAATAGTGAATAAGTGAGAGAAAAGCATTTTGGGAAAACCTTTGGCCAAGCTTAATTCTTTCTCCATGCTTGGATATGCCGTTAAGTTGGATGATCTCTCCATCTAAAGGCCTGGTATGGGTATTACAATGTCTTTATTGTCTCCTGTGGAAAGCAAAAATCTAAACGGCTAAAAAATATTATTCCATCCATCCATCCATCTATCCATTATCTGTACCCACTTCTTTCTTTTCGGTTCGTGGGGGTCACTGGTGCCCATGTTCAGCCATCACTGTGTGAGAGGTGGGGTATGGGCAGGTCACAAATCCATCACAGGAATGCATAAAGACAAATAAGACAATCATTCACATCCAGAGGCAATTTAGGGTTACCAATCAACCTAACATGCATCAGGTGTAGTGAAGACAGGGCTTTTGTTTCAGGGCCACTGACATCCTGGGGGTTTGCTTACAGTGCCAAGACATTGTAAATACATAGTATAATCTGATTAAAAAACAGTTTAAATAAAGTTTAAATAGTGTAATAAAAGTTGATTTAAATATTTGAAAATGGCCAAATACACTTAGCATAAATAACAGAAAGAAAACAGTGCAGTTTTTAAAATGAAAAAACAAAACAACATTTGTGAGTTTATAACCTTTGAAATGTTGTGGTCTTTGCAACAACTGCTTTGAAATGAAATCTAGAGTTTATGTTGGTAAGCATTTTATCTAAATTATAGATTTTGATTTGGAGGACATACAAAAACTATTCTAGGGGCTAAGAGTAGACCCACACCATCTTGGCACCTCCCACCATGGGCAACTCCAGAGTGAAATAAGGTCCAGCCCCTCTCAAGGAGATCGATTCCAGAGCCCATGCTGTGCATCGAGGTGAACCAAACTATATCTAGTCGGTACCTCTCAACCTCACACACAAGCTCAGGCTCCTTCCCCACCAGAGAGGTTACATTCCATATCCCAATGGACAGATTTGGTAAGCCAGGATCAGAGCGACAAGGTCCCCGACTTCAGCTACTGCTCATGGCGCCATGCAACCGACTTTATAATAATAATAATAATAATAATAATAATAATAATAATAATAATAATTTTATTTAAAAAGCACCTTTCATGACACCCAAGGACACTTTACAGTAAGAACAAAGATCAACAGGAATAAATTGCATAAAGAATATAAAATACATACAGAATATAAAATGCATAGGCCCTTCCTGCAGGTGATGAGCCTACTGGAAGGCAGTTTTTGGAATCGCTCTTTGTCTGGCCTGTCGACTGGAACCAATTTGCCATGGGTGACTCTACCAGGGGCATATTTGCCCCCGACAGCATAGCTCCTGGTCATTCATGTGCACAATCAACCTTTATTTATACAGGTAAATCCCATTTGTCCTCCGTCAAATTTGGAGGACAAATTCCTCCATCCCTATAAGGTGGTGATTAAAGGAGTACAATGTAAAAATAATTAGGCATCTAAATTAATACGTCAACATATATTCACAAAACGGGCAGCACGGTGGTGCAACTGGTAGAGCTGCTGCCTCTCAGCGAGCAGGTCCCTGGTTCAAACCCCGGTCCAGGGGCCTTTCTGGGTGGAGTTTGCATGTTCTCTCCGTGCATGCGTGGGTTTTCTCCGGGTGCTCCGGTTTCCTCCCACAGACCAAAAACATGCATGTTAGGCTGATTGGTAACTCTAAATTGTCCCTAGGTGTGAGTGAGAGAGTGAATGGTTGTTTGTCTCGTTTGTCTCTATGTGGCCCTGTGATGGACTTGCGACCTGTCCAGGGTGTCCCCCGCCCCTCGCACAGTGATTGCTGGACATGGGCACCGGCGACCCCCGTGACCCAAAATGGAATAAGCGGGTAAAGAAAATGGATGGATATTCACAAAACTTAATTTTTATATTTATTTTTGTTATTCCTTTAGAGTATAACATTTTCTCTGTATTAATTTGTATTAAAGTGCAAAATGTTGTGAAAAATACAAGCATATTTGCTATTCTTCTTCTTCTTGTTTGATAATTAAAAGAGCTACAAGAGTTTTTCTAAACAAACCATCTAATCTGAGGTCAGAACAGACGCAGTTTTGCTCTTAAAACAATTGAGTTTTCCAGTTTTGTGCAGAAACAGTAGAGGTAAGATGAGGCTGCAGGGCAGAGAGAAAAAATAATCAGACATCAATACACCACACTGCTGAAAGTATCCCATCTCTACAGAGGCAAGTAAAACATTAACAAGAATGTTTCCACCGAATCTGAAAACCAGTACTCCCAGTATGATCATGATGGAACAGAATACTCTCAGCTTGGTCCGGTCTGCGTGTTTTCTTACGCTGCCTGCTGCTCCAGGCTTTGAACGGATCAGAGTGCAGAGAATAGAAACACTACAGAATAACATGATAGTTAAAGCAGTGGGAACAAAACAGTACGAGAAAATCAAGTACGAGAAAGTCGAGATTAAACCATGAGAATTAAAATTTAAGAAACTTGCCACCCCAAATGAAAGCAGCAAGACACAGGCGATGGTAATATTCCTGATTCGGATCCCATTGGCGTTCCTCAGGCCCAGGTAGGTGACAGGGTGAATGACAGCCAGGTATCGTTCCACACAGGTCAAGGTGTGAAACATCATCTGTCCACAAAAACTGATGGGGTAAAAACCAATACCCACCATCACCACAACTTTTAGATTTGAGTGAATACCAATAAAGGTGACGGTGAAGCCGAAGATGTTAATCAGCTCTAGGAGGACCATGTGGAAGGTGAAGAGGTCGGAGTGGCTCATCTGTCTGCTCGAACCCTGATGCCTCCACTGCTTATATCCCAGGTACAGAGTGAAGATGCACAGAGGGAGGATGACAGCCATGTTTGTCACAATGACAATGTTGATAGTGTAGACACCACTCCTCAATTTAAAGCAGTTGTAGATGTAATCAAGGCCACTCTGGAAATCCTGAGGGGGATGAGCAGCAGAAGAGACATTGAAGGACGAAGAAGAGTTAACAGCCATAACTACAAGGGTAGGAGAAACAAGGAAACA
>NC_056498.1:40741285-40742546 GCF_014905685.2 Nematolebias whitei
GAAGAGTTAACAGCCATAACTACAAGGGTAGGAGAAACAAGGAAACAAAGCAAAGAGTTAAAAACATTCTGTAAATATACCATACCATACCACTTTATTTATAAAGCACTTAAAACAGCAACAAGGCCAACCAAAGTGCTGTACAGACAAAACAACAGGTAACACACAAAGCAAAATACAAAATGAGGTAAATCAGAAAGATAGACATAAAAACGATGCAGATAATGACGACAAACCAGTGTGGAGCATACAGGATCAAAACACAGATCATCTGGTGTTGAAAGCTACTGAATAGTAGTGAGTTTTTAAACGGGACTTGAAAACCGAGAGGGAGGGGGCCTGTCTGACAAGCAGAGGTAACTCGTTCCAAAGTCTTGGTCCTGCTACAAAGAAGGCCCTGTCACCTCTGCGCTTAAGACGAGTTCCTGGAACTGTGAGGAGCAACTGGTCCGCTGACCTCAGGGAACGTGATGGGACATACGGTTGTAGCAAATCAGAGAGATGGCGGGGGGGGGGACACTTTACAGTGATTTGTAGACATACAGGAGTATTTTGAACTGGATTCGAAAGCGAACCGGTAACCAGTGCAGTGAGGCCAAAACTGGTGTAATGTGCTCTCTTTTGCCTGTACTGGTTAAAAATGGGGCTGCTGCATTCTGGACCAGTTGTAGTCGTGCAATGGAGGTCTGACTGATACCAAACAGGAGTGAATTGCAGTAATCAAGCCTAGATGTAATGAATGCATGTATTACTGTCTCCAGGTTCTTTTTGGACAATATGGGCTTCAGTTTAGACAGCCGCCTCAGCTGGAAGAAACATGATTTAACAATCATGTAAACATGATTGTTAAGTTTCAGGGAAGGGTCCATTATCACGCCCAGATTAGCGTCTATTTGTTTTTCTGACAGGGTTAGAGCGGAGAGGTCGATGCAGTAGTTTGTGATCGTGTCGTTGGGAGGGAACAACATGACTTCAGACTTATTTTCATTGAAACTCAAGAAATTTAAAGGCATCCAGTCCCTGATGTCAGCCAGGCAGTTGAGCAGAGGTTGAATAGAGCATGTACCATTGTGTCTTAGGGGGCAGTAAATTTGACAGTCATCGGCATAGAAATGGAAGGGCATGTTGTGTTTCCGGAAAATAGCACCAAGCGGCAGCAGGTATAAATAGAATAGGAGGGGACCCAGGATGGACCCCTGCGGAACCCCCCATTGAAGCTCTGCCTCTGCGGAACTAAAATCCTAGATGGAGACACAAAAGG
>NC_056498.1:40742646-40743557 GCF_014905685.2 Nematolebias whitei
GAGGAAGAGCTCATTTGTTGCCATTGCTTATGACCATGGTGCATGATAAAGATGCTTAAAGGAAGACAGAGGCAGATGTTGGTGATCAGGAATGATGAGAAGATGCTAGAGCTTGGTCCAGAGGTGTAGCAGTACAGGTATTTAGGGTACAATGAACCAAAGAAGAAAAAATGAGCATCAGGAATGGATCCATTGGTGGATGAGGAGTTTCCCGACATGTCTAGAAAAGAAACAAACTTGGTTAAAAAACAAATGTCTATTTCTCCTGAAAGTGAGACTTTAGATCCTCAGCTAGTCGACCTGAGCCTGATTCTGCCACAGGCTAATTCTTATCAAAAGGTGATTTGATTACTAACATAATGGATTGAACCCTAGAATGGAGACTGTTTCAAGGAGCTTGAAAAAAATACCTAAAAACTTCATTATATAAAGCACAAAATGATGCATGTGACAACTGAAACATGCACCCTGAGGAGAACCAGATGTTCTTATTCCTCACTGTGTGAAACATAGGCGTTGCAACAATTAAGTGTGAAGGCGAAAAATCCACTCCGAGTTTTCCTGATTACCTCCAACAACTCGCCACACCACATGCAGTGTTTCCCCGAGGTGGCTTGACGGGACCGGGGGAGGACGGGGAGTCACTTCTGTGTTGTGTGCTAGCTTAGCACCACATTAGTGCTGGCAGGAGTTGTTGACGGGGGGGGGGGGGGGGGTAGGATGAGCGGAGCGCTACATCCGTGTATGTCTATGGCTACATCTGTAGCATCTTAGCTAGTGCATCTGTATTGTGCACCGCTAACTTAGCGCTAGTTAGTTGTAGTGAACTTAACCTGATGTCAAAACTAAGCCTAAGATCAAAACCCTTGACCTTAAGAACCTTGTGGGACAGAAACTGTCATTTCATTGAT
>NC_056498.1:40743657-40744120 GCF_014905685.2 Nematolebias whitei
GGGGGGGGGGGGGGGGGGGGGTGTTAGGATGAGCGGAGCGCTACATCCCGTGTATGTCTATGGCTACATCTGTAGCTAGTGCATCTGTATTGTGCACCGCTAACTTAGCGCTAGTTAGTGACGGCAGTTGTTGAGGGGGGGTGGGGTGGGGATTGTCAGAGTCAGAGTTTCTTTATTGTCATTCGCACCTCATGTGGTACATGTGATGGAGCGAAATTATGTACACGGGGTCCCAGTTACATCCAACAATAAAATGTATAAGAAAAACAGTAATAACATCTAAGATATGAACTAAGAAAAACATCAACTAAATATACACTAAGCACTCATAACATAAAACATTGAACATCAGCACAAACATGAACATGAGTCTGTGAGCAGATGTGCACGCATGAACACATCAACACTGAAACAGATCAGCAGCAACATGAAACAGATCAGCAGCAACATGATATGGTTTTTC
>NC_056498.1:40744220-40744391 GCF_014905685.2 Nematolebias whitei
CACTGAAACTGCCCTGCTGAAGGTCTTTAACGACATCTTCAGATTCATAGATACCGGTGATTCTGTGCTGCTTGTCCTGTTGGACCTCACAGCTGCCTTTGACACCATCGACCATGAGATCCTCATTGCTTGGTTGGAGCAGTGGGTGGGCGTCACAGGATCAGCCCTCAA
>NC_056498.1:40744491-40745320 GCF_014905685.2 Nematolebias whitei
ATATATATATATATATATATATATATACACATATACATGTATATATACACACACGATATATACATATAATATATTTATATATATGTTTATGTATATGTATATATAAATATATATACAAATAAATAAAGGCATTTTAAACCCTTCCCACACTCTTGAAATATTCTAAACAATGTTTCTCAACTCTAAGCTTTCTACAAGAGGAGTGCATGTCATGATCTGCGCTCTCTGCCACTTGCCAGCACTCTTGGCCACGCCCACTTATCCGCTGCAGAGCGGAGATCATGACATGCTGCAGGAGGGAGTTTCTCCCTCCACCTGTGGGCTGCAGCAGGTGCTAAATCATTGAAATTGTTCATTTTAAATCTTAAAAAAAAATCATGCCGATCGTACAGCTCATGGTCAATCAGCCAATTATTTGTCATGTCCTATCTTACTTTGAAAAACCACGAGAGAGCGAGTTTGCAAAAGTTGAACTGTGAAGTAGTGAGGGACTAGTGTATCCTGAAAACTGAAATTTAAATAAAAATATTGGCATAAATATATTGACAACAATGCACTGTCTCACACATATAATGTGAGACAGTGCATTGTGCAAGTGCTTCCTGGAGGATCACGCCATCTTAGAGCTTTTCCAATCTGGCTTTAAACCTCTCCACAGCACTGAAACTGCCCTGCTGAAGGTCTTTAACGACATCTTCAGATTCATAGATACCGGTGATTCTGTGCTGCTTGTCCTGTTGGACCTCACAGCTGCCTTTGACACCATCGACCATGAGATCCTCATTGCTTGGTTGGAGCAGTGGGTGGGCGTCACAGGATCAGCCCTCAA
>NC_056498.1:40745420-40750643 GCF_014905685.2 Nematolebias whitei
GGACCAAGCTGAGGGCATTCTGTACCATCACAGACATATTGGGAGTGCTGGTTTTCAGATTTGGTGGAAATATTCTTCTGAATGTTTTAGTTTACTCAGCAGAGATGGGATACTTAGAGAAGTGTGTTGTGTTGATGTCTGATTATTTTTTCTCCCTGCCCTGCAGCCTCATCTTACCTCTACCGTTTGTGCACAAATCTGGAAAACTCAATTGTTGTAAGAACAAAACTGCATCTGTTCTGACCTCAGATTAGATGGTTTGTTTAGAAAAACTCTTGTAGCTCTTTTAATCATCAAACAAGAAGAAGAAGACTACCAAAACTGTTTGTATTTTCAAAACATTTTGTACTTTAATACCAAATGAATACAGAGAAAATGTTGTACTCTAAACGAATAACAAAAATAAGTATTAAAAATTAAGTTTTGTAAATATATTTTGGCATAGTAATTTAGATGCCTAATTATTTTTACATTCTACTCCTTGAATCACCACCTTTATAGGGGAGGAACAGTTTGTGCACCTGAATGATCCCAGGAGCTGTGCTGTCGGGGGCAAATATGCCCTTGGTAGGGTCTCCCATTGCAGATTGGTTCTATGTGATAGGCCAGACAAAGAGCAATTCCAAAAACTCATATGGGAAGAAAACGGAAAGAAGCTCAGTGTCCCTTGCCCAGACATGAGTTACCAGGGTCCAATCCTGAAGCCAGGCCTGGTGGAGGGGTTCATCGTCATTTGCCTGTGACTGGGTTTCTACCCACAGAGCCTGGTTGGGCCCAGCCCAAAGGAGTGACATGGATTTGCTTTCCTGTAGTCTCACCACCTGCAGGAGGGGTCATATGAGTCGGGTGTATGGTGCCATGGGCAGTGGATGAAGGCGAGGATCTTGGTGCTCTGACCCTGGCTTACCAAAGCTGGCTCTTGGAATATGCAATGTGACTTCACTAGTGCGGAAGGAGCTTGAGCGTGAGCTTGAGAGTTACTAAATAATAGTTGGGGTCACCTCAGTGCACAGCGTGGGCTCTGGAACCGACCTTCTTGAGATGGGCAGGACCTTATTCCACTCTGGAGTTGTCCAATGTGAGAGGCACAGAGCTGGTGTGGGTCTACTTTTAGCACCTCAACTTGTGTTTGGGTGTCTTCCAATTCATAATCTATAATTTAGATAAAATGCTTACCAACATAAACTTTAAATTTAGTTTAAAAGCAGTTGTTGCAAAGATCACAACATTTCAAAGGTAATAAACTCACAAATGTTGTTTTGTTTATTATTTTGTTGTTTGTTGTTTTCTTCATTTTATTTATGTCAAGTGTATTTGGACATTTTCATATATTTAAATCAACTTTTATTACACTACTTAAACTTTATTTAAACTGTTTTTGGTTTGTTTTATCAGATTATACTATATATTTACAATGTCTCGGCACTGTAAGCAAACCCCCTGGATGTCAGTGACCCAAAACAAAAGCCATGTCTTCACTACACCTGATGCTTATTAGGCTGATTGGTAACTCTAAATTGTCTCCAGGTGTGAGTGAAAGAGTGAGTGTTTGTCTCATTTGTCTCTATGTGTCCCTGTGATGGACTTGTGACCTGTCCATACCCGCCTCTCACACAGTGATGGCTGGACATGGGCACCAGTGACCCCCACAAACCGAAAAGGAAGAAGTGGGTAAAGTTAATGGATGGATGGATATTTTTTAGCTGTTTCTAGATTTTGGCTTTCCACAGGAGACAATATAGACATTGTAATATCCATACCAGGCCTTTAGATGAAGAGATCATCCAACTTAACAACATATCCAAGTATGCAGAAGGAATTAAGCTTGACCAAAGGTTTCCCAAAATGTTTTTCCCTCATTTATTAACTATTTCAGCAAATGATCAGTTTATTGGTGACAGAATCCAGATAAAGCTTAAAATATGCACACAAAAAACCCTGTTCTTTTTGTTTGGGTTTTTATTGTACAATAAGATAGTAGACATGTACAAAACAGGCTGCTACATCATCCGGACTGAAGAGCTCCATGTTTACTGTGCATTCAGAGGTACCAGAGATGGAGTTTTTAAACTTTTCTATTTGTAAAGTATCAAATCAACTCAAATTTATTGGTATTGTCTTTCTACCCAGTGGAGTTATCACTTTTGGTTATGACTAAACCCCACTGCAGCCTCTCCTAAGGGATATAATAAACTAGGTCTATGGCTTGAGTATTACCCAGAGTAATTTTAGATGAGTTCAGCTTAGGCTGTGTGTGAAGGTGATTCACCCAGACTTGTTGACAACCTCCATCTGTGAGCCACACCCTTATCTCACCCCATTGTTCATTCAACCTAGTAGCTGTGGTTGGATCATCATCATCATCTACTGCAAAACACATTCATGGTTGCTCACCTTCATTGTAGAACTACAATTCTTACCGATCTGGCTCTTTTTAGAATCCAGGAGTAAATTTCCAGGGTGTTGTTTTGATATTCCAAGCTGAGTGACCTTTAAAAACCTCTTTTACTTTGTTGAATTGAACCAGGCATCCAGAATTCATAAACATGAGATGGTAATAATAATGATCCAGAACTTTGTTAATTTCTCATGCTTTACTTTTAATTAATAATTTGCAGGGAAAAGCGTTATAGCCACAATTCAAACACAGTGATTATATCTGGTTACACTGCAGAGTAGGTAAGTAAGAGTCCACACATAACTTGAAAGGGATACCTATTGATTGATTGTTGATATCCGAGTTATCTTTGACTGCCATTAGGTCTGTTTTCCAATTTTTCTGCAGAGAGTTTCTTAACTTAAGGTAACTTGTTCCTGTTTTCTACAGATAACTTCCTCTATTTCCTCTTACTGGCCTGGCCATCAGTTCAGACTTCCACTTCCTCTGATGACTTGAAGCACGAACATTAAGCTGTGAACTTGACCTGTGACCATTGATTCTCTTTATTTTAAGTCAGTAACACTAATTCATTTACTCGTAATCATTTAAAGTTAATTCACTTTCAATATAAGCTTTCCCTATAATGTCTTAATTTAAGCTCTATAAATTCTTCAACATTGATTGATTAAGTCTTAATTCATAGGATTTCACACTCTTAAAACAATACATTAGAAAGACTTCACACACAGTTATACATTATTATATAGATTTTTTTCAGTAAATAAACCTTTCTTGCTTTTTCAGAGCACAGACTCAGGGATCTGTGGTTTGTACTGCTCTTAACCTTCTTTTAGGTCATGAGAACTGACTTCATAGTTCACCTGAAATGCACATCACATGACAGTATAGTACATTTAAGATCAACTGTCATTGGCTGAAGTGCTACACACAAAACAAATATAAAAAGACTATATTGAACAAATCATAACAACAAACAAATAAAAACCAACAATTAAAACAGGATGAGGAAAAACATTTAAAATACAAAACTCATGCTGTCCTCACATGAGAATTTAAAGTAATTTGTAAAGTGTTTAAAGGTATGTTTGTCTGTTTCTAAAATGTTTTTATGTGTGAAGCAGAGATGTAAATAAAGCAGAAAATACCAAATGTCTTGGTTAGGGTGGATCAACTGGTTTACGAGCTAAACCGAAAGGTGGAGGTGATTTATGAGAATTACAGGCCACCTGCGGCTTCTGGGACTCGTCAGCGCGGTGGGTTCGACCTTGAGGGAGACTCATAGCATGGATCAGCAGAATGGATTCCCACAATCAGGCCATTTTGGAACCAGAACATCCAGATGGACTCAAGGCTTTAAAAAAAAAGTAATTTGTCTGCCTGAAGAAAATCAACAATCAAAGCTTATATGAATCTGACTCCCGACGACCTCGGAGACGGGCCGACTATCAAATTTCTCCTGGGTCATGGGGAACCAAGGACAAAAGCTTAATCTATCGCACACCCCACCGAAGAACGCGCTTAGTTATAGTAGCAGCTTGGTGCACTATGTCCATCTTCTGGACGACTGCATGTACATGTTCTCTTTGTATCTCGGTGCAATGATAATAAAGCTTATTCTGATTCTGATGAGCCAACTTATATTCAATGGTCTTTTTTTCTTTGTTTGTTTTGGTTTGTTAGGTTTTTTTAGCCACAGATGCTCCACAGCTGTTTCTAGTCCCTGGATGTCCACAAGTTAGAATTTAAGAGAACAGACAAACAGGCAGGAAACAGGCAGACACAGCCGTCCTTAAGAGCACCGTCGCTGAAAATGTTTATCCGCCCCACAAAGTAGTTCCCCTTTGTAAATATGTAAATGACAGAATAACTTGGGCTGAAGATGACTGGTCTAGAAACAGGTTTTCACAGTTTGTACATTAAATCAACACTGACACACAGATGCTCTGCCACTGGTTTTTAATTTACAACTCATTTGAATCGTAAATTAAACTCGGGCATTGATAGACAAATAGAGTCAGAAATGAAAACTGTTGGTGACACATCACTTCTCAGCTCAGACAAACACAGACGATCAGAAACAACAAACACAGTAAGTGCATTTTATTGATTTTACACAATAAATAACACATTCCTTTTTCTGCCTTTTCTATACTCTACATTTAAAACATTATTTTTGTGTTAATTTCATTGTAGACTACTGTTGTTGAAAACCTAGGAAAAAAACTATTGAGTAGGAAAACATATTTACATGTGTTGATTTATTAATTTAATTTAATATACCTGTATATATTAACTAAGAGGCTAAAATGTTCTATTATTCCCTTAAAATGGCTTGACTTATTGAATGATGTTTTAGTTTTCATTTGCATCTTTAGCATTTCATGACTACATATCTAGTGTCACTCTGAGAAGAAAATAACCTCAGATAAATAACGTTATTAACTTAATTTTTATATATATGAATGTTTCTGTTCAGTGCCCTGAGATGACTTTTGTTGTGACTTTATAATTACATTGAATTGAACAGAATTGAATTAAATTAATATATACTACATTTTATATTATTTAGAAGGGATTATTTTTGCAAAGTGGTACCAAATTAAACATTTTAAAGCTATCTACAACATATGATGGTCTTAAATAATTGAAAACCTTTCCACTAATGCTCCCTTCACAAAGTATGAATTATTGATTTAAATGTAACAAATGCATAATTTCCTTTTCAAACTGTTGACATATATAAACACACAAAATAATAAAACTTTATTGTAAACTGAGTACAATGGTATCTCGTTTATCGCGATGGTTCTGTTCTCAGCCCA
>NC_056498.1:40750743-40751258 GCF_014905685.2 Nematolebias whitei
CATATATTTTATATTATTTAGAAGAGGATTATTTTTGCAAAGTGGTATCAAATTAAATATTTTAAAGCTATCTACAACATATGATGGTTTTAAATAATTTAAAACCTTTCCACTAACGTTCCCTTCAAAAAGTATGAATTTTTGCTTTAAATGTAACAAATGCATATTTTCCTTGTCAAACTGTTGACATATATAAACACACAAAACAACCAAACTTTATTTTAACCGAGTTTATCGCGAGGGTTCTGTTCTCAGCCCACCCATCCCCGCGTTAAGTGAAAAACTGCAACGTAGGAGGTATAGTAAAAGTAGTATGTAGTAGTTTATTTTAGAATATATATATATATATATATATATATATATATATATATATATACTCCTTGAATTGCCACCTTATCGTGGAGGAGTCTATGCACCTGAATGATCCTAGAATCTATGCTGTCAGGAGCAATTATAATTGCTCCTGACAGCAATTATAATTGCTCCTGGTAGGATCTCCCAAGGCAGTTTGGTCC
>NC_056498.1:40751358-40753382 GCF_014905685.2 Nematolebias whitei
ATATATATATATATATATGTATATATATATATATACATATATATATTCTAAAATAAACTTCTACATACTACTTTTACTATACCTCCTACATTGCAGTTTTTCATTTAACGCGGGGATGGGTGTGCTGAGAACAGAACCCTCACTATAAACTCGGTTACAATAAAGTTTGGTTGTTTTGTGTGTTTATATATGTCAACAGTTTGACAAGGAAAATATGCATTTGTTACATTTAAAGCAAAAATTCATACTTTTTGATGGGAACATTAGTGGAAAGGTTTTAAATTATTTAAGACCATCATATGTTGTAGATAGCTTTAAAATATTTAATTTGGTACCACTTTGCAAAAATAATCCTCTTCTAAATAATATAAAATATATGTATATATTAATTCAATTAAATTCTGTTCAATTCAATGTATTTATAAAGTCACAACAGAAGTCATCTCAGGGCAGTGAACAGAAACATTCATATATATATATATATATATATATTTTTTTTTTAAGTTAATAACGTTATTTATCTGATATCCTGATGCATGCTCAATAATCCTGGTAGAAAAATCCAAAAAAGTTCAATCTGGTCCTCTGGACCAGAGAACTCTGGGGTTATTTATCTGAGGTTATTTTCTTCTGAAAGTGACAATAGTTATGTAGTTATGAAATGCTAAAGATGCAGATGAAAACTAAAACATCATTCAAGAAGTCAAGCCATTTTAAGGGAGTATGAGAACATTTTTACCTTTTAGGTAATATAAATATTAAATTTAGGCAGCACGGTGGTGCAACTGGTAGAGCTGCTGCCTCTCAGCGAGCAGGTCCCTGGTTCAAACCCCTGTCCAGGGGCCTTTCTGGGTGGAGTTTGCATGTTCTCTCCGTGCATGCGTGGGTTTTCTCCGGGTACTCCAGTTTCTTCCCACAGACCAAAAACATGCATGTTAGGCTGAATGGTAACTCTAAATTGTCCCTAGGTGTGAGTGAGAGATTGAATGGTTGTTTGTC
This sequence comes from Nematolebias whitei, assembly GCF_014905685.2. Lineage (NCBI taxonomy): Eukaryota > Metazoa > Chordata > Actinopteri > Cyprinodontiformes > Rivulidae > Nematolebias > Nematolebias whitei. The sequence goes on from NC_056498.1 coordinate 40,752,358, forward strand.
TCGTTTGTCTCGTTTGTCTCTATGTGTCCCTGTGATGGACTTGCGACCCGTCCAGGGTGTACCCCGCCCCTCGCAGTGATTGCTGGACATGGGCACTGGCGACCCCCGTGACCCAAAATGGAATAAGCGGGTAAAGATAATGGATGGATGGATGGATTAAATTTAAATTAATAAATCAACACATGTAAATATGTTTTCCTGCTCATAATAGTTTATTTTCTATGTTTTCAACAACAGTATTCTACAATGAAATTATCACAAAAATAATGTTTTAAATGTACTGTAAAAGGCAGAAAAAGGAATATGTTATTTATTGTGTAAAATCAATAAAATGCACTTACTGTGTTTGTTGTTTCTGATCGTCTGTGTTTGTCTGAGCTGAGAGGTGATGTGTCACCAACAGTTTTCATTTCTGACTCTATATGTCTATCAATGCCCGAGTTTAATTCACGATTCAAATGAGGTGTAAAGAAAGAACCAGTGGCAGAGCATCTGTGTTTCAGTGTTGATTTAATGTACAAACTGTGAAAACCTGTTTCTAGACCAGTCATCTTCAGCCCAAGTTATTCTGTCATTTACATATTTACAAAGGGGAACTACTTTGTGGGGCGGATAAACATTTTCAGCGACGGTGCTCTTATGGACCGGCTGTGTCTGCCTTTTCCTCTGTTCTTTTAAATTCTAATTTGAAGCCTCACTTTGATGTTTTGTCCACATCTGCTGTGGACATCCAGGGACTAGAAGCAGCCGTGGAGCATCTGTGGTTAAAACAAACAAACAAACAAAGAAAAATAGTTCATTGAATATAAGTTGGCTCATCCACTCTAACCAAGATTTTTTTTTCTGATTTATTTACATTTCTGCTTCACACACCAACAAACAAACTTTTAAACACTTTACAAATTATTTTCAATTGTCATGTGAAGACAACATGAGATTTATATTTAAATATTTTCCCTTATCGTGTTTTAATTGTTGTTTATATTTTGTTTGTTGTTATGATCTGTTGTTCATTGTTGTCTTTT
>NC_056498.1:40753482-40754541 GCF_014905685.2 Nematolebias whitei
GAAATTGTCCCTAGGTGTGAGTGAGAGAGTGAATGGTTGTTTGTCTCGTTTGTCTCTATGTGGCCCTGTGATGGACTTGCGACCCGTCCAGGGTGTACCCCGCCCCTCGCAGTGATTGCTGGACATGGGCACTGGCGACCCCCGTGACCCAAAATGGAATAAGCGGGTAAAGATAATGGATGGAAGGATGGATTCAATTTAAAATAATAAATCAACACATGTAAATATGTTTTCCTGCTCATAATAGTTTATTTTCTATGTTTTCAACAACAGTATTCTACAATGAAATTATCACAAAAATAATGTTTTGAATGTAATGTAAAAGGCAGAAAAAGGAACATGTTATTTATTGTGTAAAATCAATAAAATGCACTTACTGTGTTTGTTGTTTCTGATTGTCTGTGTTTGTCTGAGCTGAAAAGTGATGTGTCACCAACAGTTTTCATTTCTGACTCTATTTGTCTATCAATGCCCGAGTTTAATTTACGATTCAAATGAGGTGTAAAGAAAGAACCAGTGGCGGAGCATCTGTGTCAGTGTTGATTTAATGTACAAACTGTGAAAACCTGTTTCTAGACCAGTCATCTTCAGCCCAAGTTATTCTGTCATTTACATATTTACAAAGGGGAACTACTTTGTGGGGCGGATAAACATTTTCAGGGAGGGTGCTCTTATGGACCGGCTGTGTCTGCCTTTTCCGCTGTTCTTTTAAATTCTAATTTGATGCCTCACTTTGATGTTTTGTCCACATCTGCTGTGGACATCCAGGGACTAGAAGCAGCCGTGGAGCATCTGTGGTTAAAACAAACAAACAAACAAAGAAAAATAGATCATTGAATATAAGTTGGCTCATCCACTCTAACCAAGATTTTTTTTTCTGATTTATTTACATCTCTTCTTCACACACCAACAAACATACTTTTAAACACTTTACAAATTATTTTCAATTGTCATGTGAAGTCAACATGAGATTTATATTTAAATATTTTCCCTTATCGTGTTTTAATTGTTATTTATATTTTGTTTGTTGTTATGATCTGTTGTTCATTGTTGTCTTTT
>NC_056498.1:40754641-40758222 GCF_014905685.2 Nematolebias whitei
CTCCTTGAATTGCCACCTTATCGTGGAGGAGTCTGTGCACCTGAATGATCCTAGAATCTATGCTGTCAGGAGCAATTATAATTGCTCCTGACAGCAATTATAATTGCTCCTGGTAGGATCTCCCAAGGCAGTTTGGTCCCAGGTGACAGGCCAGACAAAGAGCGATTCCAAAGATTTTTATGGACAAAACAAAACAAGGAACTCGGTGTCCCTCGCCCAGACGTGTGCTACCGGGGCCCCACCCTGGAGCCAAGCCTACGGGAGGGGCTCGGCGAACGCCTGGTGACTGGGTCTCTACCCATGGGACCTATTCGGGCTCAGCCCGCAGGAGCAGTATGGGTTTGCCTTCCTGTGGACCCACCACCTGCAGGAAGGGCCATTAAAATTGGGTGCATGATGCTATGGGAAGTGGCCGAAGGCGGGGACCTTGGCGCTCTGACCCTGGCTTACCAAAGCTGGCTCTTGGGACATGGAATGTAACATCTCTGGCAGGGAAGGAGCCTGAGCTTGTGCAAGGTTGAGAGGTACCGACTAAATGTAGTTGGGCTCACCTCAACGCACAGCATGGGCTCTGGAACCGATCTCCTTGAGAGGGGCTGGACCTTATTCCACTCTGAAGTTGCCAATGGTGAGAGGCGTCAAGCTGGTGTGGGTCTACTTGTAGTCCCCAACTTGGTGCCTGTGTGTTCGAGTTTTCCCCGGTAGATGAGAGGGTGGCTTCCCTTCACCTTTGGGTGGGGGGTCGGGCTCTGACTGTTTGTGCCTACGTGCCGAACTGCAGTTCATAGTATCCGGCCTTCTTGGAGTCCTTGGCAGGGGTGCTGGAAGGTGTACCAGCTGGGGACTCCTTTATTCTGCTGGGAGACTTCAATGCCCACGTATGACCTGGAGGGGCATGGTTGGGAGGAATGGCTTCTCTGATCTGAACCTGAGCGATGTTCTGTTGTTGGACTTCTGTGCTAGTCATAGTTTGTCCATCACAAACACCATGTTCGAACATAAGGGTGTCTATAATTGCACTTGGCACGCCCTAGGTCGTAGATTGATGATTGACTTCATAGTTGTGTCATCTGATTTGCGGCCGTTTGTTTTGGACACTTGGGTGAAGGGAGGAGCTGAGCTGTCAACTGATCACCACCTGGTAGTGAGTTGGATCAGATGGTGGGAGAAGATGCCTGACAGACCTGGTAGACCCAAACGTGTAGTGAGGGTTTGCTGGGAATGCCTGGCAGAAGAACCCGTCAGAGAGATCTTCAACTCACACCTCCTGGAGAGATTTAACCTCATCCCAGCTGAGGTGGGGGACATTGAGTCTGAGTGGGCCATGTTCTGCACCTTGCTTGTAGAGGTAGCTGCCTTGAGCTGTGGCCGCAAGGTTGTTGGTGCTTCTCGCGGTGGCCATCCACGAACTTGGTGGTGGAAACCCCAGGTTAGGGAGGCTGTCAAGCTGAAGAAGTAGTCCTATCGGACCTTGTTGGCCAGTGGGACTCTGGAGGCAGCTGAGGAGTACCAGATGGCCAAGCGGTGTGCAACCTTGGCTATTGCTGAGGCAAAAGCTCAGATGTGGGAGGAGTTCTGTGAGATCTTGGATAGAGACTCTCGGTTGGCTCAGAGGAGATTCTGGCAAACCATCAGGCAGCTGAGGAGGGGAAAGCAGCACTTTACGAACAATGTGTTCAGTGAAGGTGGGGTGCTGTTGACTTCAACCAGTGATGTCATTGGGAGGTGGAAGGAATACTTCTCGGACCTTCTCAATCCCACTAGCACATCTTCCATTGAGGAAGCTGAGTTGGGGGACTTTGGGGTTGATCCGTCCATAACCGTGGCTGAGGTCGCCGAGGTAGTTAAAAAGCTCCGAGGCGGCAGGGCTCCGGGAGTGGATGAGATTCATCCTGATTTCCTTAAGGCTATGGATGTTGTGGGGCTGTCTTGCCTGACATGCCTTTGCAAAGTCGTGTGGACATCGGGGGCAGTGCCACTGGATTGACAGACTGGGGTGGTGGTTCCCCTCTTCAAAAAGGGGGACCGGAGGGTGTGCTCCAATTATAGGGGCACCACTCTCCTTAGCCTCCCTGGTAAGGTCTATTCAGGGGTACTGGAGAAGTGAGTCCAATCATTGTTCGAACCTCAGATCCAGGAGGAACAATGTGGGTTCCGTCCTGGCCGTGGAACACAGGATCAGCTCTTTACCCTCACTAGGGTCTTTGAGGGGTCATGGAAGTTTGTCCATCCAGTCTACATGTGTTTTGTGTACTTGGAGAAGGCATTCGACCGTGTTCCTCGGGGTACACTGTGGGGGGTGCTCCGTGAGTATGGGATTAGAGATCTGTTGTTACGGGCTATTCAGTCCTTATACAAGCGGTGCGAGAGTTTGGTTCGCATTGCCGACAGTAAGTTGGACCCCTTCAGGGTGGAAGATGGACTCCGCCAAGGCTGCCCGTTGTCACCGATTCTGTTCAAGTTCATAACTTTTATGGACAAAGTTTCTCGGTGCAGCCAACTGGCGGAGGGTTTCCGGTTCAGTGGCCTCAGGAGTCCATCTCTGCTCTTTGCAGATGATGTGGTCCTGTTGGCGTCATTGTGCCGTGATTTTCAGCTCTCACTGGAGCAGTTTGCAGATGAGTGTGAAACGGATGTGATGAGAATCAGCACCTCCTAATCTGAGGCCATGGTCCTCAACCGGTAAAGGGTGGATTGCTCTCTTCAGGTCGAGGGTGGGATTCTGCCTTAAGTGGAGGAGTTCAAGTATCTCGGGACTTTGTTCAGAATCAGAATCAGAACAAACTTTATTGGCATTGCATTGAGATACAACGAGAATATGTACGTACAGTCGTCCGAAAGATGGGCGGAGTGCACAAAGCTGCAACTATAAAAAGCGCGTCTCTCTTATTCTTATTCAGAATAATAAATTGCTTAGATGAGAAAAGGGAAGAAAACATGAGGAGAGACTTTATAAGAAAAGGATCTCTCACGCCGTGTCCTAGACAGGGTAAAATTTGAGGCATCAAAAAAGCCTACCACAGCAAAGCAACATAAATAAACATAATACATGTACATATAGGCCGGTGAAGACATTGAATTTTTAAGGGAAAATCGTAGCATAGTCCAGAGCACCCCTTCTCAGCCATCTCGGGATTTTGTTCACGAGTGAGGGAAGAATGGAGCGTGAGATTGACAGACAGATTGGTGCAGCATCTGCAGTATTGCAGCCCCTGTACCGGTCCATTGTGGTGAAGAGAGAGCTGAGCTTTAAGGCAAAGCTCTCTGTTTTCTGGTCGGTCTATGTTCCTACCCTCACCTATGGTAAGGATGCCCCCTGGGTGCCTCCCTAGGGAGGTGCTTCGGGCATGTCCTACTGGGAGGAGACCCCGGGGAAGACTCAGGGCACGCTGGAGAGACTATGTCTCTTGGTTGGTCTGGGAACGCCCTGGAATCCTCCCAGAAGAGCTGGAAGGGGTGGCTGTGGAAAGAGATGTCTGGGTCTCCCTGCTCAAGCTGCTGCCCCCGCGACCCAACTTCAGAATAAGCGGAAGTTAATGGATGGATGGATGGATGGATGGATGGATATATATATATATATA
>NC_056498.1:40758322-40759784 GCF_014905685.2 Nematolebias whitei
AATCCAAAAGACTTCTTCAGTCTAAAGAGCTGCAACAAACTTAGTCTTATAAATAGCAACTTTTCATAGTGGATCAACCAGTGAGAGAGGTCCAGTTTGAGGGAAGAATGAAGGAAGCCAGGCAGCACGGTGGCGCAACTGGTAGAGCTGCTGCCTCTCAGCGAGCAGGTCCCTGGTTCAAACCCCGGTCCGGGGGCCTTTCTGGGTGGAGTTTGCATGTTCTCTCCGTGCATGTGTGGGTTTTCTCCGGGTACTCCGGTTTCCTCCCACAGACCAAAAACATGCATGTTAGGCTGATTGGTAACTCTAAATTGCCCCTAGGTGTGAGTGAGAGAGTGAATAATAATAATAATAATGAATTTAATTTGTAACGCACTTTTCAGTGTGAATGGTTGTTTGTCTCGTTTGTCTCTATGTGTCCCTGTGATGGACTTGCGACCCGTCCAGGGTGTACCCCGCCCCTCGCACAGTGATTGCTGGACATGGGCACCAGCGACCCCCGTGACCCAAAATGGAATAAACGGGTAAAGAAAATGGATGGATGGATGAAGGAAGCCATCTTTGTGAAGATAACTCGTCCTTAGTTAAACAGGGGCAGAGTCTACAATGCTGTTATTTCTAGTATCACTCAACCTTCTGTGAATAGCAAGTGGCCATCAGGGCACTAACGATCCGTCATTAGGCTGATGATCCTCCTTTTACATGTGAACAGCTAGTTCTGGCTGTCACCATCAAACTGGTTGACCCACTATGTAAGGAGACTGAGTTTATTGCGGATCCTCGGACTGATGAAGTCTTTTGGATAAAAGACAAAACGTTCAACAAAAAGAAACCATCCAGTGGACTTGACTTAACTTTGTTGGATATGACACACGTGGTGTGTGGTTGTGAGTTCTGGTTCTGTCCACCCAGCCTGGTGTTAGCTCTGCTGTTCCTATACTGAGCTGGAAACTGACCACGTTGCAAGGACAACAATAAACCTGCATAAGGATCAGATTTAATTCCCTCCAGTGGTGTGGAGAGCAGTGTCCACTGGTCGCCAGTACAAGGCTGCTTTGGTCAAAAATCTAATGCAAATATTTGTCAGCAAGACTGATTAAAAATAAATTATTAACTAATTTTAGGCTTTTTTCCAATTCAAAATGTATAATTTATATAAAATGCTTTCCAACATAAACTCTAGATTTTGTTTCAAAGCAGTTGTTGCAAAAATCACAACATTTCAAATGTTATAAACTCACAAGTGTTTTGTTTATTGTTTTTCATTTTAAAAACTGCACTGGTTTCTTTCTTTTTAACTATGATGAGTGTAGTTGGACATTTTGATATGTTTAAATAAAAACTTATTGCACCATTTAAACTGTTTTTGTTTGTTTCATCAGCTTATTCTATATATACTGTAGATTTAGTCTTGGGATCTTAAAGCAACACCCCAGGATGTTAGTGGACCTGAAACAAAAGT
>NC_056498.1:40759884-40768444 GCF_014905685.2 Nematolebias whitei
AGACTAAGTTTGTTGCAGCTCTTTAGACTGAAGAAGTCTTTTGGATTAAAGATGAAACGTTTCAACAAGAAGAATCCATTCATAGGCCCTGATTCAACCATGATAGAGATGCGCATACATAGTAGAGTATAAATAATAGTAATTCTCAAATATTTAAAACCACATCTAAACCTTCTGGTACCCATGTCATTCCTTGAGACAACTTGGCATCTTCCGACACTCTAACTTCCCTGCTCTGTGTAGAAACAGGACGGGTAAGACCAGACTGCTGGGCAGAGTAAACCAGAAATCAGAAACTAAGATGGCACAATCTGCACTTTCTCTTTGTGAATACAGTTTAAGCCAAAGGGCATCCCAGGCAAACTTCAATAGCAGAACTGACAATATAGACATAATGGTGTGGAGCGCCCTCTGCTTAGATGGATCAACCCTGTCTCGGTTTTCATTCTGATCTCCTGGACCTGGACGGGTAAGAACATGGAGAACAGAGAGACTACAGAAGGACACACTTATTATAACTAAAATCAAGAGGCAGAACGGAAACACAATACTAAAGTCACCTATTGTGAAAATACCCATCCCTGCGAGACAGAGCAGCCAAACGCAGCCAGTGATGACATTTCTAAATCTGATTCCTCGTTTGTTCTTAAACCTCAAAAAGATGATGGGATGAACGACAGCCAGGTAGCGTTCCACGCTGGTCAGAACGTGAAAAAACAACTCCCCATACCAAACAAAGAACACAAGAAAGATCCCGATGTTTAACATGTGAAAATCCTTCCTGTAGATACCAAAGAAACAGATGATGTAGCCGAAGACAACGAGGAGCTCCATGGTGACGACGTGGTAGGTGAAACAGTCGGAGTGGCTCATTGTTGCTCCTGAGGGGTTGGAACGCTTCCGCTTCCACTGTTGGAAACCATGATGGAGGATGAAGATGCACAGAGGCAGGAGGAAGATTATCCTGCTGGTGTTGAATGTGATGTAAATGAAAGAAGTTGGCCTTGAAATGAGGCAGAGCATGTAGGAAAAGAAGGACGAGTAGCTGGAGGACTCATTCGAGTGAGGAAGGTTGTGGTTGAATATTGAGGAATTCACTGACATTTCTGCTGAACAAAAAAAAGTAAATTATATGAATATCCAGCCATACGTCTGTTCATTTTTCCATTTTGATTCAACCTGTTCAGTTTGCAGTTCGACCCACCAGTTTCCTGAAACATATGATAAGGCAATAAATCTAATCCCCATTGGTTTTTGCACTAATCAACACCTTCATACATGTGACTACGGCAGGTTTCGTTTGTTTTTTAATAAGGTTTATCATCATTTTACCCTGCTTCTGTTATGATTAACTGAATACCCAGAGACAAGGACTGAAAATGAACAGACTTCATGACTGCGTAGAAAATTACTGAATTTATTTATAGTGAACGACTGCACAGGCAACATCAGGAACCCTGAGGAGCAAGGAAAAGCATCAGGTAGGAGTACTTCAGGAATGAATATATGTTGATTTTATTTTGGTCTTACAAGTAGAAGACTTGGTCGTCGAGGAGGAGAGGTTCCAGTACCTTGTGCAGGCAAGAAGACCATGGAAAATGTAGTTTCTGGCGGGCGTGTGGTTGGAAGGCGAGGAAGACAGCTGAGTAGGCCACAAGGAGATTTCCAGGGTTTCACAGAGGAGTCCAGGGACAGGTAAGTTACAAGGGATAATGCTGAAATATTGAAAGGACACAGGTAAGTTTACTCAATTCAAGAGGGCACAAGTGGCTAGAAGCACGACTACCATTGGCATGTAATGCTCCAGCAGCAAAAAGAAGTCATCTGATGCCTTCTATGCTCCTGAGGTCTCATCAATGAGATGGCTCACAGATGTGGCAGGTTGGCACTATCTAGTGAGCTCAGGAAAACAGGAGTTATCACAGCTTCCACATGGAAATGCATTTTAGGAGCCCCAAAATGGTATGTTGTGGAAGCAGGTTGAAACAACTTGGAATATTAGGAGACATTAGATTGGGTTGGCTTGGATTGGGAACATTTTTAACCAACTTTAGGTTCACATCCATGTAAAACAACCAGATCTACCCATGACTTCTTGTTTTACACTTTCCTATCTCTGTCATGACTGATTGCTTCATAGATCAAACTTGGAATGTATCCAAGATACCTAAAGCCTAATTAGAATGTGTCCCCTGTCTGTGCTGCCTATGGCCTGACATGTTTGGAGTTTTTAGTATGTCTTCATCCATCCATTCATCCATCCATTATCTTTACCCTCTTCTTTCTTTTTGAGTCTCGGGGGTCACTGGTGCCCATGTCCAGCCATCACGGTGCGAGAGGTGGGGTACACACTGGACAGGTCTCCAGCCCATCACAGGGACACATAGAGACAAATGAGACAAACAACCATTCACTCTCTCACTCATTCTCATTTAAAGTCACCAGTCAGCCTAATATGCATGTTTTTGGTCTGTGGGAGGAAACCGGAGTACCCAGAGAAAACCCATGCAGCACGGAGAGAACATGCAAGCTCCCACCCAAAACATTGAACATCAGCACAAACATGAACATGAGTCTGTGTGAGCGGATGTGCACGCATGAACACATCAACATTGAAACAGATCAGCAGCAACATGAAACAGATCAGCAGCAACATGATATGGTTTTTCACAGTGATTATTCTGGGTAGAGATTCATGAGTCTAACAGCCTCAGGGTAGAAGCTGTTCCTCAGTCTAGTGGTTCTACACTTAATTCTCCTTAACCTCCTTCCTGAGGGGAGTGGGGCAAAAAGTGTGTGTGCTGGGTGAGTGGGGTCCTTCATGATGCAGGTGGCCCTCTTCCTGCATCTGGAGGTGTAGATGTCAGTGATGGTGGGGAGACTGACTCCAACATCTTCTGTGCAGCCTTCACCACTCTCTGCAAAGCTTTTCTTTCTGTAGCTGTGCAGCCTCCATGCCACACGTTGATGCTGGAGCACAGGATGCTCTCCACTGCACACCTGTAGAAGGAGGTGAGGACTGAGCTTCCCAGACCAGCTCGCCTCAGCCGTCTGAGGAAGTAGAGTCTCTGATGAGTTTAGTTTAGTTTAGTTTATGTTTAGTTTCCCCGATGTAAGACTGATCACAGCCCTCCTGACACTGAACAACATACACAACATTGCTCTGTTTGTGCCGGGGGACTGGATCTTTGGGATGAACCAGTCTTTGCCGTAATGTATTTTGGGGTTTAAAAGCCACCGGGACGTTATGTTTAGAAAATAAACGTCTCAGTTTCTCTGATACTCCCTCAACATACGGAATGACCACTGGTCTGGGTCTGGGTTCCTCCTTTTCACCTGATGGCTGACTGGAGTCCTGTTTGGGTTTCTTCTCTGCTTTCATGAAGGCCCAGTTAGGATATCCACATTGCTGTAGAGCCTGTCTTGTGTGGGATTTCTCCTTCTGCCTGGCTCCTGAGCTAGTGGGGACGCTGTCTGCTCTGTGATACAGAGTCCTGATGACTCCTAACTTGTGCTCCAAAGGGTGATGGGAGACGAACTGCAAATACTGGTCTGTGTGGGAGGGTTTGTGGTACACCTCGGTTTGCAAAAGTCCTCTATCAGAGACTGAGACCTCACAGTCCTCGCTGAGAGTCATCAGCTCTAACAGTTGCGTCTCCGTGCTGCCCCCTGTCTTCATCCCTAACTGGTAATAGGACTCCATTCAATAGTTTACATTTAAGTAATTTAAATTAATTTGGTTGTAAGAATAATAGAGGCATGTGAAGACTAACACAGATTGAAACATCCCAATTTCATTTTTATGTAGACAGCCAAAATGCAAACGTAAAACTGCAGGTCTGGCATATTTTCTATAGCATTTGTTGTTGTTTCCATGTGGATGAAAACATTTCTAGAAATGCTGCCAAGTTTACAAGAATGTTCTTGTAAGTACAACTAAACAAATCCTGTTTTTATGTAGACAAAGCCTATAGCAGCCATTTAGTGGATCGAGAAAACAATGACCCTCACAATTCCCAGAAGAGGATGGAATTGAAGTAATGTCATTTTTAAATTATGTGAGTTCAGATCAAAGAAACAGAGGAAGTCATTACAATGTAAAGGCTAATTTGTAATGTTAAGTTTGATCAAAAAATGGGAGTGGTGGAGAAGAGGTTAGAGAAAATGTGATCGGAAGGTTGCCAGTTCGATCCTTCAGACCGACAACATCAAAATGTGGGTGGGAAAGGTGAAACGTCCACACCCTCATCTGCCCCCTCGTAAGAGTCAGCAGAAAATACAAAGTGCCTCTTAACTTCTTCTCAATAAAAAACATGAACTGGTTAAAAATGTTGAAACAATTTTGGATGTAAAACACAAATAAAAAGGTTACGACCATTTGCAACAAACAAAGACATCATTGGTTTTTCTGTAAAACTGTTCAAAATATAAATATGATAAAATTCCCATGTTTTATATTATTAACCAAATATTAGAAACTGAATAATATTAGTAAATTGTTAAAAACGCATTTTAATTTGACAGAGAACCTTTGTCTATTAGAAGTCTTTCATGTTGCCATAGAAAAATAACATTTTCATCCGTTAATCCTCGTAACGATATTTAAAAGCACCCACCTTGTCTGCTCCTATTTGTCTCTCACCTTTGTCTTGCTGTTTTTCTACAGTAGGAGGCAGGTGGACACTGACCACTAAAAACATCAGTGTGGATGTTTGTTTGGCAGAGTGAAGGAGGGATCTGCGAGGTTTGCATGATACAAACAAATCTGCACATTGTCCTTTCTTTATGGGTCATTTCTTTAAGCAAATCTGGGTCATCATCGTCCATGTTTACAAAGGAACAAAGCTGAATACCAGATGAGCTACAGCACCTCATCTGCAAGTGTTGTTTATTTTTTATTAACCTTTAATTACCTGGATACATCCCACTGAGATCACAGATCTCTTTCAATGGAGTCATGAAGGCAGCCTAGCGTGCGTGTTTTACTGTGGGGGTGGATCGGAATACCCGGAGAAAACCCACACAAACACGAGAAGAACATGTCAACTCCAAGAGCCCATTGAACCGGGAACTGAACCCAGGACCTTCTTATTGTGAAGCAACAGTGCAAACCACTAACCCATCGTGGTGCCAGATTTCTTCAGGGGACATTTATACTAACAGTAATCTGTACTACATCACAATAAAGGTACCATTAATAGACAAGTCTTAGTACTGTGATATTTATTAATTTATAAATGCTTTATAAACCAATAATAAGCAGTAATTGTTACAGTAAGTAGCTAAAATGATAAATAAACTGATGTGAAAAAATGCATGAAGCTGAGCAGCTAGCAAACATTACACTTACCAAAGTGACTCGTTTATGAACAGTGTCTTATAAATGATTTATAAATGCTCAACAATCCTTTCTAAGGCATTTATAAACTCATAAATCAAATTAAATTTATTGATACAGCAAATTTAAAAACAACAGTTGGTCAAAGAGTTGCACATATTAAAAATAGTGAGAAGACGATACAAAATACAGGGGACCATAAAAACAGAAGAATAAAAAACATCTAAAACGAGATAAAACATCATTAAACCAATAAACGAGGCAGTGGATAAATAATATATTTAAAAGCATTTATAAAGGTGTTCTTATTATGAGGCAAAATTTATTTAAATTTGACTTTTGTATGACTTGACAATAACATCAAACATTTTGAATATATTATTATTATTCTCCAAAATATGCTGTGTGCATTAATCACTAGTCATCTTTATTTCCTTTATATTTTCATTGTTGAATAAAAAATGTGGGGTTCATTTAAAGTTTGCAGCATTTTGTCGACACAAACTTTAAACATATAAATGTATTTTAAACAATATAATATTCCCAATTATTACAAAGAACCAAAGAGAACAACATGATAAATGTGTTATTTAATAGAAAATAAGAGTTGAATAGACATGAATAAAATAGAAATAATCATTACTGATCGTGTAATTTAAAAAGGAGTATAAAGGAAACCATAACGAGCGTTTGGACTCGTGGTCTCATTGAATTCTGTTCTGGAGCCATCGTGACATTTGCACACAAAGCGGGTGTATTTACATGTGCAGCTTTTGTCGTAAAGTGCAGACATTGAAAAGATTTCAGAATAATCTGAATCTCATAATTATTGGAAACAGTACACATTAATATTAATGTGTAAATATTTGCACTTTTATCATAGCTACAGTGTGATCAGCCTGTTTTATGCTAATAAAGATTCTTAGTTATCCAGGGCATGGTTAATAAAGTTAAAAAGGTTAATAAACAGAACAACTGGATCAAAACAACAAAGTCCATGCGCAATAATCCAGGTATAAAATCCTAGAGACTGGAAATCTACGGTACATGTTTTGCTTCTGATCCTGGAAAATTTATCAATTCGTAAAACGTAATAAGTGTACGAACTTTCAATATTTATCAAACTGCAATAATCGCCTCGTTATATACTTTGATCCACATGCAGATTAGATTAGATTAGGAACTACTTGTCCCTCAGTATGGAGGCTTGTTAGGCTGTTTGCCTGGTTCTGAGAGATGTTTGGGTCACCTGCATGAAGGTGTGAATGAGTGGAGCTGACCTGGAATCAGGTCTAAAGCTGCATTTAGTTTTTGAAGGTTGAAACCTGAGACGTCCTCCTCGTCCTAATGTTCGTCTCGTTTGACATGAATGACTTCCTTCACCTGCTTTCAAACCATCCTCAGCAGAGTGTTGCTTATCTTTGAGGTTCAGGTGGACCGCTGAGTCCCTCCGGTGCTGAGCCATGTGTCCATTGGCGTCCGAAGCATTTGTAGTATGTGTGTGTGGGGGAGGGACACGATGGTGTGTGTGTTGCTTTTGTGGGGGGGTCCTCGCCCAGCAAATTTTGAATAAAGGAGATGCCATTTCCTTACGCCTTTCCGCATCTAAAACTGCCAGAAGTAACATGGCACTAAGCTAGCGGCACACAATACAGACGGGTTAGCTAAGATGCAACAGATGTAGCGCACCACATCCTAACCCCCCACCCCCGTCAACAGCTGCCAGCACTAACGTGGCCCTAAGCTAACGCGCAAAACAAAGATGTCTCCCCCTCCTTCCCCTGTGGGCACCCTGCCAAGGCAGACGACCTCGCGGAGACACTTCATGCAGTGTGGAGTTGTTGTAGGTAACCAGGAAAACCCGGAGTGGATTTTTGGTGGGTTGAGTGTTCTCCTATTAATCAAGTGGAATGGATTTGTTCATGAAGAAATAGAAACAGTGCAGGGGGAGCTAAGATTTTTTAAGGATTCGAGGAATTTTTTTTTGTCATACCAGCTCAATGAATTAATATTTTTTAATGGAGGGGGGACACAGCCCCTTCACATATATTGTTGCGACACCCATGCATGTGTTTGTGGAGATGGTGGTTTACTTTCTCCAATATAGAGGTCTGAACGTTCAGAGGTCTTGTTTTTATGGTTCTGAGTCGTTAACTGGTTTCCAACAACCACAGCTCAGCGGGACGCCACCCAAACTTTATCAGAACTGTTTTCTGTTCCACTAACTGGTTTACAATTAAATCATTTTGGGTAAGGAACCGATCATCTTCTAACAAAACATGGGCTGCTACAGCACGCTAGCTTCCCCGCTCTGTGTAGATACAGCAGAGGTAACACCAGACTGCTGGGCGTTACGAACCAAAAGTCAAACACTGCTGTGATGCAGCTCATCCCTTCCTTTCTCAAATACACTGAAAGCCAAACAACGCCCCACATGAACCGGATGAACAGCACTGTGGAGATAGCCAGAACCGTATGAAAGGCCCGCTGTTTTGACGGGTCAACCCTGACCCTGCTGGTGTCCTGATCTCCTGGGCCTGGACGGTTCAGAGCAAACAGAACAGAAACGCTGCAGAAACATACAATTGTTAGAGAAAATATCAAGAGGCAGAAAGATAAAACAACGTCAGCATCCTGAACCACGGTCAAACCAACTCCTGCGAGGCAAAGCAGCCAAGCAGAGAAACTGACCATGTTTCGAAATCTGATCCCACTTTCAGTTCTCAGACTCAGGTAGGTGATGGGATGAACGACGGCCAGGTAGCGCTCCACACACGTCAGGATATGGAAGAACATCCCCCCGTACCAAATGAAGAATATAAAATGAAGCCCAACGCTCAGTATTCCTGCGTTATCTGTATAAATCCCAGTAAGGCAGAGGAGGAATCCTACACCACCGATCAGCTCGATGGTCACGACGTGGAAGGTGAAACAGTCCGAGTGACTCATCGTCGCTGCTGAAGACGTGGAGCGCTTCTGCTTCCACTGCTGCAGACCATGATGGAGGATGAAGACGCACAGAGGGAGGACAAGACTCATCAGGGTGATGGTGAACATGGTGTACAGGATGGACGTTGGTTTGGACCTGAGGCAGAGCAGGTAGAAGGAGAGAGACGAGAAGCTGGAGGACACACCTGGATAAGGAAGGCTGGAGTTGAAGACCGAGGAGGAGTTCACTGAGGAGGAGTTCACTGAGGAGGAGTTCACTGAGGAGGAGTTCAC
>NC_056498.1:40768454-40768661 GCF_014905685.2 Nematolebias whitei
ACTGAGGAGGAGTTCACTGAGGAGGAGTTCACTGAGGAGGAGTTCACCAATGTTTCTGCTGCAGTGGCCTGAAAGTTATCATGAACATAAATGAAAGGAGTGGCAACAAAAGCTATGAAAATACTGAATCAATTTATCCATGAAATAAATCTACGAAAGGATATATATATATATATATATATATATATATATATATATATATATATA
>NC_056498.1:40768671-40779491 GCF_014905685.2 Nematolebias whitei
ATATATATATATATATATATATATATATATATATATATATATATATATATATATATATGCGAACAACAAGCATCACTCAAATTCTTGTGAGTCCAAAAGTTTTAATTTAATCAGAAAATATATTTTTGCCTCTTCTTGGAATTTTTTAACCGACCTCAGGTTATAAAATATGAAGTTTAAATTGATTTTTCTTCGTACTGATGCTTTTGACTGTCTCAAAAAGACAATAAACCTCTACAGAAGTGTTCTCAGTTAATGAAATGTGCAGATTTTTTACTTTATTTTACAAAAACAAGAAAACAAAAATGAAAAAAAAAAATCTTTACAGCTGAGTATTGTCTTTAATTTACTTCTTTTGATCTTATTCAGTTCTTGATCAGTTTGTACGTTTGCCCAAAATGTGTCAAATAATCCCAATTTATATCATTTAGATTTTATTTTTCAATTTTACGTCTATAAAGATAATAATACTCATCAGTTCTGATAACAAAATTAAAACCCACCTTCATGCTGGTTCTTCTTGGTGTCCCACGTTGTGCTCGTTGTTTTGCAGCTGATAAACAGCTGAAAACTGACACCTGATCTGCTAAATGTTACTTTCAATCATTAGTGTCTGTGTCTATGTACCGGGGAGGGAGCGGCGTGGCAGGTTTTGCATGTTAAACCAAATTTGTACTTATTCTTTATATAAGGTTAATTTCTGTAGGTAAATTTGATCATCTTCATCTTTCTTTATATTGCATTGGTCCAAACACTGTCAGTGGAGTACAAACTTGCATTTAGTCCAAGTACGAACACAAACGAGATCCGGGAAATATATTTTGTCCAATTTCATTGTTGTCAAACTCACTGAGGTCCACTTACTAAAATGTCCTCCTATAGGTCCAAATGAAAGTCCAACATTTGTCTTTTATGGCCTTGCCTACCTGTTTTCACATTTTCACTGTTAAACTACACTTTATAGTAAACAGATGTTTAACCATAACTAAAAGTAGTCTCAGGCAGATAAACTGAAGGCCTTTATTTCAGATTAAAACTGAAAGCTCAGAATAAAATACATCTTAAATGTGCAAACTCAACCTAATAAGCCTTTTTCTCTTACACTGAAGAGGTCCAAGAATGGCAGACTTGCACTTACAGTAAAAAAGTTAACATCTTTAGAAAACAATTAAAAAGTGACTCTTAGTAAAAAAAATAGTGTAAACAGGGCAAGTAAAGATTTTTCTCTTGCTTTTTTTTTTTTTTTTTTGCTTAAAGTGGCACTAACATATAAAAATGTAAGTTTTCAAGTAAAACATCTCAGCATCTTCAGGAAACAATAAATAAAAATGGCTCTTTTAGGGAAAAAACAACTGAAAACAGAGCTTTTAACGCCACATTTTCTCTTTTGATTATTTATTTTACTTTTCTTAATGAGAGAAATGGTCATGGGATTGTCCTGCCAGTAATTTAAATATTGCTTAGAATGGAGTCAGAACCATTCTTATGTAGCATCATCAATAACTTTTAATTGATGCGACCGTTTCGGAGCACGTGAGGCAAACAGGTTTTGAACATCCTGCCAGAAGAATGAAGATACATTTCTCTGTCCATTCATCTTTAAAACAGCAGTTTTCCCAGGTCCACCTCTTTAGTGGCTTCTAGGAGCTAAATTCTCGGACTTTGATTAGTTTGATTAGTCTTTTTTTTATTTTATTTATTTAATCAAAGTTTTTATGAGACAATCTTGTTTTCAAGACAACATCCAAATAACAACGAGGAAAGCGTTAGTTTTGTTTTGACGCTAGAAAAGATGCAGAACTTTGAGGAGAAGGTCTCAAGTCTTTTCCACAACTTGCAAGAAAATGAATTTGTGAGGTGAAGACTGCAAACTCCAGCACAAGAAGCCTGTCTAAAATTAAAGGCATCAAAGTGATCGCAAATAAAAGGCTAGCTGGACATGGAAAAGCTGTCAAGGGCAATGAAGAAAGATGGGTCTAATATAAACTGTAAAATTAATCAACCAGATGCAAAGCAGGAAAAATAAAAGCACTAAAATGAGGGGTAACGTGGCAGAAACAGGAATAAGAAATGGGACAAGGAGTGGAACTAAAAACATAAAAAAAAATTATTAAAATGCTACAACACACTACCAACAATAGTGCTGTCAATATAAATGTTGCCAAAACTGTTTCTGTGCAAATATAAATCACATAAAGCTGTGGGAAATCAGAATATATTATTTGTAATGTAAAATAAAATTAGATTTGTTCTAAAATGTACCGTTTTTTAACTAGTTTTTTCAATGTATGTAAATTCCTCAAACATGAGGGGCACCTAACTATGACTAAAAACATCTAAAATATATAATTTAAATGTGTTTATCACAAAACAAGTTTATTCTCTTCCTTAACAGTGTGATGCACACCAGATGCAACCACCAGGGGGCAGTGTGGGTCAATAGTAAAACTTTTTACTCTGGTTGTAAATTCAGATTTCCTTTTCTCAAGTTTGTTCTTGGAAACCATTAATAAGTGGTTCTGTTTTATTTTTAGGTGACACCATGCATTCGTTGTTTCTTCAACTATCTTTATATTTAACTGAACTTCTATTGTAGGATTTGAAACAAGTGTTAAAGTGCTTTTTAAACTAAACCGTTTGATTGTATCCCTAACTTACAGCTATTTTTTTTTCCTCTAGGGAAGTTTTAACTTGTTTTTTATGCTGATATTAATGAGCCCTTTGTGTGTGACATTAAGTAAAATGTTCTTTACTTAAATATTAAATGTACAATAATCAAGAAAACAAACTGTGACAGCAGGTTCCACAGGAGCATAGTTTAGAATAAAAAACAACTAGAAAGTTCAAGGAGAAAGTTTGACGGCCACATTGTGGCCATTTTAACATTTTGACTTGACAGTACTTTGTGTTGGGGTTCACGCTCAGCTACCACTATACCAAAGTTCAGCTCAATATGAAAAGAAATCAATGCGTTATAGTCATTCATTATTTTAAGATATAGTGACCATCTTGTATTTTTTTTATCTGCTTTCAGTATGTGATAGGGAACATTTTCAGCTATAACGTCACCAAATTTCAGTTCTATATGTGTGAAAATAACTGAGTCAAAGCCATTTAAATGAAGCTTTCGTGGCCATATTTGATTTTTTTTTTACTTGAAATCAGTATTTATTGGGCATTTTTCTAAGGCTACCATCAGACCAAATTTCAGTTTGATATCTCTAAAAATGGCTGATTTATAGTATTTATCTTTTTTTAGTTCAGGTGGTCTTCTTGGATTTTTAATTTGCAGTGAGTCTGTTAGGGATCGTTCTCAGATGCCACCACACCAGAGTTCAACTAAATGCCTTTAAAAACCTCTGAGTTATATCCATTTGAAATTAGCTTTGGCGGCAGTCTGTCATTTTTAGATTTTGAATTCAAAATGTGTTGTGCATCACTGTCAGGTACCACCACACCAAATCTCAGCAAAATATCTTTAAAAATAGCTGAGGTGTCATAATTTTTTCCCTTTTAGCTATGACAGCCATCTTGGATTTTTAATTTACTTGTATAACAACTCGCCCTCAGCTTCGACCACACCAAATTTCAGCTGAATATGTCAAAGAATGACTGAGTTAGAGTCAATTTTGAGTTTTCTGAGGTAGCAGTGGCAGCCATCTTGAACCAAAGTGGCTCCAAAAGTTAATCAGTGTTTTGTTCAGGGACCTCTCCACTCCAGGTCATGTGACCTCGGTGTGGCAGTTAGAGGCTTTGAAGAGCTCTGTCAGTGTTTTTTTAATTAGGAAAAATGGCATCATTGTTAGCAAATTACGTCGCCATGGTAACTCGAAACGCCAATAAAAGTAAAAGCAGACATCACGGTGCCGAGTCGGTCGTTATAATATAAGACTTGTGGGGGGACACGTTGCAGTTCGGGCTGCATTAACGTTGACAGAAGCTCAAGACCCTTCTCCACAACATCAAGTTTTGAACCAACGGTTTATAAACAGGCTGATGTCAGGATTTTACCACCTTGTTTGTCACCTGGTGGTCCTACAGCCCTGTGCAAACTGTTATATGCCCCAACATCCAGCATAAGACAACAGGTGGACAGGTACTTGTGTACACAAGTGGGCTGACTGTTTTGCATTTTGCAAAACTCTTTGGATGCAAATGTACTCGTGTTTCTCTGGATGCAGGTAGATCACATCACAAAGCAGCAAATGAATGAAATCTGTGCAGAAAGTCCATGGAAGGATAAATTCTGTAAACTCGTGTCAAATTATGAAAGTCTTCTTCCCAGCAGAAATAAAAAGAACCTTCATAAATAAATTGTCTTGTCTACTATACTCTATGTAAGGATGGTACCCCTCTATTGGTCCGCCTGTGTCTGTACTCCCTAGAGTCTCTCCTTGATTGCCCTGATCGGTTGCACCTGCGTGTCCTCCAAGTGTTTGTAATTATACCCTGTCTAGTCTTTAAGTCTATCTGTGAGTCCTGTTCGGTGTCGGTCCATCGTCTCGTAATCCTCCTGTGTTCTCTGTGAGTTCCATGATGCTGCCCTGCCCCATCAGCCTGTTTATTTATTATTATTAAAGTATTTATTATTTTACATTCTGGCCTGCACCATTGGGTTCTGTCCTGCTCTGCTCAGCCTGAAACCCTGACACCGTAACGCCTGCACAAACAAGGAGTCAAGTGTTAAACTACTCAGAAGAAGGAGCCTTCCAGAGTAAATGTCTTCTGGACAAAACCTAAAAAGAAATTATTTAGCTTTTAAAGTGAGCGCTATGCTATAAATTTTTATACAGCGCAGTAAAAATTGGTTTTAAATTGTGTAAAATGCACCCACAGCTTGGACACTGCAAATCAAAGCACAAAAAGGATGTAAAAAATAAATAAATGCAATTTTTTATGAAAAATTACACACTAGTCTAAGAGAGCTGACTTATACTGTAACAATAAAAAAATAAAAGTCATCATATTGAGGTATATCCTTCTAATAATAATAATAATAATAATAATAATAATAAGTAAGTATAAAAAGTGCTATGTGTTGTCATCATTGTATGTACCCATACAATAATGACATTAGTTCTTTGCGTTTAACCCATCGCTCCTGGGATACACCAAGGTGGAGCAGGGGGCAGCTATGTAAGTGCCCAGGGAGCAATTAGGGATTACTGTAATTTTCGCCCTTTAAGTCGTGTTTTTTTTTTGCATAATATGCATGCCCTGTGATTTATATGCCAAAGCGACGTATTTATGAATTTTTTCCCCATATTTATAAATTAATTTGGGGCTGAGATATGGCCATTTTCATTAATTCGGACTGAAAATATTGAACAATATAATTTTCAGCCGCTAGATGGCACTCGAGTAGTATGGCATGACGTTGTGTCCTGTAATAGGTAAAAGTGGCTATAAATGACACAACTGGCTTGCCATAGCCTGCCACCTTCATCCAGCTCGTTTGGAGCAACCATCAAATCAGTTGCATTTCGCTGCGCCGCCCCGACAAAATGCAGCTGATTTGGCTATTAAAGTGCATTTATTATTAAAAAGTTCATCTGAGACACACCTTTACTATAATATCGTGCAAACAAATAATTGTTTTATGTGCTTATCTGCACATTCCTGCTTATGCGAATCAAGTTTTGAAATGCAGCTGATTTGACCATCAAAGTGCATTTATTAAGGAAAAGTTAGACTGAGAAACACATTTGCTATAATTTTGAGCAAACAAATATTTGTTTGTAGATGTTAATCTTGTTAAATTCTTGCTAAAGTCCTCCCGTGCATGCTCCTGCGTCCGCCATTTGGCAGTGAATCGATTTTTGGCACAACACCGGCCCACATTTCCGGGTTCGGACCATATTTCCGGGTTGTCAGCAGTGACATACAAAAGATGCGAAGTATACGGCAAAGCAACGTATTTATGGATTTTTCCACTTTATTAAACATATTTGAACTAATGCAACTTATAGAGCGGTGCGACGTATACGGCGGAAAATACGGTGGGTGTCTTGCTCAGAGACACCATGGCATGTGGGAATGGCTGGGGATCAATCCTGGGGCTTTCGGGTCCCAGGTCAGCTGACCTGCCTCTACCACATCTAGGCCCCTAATGACATCGAGTAGGCAACATCCGTCATTTTAAAGTAAAAGCTGAAAAAAATACATTAAATGTGAAAATGTGTCCAGTCACATTGAACCGATGTAGTTATTTGAGGATTTGTTGTTGAGAGAGGCCGCCATAAAAAAAACAACCGTTCATTTATTTAAACTGAGACTTTATTTCTCTAAACGTTTCCCTGAAAACACACGAGTTTTCCTGCTCTGTGCAGAAACAGCAGAGGCAACACCAGGCTGCTGGGCAGGTAAAAGAAGAAACCGCTGCACATTATGACACAGAAATGACTTCCGTTCCACACGTATATCACGGAGCGAGTCAGACCCACGGTGAACCTCAGCACCAGCACTCCCAGTATGGTCATGATGGTGTAGAACGCCTTCTTTTTAGTCTGATGGACCTTTTCATGATCCCCGCTTTGTTCTCCTGGGCCCGGACGAATCAGAACACAAAGAACAGAAAGGCTGCAGAACGAAACGATTATTATGGCCGACAACAAAAGGCACGAATCGATGATAATAAACAGGTTTTCACTCATTAATAAACCCATCCCAGCAACGCTCAGCAGCCAGCCGCAGCTAATCCCCACGTTTCTGATTCGGATCCCCCGTTTACTCTTCAGGCTCAGGTAGATGATGGGATGGACAACAGCCAGGTAGCGCTCCACGCAGGTCAGGACGTGGAAGAAGCCCTCTCCAAGCATGATGAAGCAGGCAGGAACAAGCCCCACCACCAACAGCCTTAAATCCCCCGTGTAGATTCCGCAACAGGAGACGACGCACCCAGCGACGCCGATCAGCTCCATGATGACCACGTTGTAGGTGAAGTTGTCGGAGTGGCTCATCGCTGCTGCTGAGGAGGTGGAAGGTGTTCGCTGCCAGCACCGGCAGCCCTGGTGGAGGATGAGGGTGCAGAGCGGGAGGAGGAAGGAGACGTAGGAGATGATGAAGGCAGTGAAGATGAAGGAGCTCGGTCTGAGGATGAAGCAGTACATGAAGTGAGGGAAGGAGAAGTTGGAGGAGGGACTGTTGACTTGAAATGAGCCATAGATGAACGAGGAGGAGTTTGATGACATATCTGAAAAACACCAAGACATCGTCAACAAATTTAAAGCTTCAACCAGAGACTTTGTGTTTTAAGGAAGTGTATCGCACTCTGTTGTCAGAACACGCTGCGTTTGTTGGGGACTGCCTGCAAAGGCAGACAGAACTTTGTGAACACAGTGAGGTCACATGACCTGGAAGGAAAGGTCTTTGAACTAAACACAGATTAACTTTTGGAGCCATTTTGGTTCAAGATGGCTGCCACAGCTACTTCAGAAAACATACACTCTGATATTTTTCAATAAGTTATTTTAAAGAAATTGGAGTCCATTATTCTACAAAGGGAAAGAAGAAACCTTCAAGAAGGTTGCCTATCTCAAAATTATTTTTCTCTAAAGGTACATCTTTTGTTTCATGTTAATCTACTGTAATAAACTTTTGTAAAATACACCAGAATGCTGGAAATGACATCTACTTTAATCAAAATTCTCTGGGGCAGGACCCCCAGACCCCTCACCTCCAACACAGCCTGTTCTGTGATGTTCTTTATACATAAAGGATAAATAACTGTAATAAATAAATGAACTTTAAAGAAGTATTTGCATGTCATGTATTATTGCATTTGGCCCACAGCCCTCTGATAGATTTTAAATTTGGCCCTCTCAGGGAAAATGCTTGGGCACCCCTGCTTTAAAGGGTTTCAAACATTTGATAACGTCAATGGAAAAATTAATTAATGTTCTTGTTTTAATGTTTCACCCTGTGTTACGGCACCCTGATTTATTGTTTTATACACTACTCTTATTTAACTGCATTTTTACTGTAGTTTATTGTTGTCTGTACTTTACGTGTTCTGTCTGGAACAGGTCTCTCTTGTAACTGAGTCCTCGTGGCTCGATGAGACTAACCTGTATAAATAAAGGTTGAATGAATGAACGGTTTGCTAAATATAAACATTTACAACAGTGCAATTAAAAAAACACTGAAAAACTTGAGCTAATTCAGAAAATCTGGCAGGAAAAAAGACTTGTCTATCTACTACAAAGGTGTAAGAACAGGATAGAGATCAACAGACCACAAAACTTCTGTAGTAAAGTTTTGAGAACAAGACGGAGAAGTTACTGACCATAAAGCTTGTTTTACAGCTGAGACATTTGCAGAGTCAACCATAACATCGTCTGCATAGCAAAGAATTCCTGAGTCAATGACTCCATTGACAAGCAAGAGCAAAATGACAGGGAACTGTCATTCACTGTGGTGGAACTTTAAGAAAGTTGAATGCAATAAAAGACAAAAAGCAGACCAAATAAGGATGAGGACTTTTTAAAGGTAATTACTTGCAAGTTTTACAACTAAACATGATTCATAAGCTGTTGTATGAAGAAAAATACTATTTCTTTTTAAATCGTGATATTTCTGTGATTACTTCAAAACGTAGCAACTTCAGAAGTTGACAAGTTTAAATAAAAAATTAAAAAAACACAACTTTCAGGATTTTTACTTAAATTATTTTGTTTTTTCTGATATCCATTTTACATTTTCAGTTAATATTAGATCTATAATTGTTTTCTTCATTACTAGTTTTTGTGATTGATTAATCCGTACTTTATATTTTCTGACACTGATTTAACAGACAAGCTGTGTATTCAGTGTAAGAGATGAGTCATTCCAACAAAAATTCGGCTTTGAAAGTTGAATGAATAAAATAGAGTCACATGTGGGAATTAATAAAGTTATTATTGAAATAATAGAAATTTTATTATATATTTTAGGTACGTAACCTTATCAAGCAACATTTGTAACAAAAACACTCACCTTATTGCTCGTATTTATCTTCTTCCTGCTAAAAGATGGAGCCAACAGCTGCTGTAAACTGAGAATAACCTCAGTGTAGCATGCTTTAAAGCATTGTTGCACGTGTTTTTGTTGACCAACAAATCAGAACGATGGCTGGGGCTCTTTGCATGTTGCAAATTAAAGATGTGGTTTGGGATTTTTATTTTAAATGCGGTCCATTGAGAAGGCAAATTTTCATCTTGTTCTCTTGGTTTTTAAGAGGACACAGTAGAACCGGCACAGCCGATGCAAAGCTCGAACATTTTGAGGATGAGAGTTTGTGTAATAATATCTGTTTGTATGTAAATAAGGCTTATTGTTACTATTTTGTATGCATTTTTAGCAACAATAACCTTTTATTGGGAGAACGGGTTCAAGTCTAGATGAAGAATCCAAAAAGTCCTTGTTCTTCTAAAACCAAAATATTTAGGCTTTTTGTAGACAACAGTAATATTTCCATGTTTAAATAAAAGATCTTGCTCCATCATTTCATCCATCCATCATCTTTGGATTTTTGTAAAACTGCTTTAGATCAGTGACAAGTATTCAATGATCCCAGGATTGATGCAAGCCCAATTAAATCTACATTTAACGACTCTAAACAATCCGTAGACAGAAGAAAACTGCACGCTTTGAATGTGTCAGTCTGTGTGTTTTTCCTGAGTTTGTTGTGGCTCCTCCTCTTTTACCTGGATGATTGATGTATGTGTGTTTCTGTTTAGTTAGTTCCTTGATTTCAACTTTTCGTTGTATTGTGGTTTTATCATGTTCAGTTTAGTTCCAACCCCAGAGTAGGCAAAGTGTCAAAGAGAATCCAGCACAGATAAAAAGGTAATTATAAATGATTGTTAGAGGAGCGGTATTTGCACAGGAGGATTATAGATCTTGAGGTGGAGAACAGCTTGGAGAGGAGGGTGGGGATCCCAGGTGAGTGGTGATGCAGGTATATGGTTTGTAGGAGAGCGGCGGGATGGAAAACAGGAGAACGTATCCAATGTCAAGTGGTATAGTTTGTCACAGGTGAGTACAGAGACTGTGGAAGTTCTGCTCCACCAGCTCCTACACCCACAGCCAAACTCTAATCCGCAGCACCTGAGGATCATCGGCTTGAGCATGAGGAGCATTAAAGGTTGCAGAAGACATTCAGTAAACACTGGAGCATTACCTGCCAATGGTAGTTCTGTTCTAACCAGATATAGGGACCAAGGAGAACAGATACCAAGACTCAGGCTGAATTTGAAGTGTTTTATTTACAAAGTGGTGAATCACAGGAGTCAGGGAGGGACCCTGAAAATCAAGGAGATGATTAGTGGTCTGTTGGCAGAGGCGATACTGTTATTGATGATCTTTCTTACAATGGAAGTTGGAGTCAGTAGTGGGGAGAGCTGACCCAAATGGTTCCACGTGAAGAAGGTGTATGTCTGAACAATGGCAGGCGTTAGGTGCTAGGAAGGCGTGGAGGCAGCTGAGGAGCTCAAGGTTCACAGAGGAGAATCCAGGAAACAGGAGGACATCAGGGATTAATCGCTGGAGGCACAGAGAAAATACAAAGTCATTAGTATTTAGTTTTAGACACGAGTAAAAGGATATAGTCACAATTGTTAGAGACTTGAAGGAAGGTGAGTTTTCTTAAGAAGTAATACCCAAACAGGTCTGGACTCGAGAAAACAAGGAATAAAACACAGGTCAGTAACTCGAGGAAACGCAGGCAGTTGCTGCAGGGGCTGTTCAAAGTCACCCAGAGGCTTCAATGCTCCAGTGTCTAACTGCTGTCCCACAGGAGCTGAAGACTGATGTCCTCATCAGATCTGGATCAGGAGCAGGTG
>NC_056498.1:40779591-40781008 GCF_014905685.2 Nematolebias whitei
AATCTCCACAGATTTGTTTTATTTTTCTGTCTTTTGGGTTCTGTTGTGTTTCCTGATCGTTATCCCAATGTGTTTTTGTACATCAGTTAGGTTTATTTTAATATTCTTGTGAATGTCTTGTCCTGTTTCCCACTGTTCCTGGTGCCATTTCTCATTTACGCAGTCTGCTCCCTCAGAGTCTGCCGCCCTCACCTGTTCCAATGAGTAATCAACAAAAGCAAAATACAAGCAATTTATGTATTTGCTAAATTAACCCTAACTGTAAGTTATTCATCTTCTTTTGCAATGTTTTTGAGTCCAGGACTAACGTCTTACCTGCTTTATCCTGAGCAGGGTCACAGAGATCTGGAGCCTTTCTGCAGTGGTCCATGCACAGGAGGTGAGGTCAAATCTGGACCGGTCGATACTCACATCTCAGGCCTATGAGGAGTTGCTAATTCATCTAACCTGGATGGTTTTGACTGTAGGAGAAAACTGAAGTTTCCAGAACAAAACAGGAGAAAATGTAAACTCCAAAGACAAAAGTTGCACCTGGGAATCAAACGCATGACCTTTTTGATGCAAGGCAAAACTGCTGAACAACTGTCCACTGTGCATCTGGAGATTATTCTACATTATTGGCAGTAAACAGCTCTTTGGTTGGCCTTGTCGCTGTTTTAAGTGCTCTATAAATAAAATGGTATGGTAAACATATCTTCTGACATCAGATCCAAGTAGAGTAGTTTGTGTGAGCGTGTTTGCATGTGTCACTCTTTCTTTACAGCTCGTTTCTGTAGGCAAATTTCTTTGTTGCTCCTTCAAACACAGTCAGAGCGTCTTGCTGGTGATTAAATCAACAGGATGCATATGTGTTTCATTCTGACAGAAATATGGAGGAGGCTGAATAGTCCAATCGTGCATAAACATGTGTAAAAAACAAAATATGGAAGATGAATAGTCAAATCACACATAAATATGTATATAAAACAAAATAAACATGTCATCACAACTTTACCACTAAACGCGTGCTCTTACAGTCTAATCAAACTATTCTAAAGTTACACGTCTTATCTGGATATTTGCAAAGATTCAAATGACCGGTTTGCATAACCCACAGAGTGGAACTATGAAATTAAAGGGGCAATTTAGTTGAGAGTATTTGCTCTTGTTTCATTCAAATGTTTTTAAATTTGCACATGAAAGGGGGTGGCATGCAAGAATGAATTATCTGAGAAATATTTAATTCATAGTTTGTCTGACTTCCTGCTTATTTAAGTTATAAATTTATTATTTATTCTCATTTTCACCAAATATACTTAAATTTAACTGCTTTGTTAATACACATAATTGTATTATTATTATTATTATTATTGAATTGTTTTCAATATTAGAACTAATATATTTTACATAATGATATAGTTAATAAGAAATGTGTGTG
>NC_056498.1:40781108-40782301 GCF_014905685.2 Nematolebias whitei
ACGCATGAACACATCAACATTGAAACAGATCAGCAGCAACATGATATGGTTTTTCACAGTGATTATTCTGGGTAGAGATTCATGAGTCTAACAGCCTCAGGGTAGAAGCTGTTCCTCAGTCTAGTGGTTCTACACTTATTGCTCCTTAACCTACTTCCTGAGGGGAGTGGGGCAAAAATTGTGTGTGCTGGGTGAGTGGGGTCCTTCATGATGCAGGTGGCCCTCTTCCTGCATCTGGAGGTGTAGCTGTCTGTGATGGTGGGGAGGCTGATTCCGACAGATTTCTGTGCAGCCTTCACCACTCTCTGCAAAGCTTTTCTTTCTGCAGCTGTGCAGCCTCCATGCCACACGTTGATGCTGGAGCACAGGATGCTCTCCACTGCACACCTGTAGAAGGAGGTGAGGACTGAGCTTCCCAGACCAGCTCGCCTCAGCCGTCTGAAGAAGTAGAGTCTCTGATGAGTTTAGTTTAGTTTAGTTTATGTTTAGTTTCCCCAATGTAAGACTGATCACCCTCCTGACACTGAACAGCATACACAACATTACTCTGTTTGTGCCGGGGGACTGGATCTTTGGGATGAACCAGTCTTTGCCGTAATGTATTTTGGGGTTTAAAAGCCACTGGGACGTTATGTTTAGAAAATAAACGTCTCAGTTTCTCTGATACTCCCTCAACATATGGAATGACCACTGGTCTGGGTCTGGGTTCCTCCTTTTCACCTGATGGCTGACTGGAGTCCTGTTTGGGTTTCTTCTCTGCTTTCAGGAAGGCCCAGTTAGGATATCCACATTACTCTAGAGCCTGTCTTGTGTGGGATTTCTCCTTCTGCCTGGCTCCCGAGCTAGTGGGGACGCTGTCTGCTCTGTGATACAGAGTCCTGATGACTCCTAACTTGTGCTCCAAAGGGTGATGGGAGACAAACTGCAAATACTGGTCTGTGTGGGTGGGTTTGTGGTACACCTCGGTTTGCAAAAGTCCTCTATCAGAGACTGAGACCTCACAGTCCTCGCTGAGAGTCATCAGCTCTACCAGTTGCGTCTCCGTGCTGCCCCCTGTCTTCATCCCTAACTGGTAATAGGACTCTATTCAATAGTTTACATTTAAGTAATTTAAATTAATTTGGTTGTAAGAATAATAGAGGCATTTGAAGACTAACACAGATTGAAACATCCCAATTTCATTTTTATGTAGA
>NC_056498.1:40782401-40787390 GCF_014905685.2 Nematolebias whitei
AGAAAAAGAAGAGGTAAGACCAAACTGGTAGGAACATTAAACCAGACACAAATAGCCATTACAACACAATTACTTCTTTTCCCTGACATGAAAATCACTTCCCAAACCACATTAAACGTAAACCTCACCACCAATACTCCCAGGATGGCCACGATTGTGCAGAAAGCCCTCTGCTTTGACTGGTCAACTCGTTCCCCATCCTTCCCCTGGTGTCCTGGGACTGGACGATTCAAAACACACAAGACAGAAAGGCTACAGAAAGAAATAATTGTCAATGTTAACACCAAGAGACCAAAATCAATGATGAAGAAGAAATCTGCCATCTTCATCAGAATCATCCCTATAACACTCAGCAGCCAGACACAGACAATGGTGAGGTTTCGGACTCGGATCCCCTTTTTGGTTTTCAGTTTCAGGTAGATTATTGGATGAACCACAGCCAGGTAGCGCTCCACACAGGTGAGGATGTGAAAAAATATTTGTCCAAACCAATTGATGGAGGTAAAGAATTCTCCTACAAAGATTACATTCAAGGTGTTGCTGCAGATACCAGCCAAGTTGAAGATGTACCCAAACACACCGAGCAGCTCCATGATGACCATGTGGTAGGTGAAGCAGTCAGAGTGTTTCACTGCTGTTGAGGAGGAGGTGTGGAGCTTCTTCAGCCATTCTTTGACACCGTGACAGAGGACGTAGGTGCACAGAGGCAGGATCAGGACGATGATGTTGATGTCAATTGTTATAAAGATGAAGGAGCTTGGCCTTGAAATGAGGCAATACTGGTATACATTGATAAAGGTGGGCGAGGACAGGTTTTCAAAAAGAAAAGAGTCATTGAAGGATGAAAAGTTTAGGGGCATATCTGGAAAATAAAGAAGATTGCAAATAAGGGTAACGTATTTTCAATGGGTGCGGCAGATTTGCAGAGTAGTAGTCAAACCAAACCTTTTCACGTGTCTCTGAGAAAACGGCTTTGATTAAAAAGTCGCCTCAAGAAATGTTTCTCAAACACATCTTCAGAGGCTTTTAATGTATTGTTTGCATGAAAAATGAGAGAAAAGCAGAAATAAAATTTAAAATAAGGAAGCGCTTTTTAAGACCTTTTTAAGTGCCTCCGGGAGCATCCTTGGACAATCTCACCACCCTTGTCGTCTTTTATTTTATTTTTTTGTCATTTTTTTCTTTGTCTTCAAAAATATAGCTATTTATGTTAGAAATATTTTGGTACATTGGTTGATATCAATTTTACAATGTTATTGTGATGTTTATTTTTCATTTTGACCACAAAGCCAAAGCTTTTATAGACATTTTATTGTCCCAGTTGTAAGCAAATTTTGCCGCCATTTTGAGTTTAGTGCGCCCTCTTGTGGTTGCTGGCTGTAATGGCCCAGCAGATGGTTTTCTGTCATTTCACAGTGTAACATTTATTTTGGCATGTGTAGGAGCCAGATGTGCAGGACGCGCAGAATACCAATGATGTGTTAAATGTATGTTAATGATGTGAACCTACTTCACATATGGGGAGCAATATTATAGGCAGAAACATGGGTGTGCTATGGGGTCTCCAGAGGACCTGATTTAACTTTTTTAGACAACACCACTTAACTTTTTTTTTTTTACTTCTAATCAAACTATTATGGTAATTTTTGTCAAAAAAAACACATGAAATAAATCACCATGCACACAAACCAACTGATGGACATGCTGAGCAACGCAATTTATTTCACAATATTAAATGCTTTTTACCATTTTTATGAACATTTCATAGAATTATTTAGTTACAGCTTCCAGAGGTTTCTGCTGTCAGTAATAGCCTTTTATTGCCAGGTTAAATAAAGGTTAATAATAATATTAATAACAATAAATTACCCCAGGGCAGTGACCTCCTCAGGCAGATAAGGTTGAATAAATATCTATCAGATGACTCATCCCTACAGTATTGATTCAGATATATTTATTAATGTGATGTCATTAATAAGTGCTCATTTAGTGACTTCAGATATGAAAATGTTTAGTGTTTAAAGCTCTCTCTTGCTCCTCCTATATAACAAACTTTAAACTGGGATTAAAATGGGCATGACTGTGCAGAGGTTAGGAAAGTGAGCCTGTCATCTGAACATTGCCAGTTCAAATCCCTTACTGTGTACCTTCATTCTGACCGTCACATTAAAATATGGGTGGAGAAGATGAAGCACCCACATGTGCTTTTTGTACATTACCTGCCTCCACCCTCATTTGTTGTGGGCCCTTGAACAAGGCCCTCAAATCCCCATCTGCTCCCCTGGGTGCCCCAGATGGTTGCCCTTTGCTCCACCTAAAGGGCTCAGTGAACTGCGGTTGCATCAAGTAGGATATCTAGCATGAAACAATTGCCAAATCTGTGTGTGAGTTTGCTCACTGTGGCAACTGTAGAAGAAGGGAAGGGAGCAGCCAAAAAAACAAAAATGCTTATCACAGGTTGCAGCTTTAAAATGCACATTATACGTTTAGATTTTAAACAAAAACTAATAAAGCCAATGTGAATCTTAATATAAAAGTCATTGATTGGTTTTCTTGCAGCACTTGAACTTCCCTGCTCTCTGGAGAAACAGCAAAGGTAAAAGCAGACTGCAGGGCACATTAAACACAAACGAAAATGTTATTATCAGACACAGTCCTCCTCCTCCTACTGTGTCCTGCACAGCCCAGGTCAGACCCCAAACAAGCCTCAACACCAGCACTCCCAGTATCAACAATATGGTGTGGAAAGCCTTCAGCTTGGATTTGTCAACCCTCTCCTTGTCCTTGCTCTGGTCTCCTGGAGGTGGACGAATCAGAACCCAGAGGATAGAGCAGGTGGAGAAGGAGATGCCTGCCAGAGATAATATCGAGAGGCACAGATCTGTGAAGACAGTAAAGTCTTTCACTGTCAAACCTATCAGTATGAGGCACAACATCCAAACACAACCGATGGCAATGTTTCGGATCCTGATTCCTCTTTTGCTTTTAAGGTTCCGGTATGTGATGGGATAAATGACAGCCACGTAGAACTCTATGCAAGTCAGGAGGTGGAACCATGTCTCGCCATACCAAGTAAACTTAGCAAGAAGAAACCACACAAACATGAAGTCATAACGTAACCAGATGATGCCGCAGCAGCTTAAGGCATAGCCAGAGATACAGATCAGCTCCATGACAGACAGGTGGCAGGTGAAGCAGTCAGAGTTGCTCATTGGTGCTGCTGAAGAGGTGGTGTGATGCTGCCAGCACTGCTGACTGCAACAGTAGAGGACGAAGATGAAGAGAGGGAAGGTGAGGAGGATGTAGGTCATGTAGAAAGCTGTGAGGACGAAGGGGTGGGTGCTGGTGATGACGCAGTTTATGTACGAAAGAAGCTTGGAGCTGACAAATACGAGATGTGGAGGAAAGGAGCCATTGAAGGATGATGAGTTTGATATCATATCTAAAACAGATACAAATAAAACTTTTAAATGTAATATTTCAACTGCATAGTCATTTTTAGCTGAAAAAAATAATGTTTTACTCACACTAGCTTTAAAATTTTAGTTTTCACATAGGGTCATGTTGGTTTAGATAGATTTGTCTTCCCTTATTACTGCCAGATGTATAGAATCAAGAAATCATCTGAATATGGTCCTTGTCCACAGAGGGAGACAACAAGGAACAGTGGTGAACCTTCCTCAAATTACCTTAAGAGCACGCTGACCACCTATCCTGGAAGTACTAAATGAACCAAGACCAGCAGCTAAAGCCTCACTTGCCTCATTCAAGGTTAGATTTCATTAGTCAGCAAAAAAAATGGGACAGAAGACAAAAATGTCCTCCATGGTGGAATACCAAGACAGAAATCACTGATGGTCAAAAAAACAAAAAGCCTTGCACACAATGACCAAGAATAAAACCTGTTGATGATCGTCAAGACTTCTGGGGAAACATTCTGCAGACTGACAAGATGAAAGAAGAATTTTTTGGATGGAGTACAGCCTGTCAAACCCAAAACTAACACTTTTTCTTTTTCCTAATTCAGCTGTTCTCTCTTCAGGGTCTCCACAATGAGTCATCCTCCTCCATCTCACTTTGTCCTCGGCATCCTCTGTCCTCACTCCAACTACCTTCATGTCCTCTCTAGCTGTATCCATATAGCTCCTATTTGTATATTTCCTGCTAGCTGAATTTCTAATATTCTTCTGTCAATACACCCACTTTCCCTCCTCTGGACAAGTCCAAACCATTGTCCATCCTCTTTCTGGATATGTCTGGACATAGAAGGGGAGTGGTGGTGCAGAGAACAGAGAAGATGTGCCTGTGATCAAAAGGTCATCGGTTCGACTCCCTGGACCGACAGCATCAAAATGTGGGTAGAAAATTTGAAACACCCACACCTGCCTCCATCCTCATTTGCCCCAATCTGGGTCCTGGAGTAAGGCCCTTATCCCCCACCATCTGCTCCCAAACAGGTCTCTCTTGAAAATGAGTCCTTGTGACTCAATGAAACTATCTGTATAAATAAAAGTTAAACAACCAAACCATTTCCATCTGTCCTCTCTAACTTTATCTCCCAGTTGTTCAATGTGTGCTGTACCTCTGATGACATCATTCCTAATCTTATCCATCCTTGTCACTCCTAAGGAGAACCTCAACATCTTCATTTCCACCGATTCCAGTTCTGTCTCCTGTCTTTCTGTCCAAGTCTACAGTGTATGTCTCCAGACCATACAACATAGCTGGTCTCACCACTGTCTTGTAAATTTTTCCTTTGACCTTTGCTGACACCCTTTTGTCACAAATCTCTCCTGAAACTTTTCTCCATCCTGCCTGGACTCTCTTCTTCTCCTCTGTACCACACTTCCCATTTTCCTGGACAGTGGACCCCAAGTCCTTAAAGTCCTACACCTTTGTGACCTCTGCTCCTTCTAGCCTCACTGCTCCACTGGCCTCCCTCTCATTCACACACATGTACTCTGTCTTGCTACGACTGACTTTCATTGC
>NC_056498.1:40787490-40794764 GCF_014905685.2 Nematolebias whitei
TATATATATATATATATATATATAAAACTCTGCATTTAGTTTGTACTCAGGTTATCTTTGTGTAATATTAATATTTATTTGTTGATCTGAAACATGTATGTAGACAAATTGCCTAAATCAGAAAAAACATTTAAGGGTGGTGAGTACTTTTTCACAGGTATTCAGCTCAGCTAAAGAGTCCTTGCTGCAGACTGTGTAACTGTGAGTTGAGGACACACATAAAACAATATTTCTTTATGGCTCTAATTATTTTTCTCTTTATATTTGATCTTCAGCAACAACCCTTGTCTCATAAACAGAACATAATCAGCCCCCAGCTGTAAAACTCAATAAAAGGTAATGATAGAATCTATTCCCAAGAAGCTAAGCTAAAAATAACCTGGATAATCACTGTCTGAATGCTCCTAAAATTACAATTTTGTTTGTTTATTCATTTGTTTGTTTGCCTAATGAACATAACTTGTTTAAATCAGGGATAAAGAAGAATTTAACCTTTCATAAAATAACATTGATGTATTGAAGATGGTAAAGTCTAAACACTTTCTAATAGAATAAAACAATGTTTTTCATATAAAATGTTCTTCAAATGCGTCAGATAAAAAAATATATGTATTTGTGACAAAATCCTTCTTCCTTTCTTCACAAAGACTTTTAGATGTGCAGACATCATTGTTTTCAACTTCCCACAAGACATAAACCTTTTTAGAAATAAATATATTTTGAATCTTGAACCGATAGCAGAAAAAGAAAAAAAAAAGAAAATAATAATAATAATAAAATACCCACCTTGTCTGGAGTTGTTACGACCTTCCTACTGCTACTTTACATCATCTGGCTGCCAATTCTTTAAAACTTCACTGGGCGTGTTTGAATAATTTTGCATAAATTTGTAAACAAACTTACAATGTGTCACTCTTTCAAATGCTTCATTTAAAAAGGCAAAATTTGTCATTGTGTTTCCACAATGACAAAAACATAAAACACCTTTGTTGCTGTTTAGAATTTTCCTACAACTTTTAAATAGCAAAAAAATACATTTTTACAGAACTGGTACCACCTTTTTATGTTTTGTTTCATTAGTTTGTCTTTTACAAATGTATTTAAACTGAAATTCTAACCATTAATAAAAATGCACACCTTTAAATCCTACAAGTAGCATTAAACCATGCAAATATTGCTGGTTTTATTTGTCCAGTACAGATTTGCATCCAGCACTGACTGTAAACTGAACAAAGCAACGTTAACTCAAGTCAGACACTTCTGGTGATTTATTTAAATGTAAGTCTACTACACATACTACCTACACAAACCTTTGTTGAACTTCTTTTTATTTTGACTTCAATATTTGCTTGCATTTGTCATATCTAGAATGGTTTATAGCAATTGTTTATTATCTGGGTGTCTAAATATTTCTTTAAAAATTCTTAATTTTATCCAAAATATTGCTGCCAGAGTCTTAACTGGAGTTAGTAGGAGAGATCATATCTCTCCAGTTTTAGCTTTTCTCAAATGACTCCCTGTCAAGTCCAGAATTGAATTCAAAATCTTACTTCTAAACTACAAAGCTCTCAACAACCTAGCTCCATCTTACACTACAGATCTTATTGATTCTTACTTTCCTAATAGAGCACTTTGCTCTCAGAATGCATGTTTTCTTGTGTTCTGAGTTTCCAAAAGCAGAATGGGAGGAAAATATTTCAGTTATCAGGCTCCTCTCTTGTGGAACAAACTTCCAGTTTCTTTCTGTAGGGCTGACACCTTGTCCAGTTTTCAGACTGTGCTTCTTTTTGATAAATCCTATAACTAGGGTTGGCTTGGTTTTCCTGAGCTTTCCCTGAGTTATGCTGCTATAAGCTTACACTGCTGGTGGACAAATTGACCTCATCTCCTCATTCTGCTGCTGTATTTGCTCTACTCTACCTGTTTGTATTTGTAATTATTTATATGTTAACATGTGTATTTTTTTTGTCTTTCCTCATATAGAAAGTTAACCTGGACCTGCCATTCTGTGTTTGTCTGTTTCTACTTCCTGTCCTCTCAAACCCAGCCCATCAAAGCAGAAGGACACTCGTCTTGAGCCTGGTTCTGCTGGAGGTTTCTTCCTGTTAAAAGGGAGTTTTTCCTTTCCACTGTCTCCTTTGTGCTTGCTCAGGACGGGAGAATGTGATAAAGTGAAGATTCAACACAATCTGCTGTTTCTTTAGATAGATAACTTTTACTAATTGGCTTGTTTTAATGTATGTGAATGTTTTTGTTCAGTGCCCTGAGACGACTTCTGTTGTGACCTGGAGCTATAGAAGTAAACTTTATTAAATTGAATTGCATTATTTGCCCAGAAACATGCTCAAATCATGGTAAAGATTACAGCTTTACTGTGATGTATTCATGGTTCAAAAGAATGGTTGAATTTTAAATAAGTAAAATGCAACCAGGTGGGGTAGAAAGCACCAGATCGACTGCCTGCAACTACAGTCCTGTCTAGATACTTGAGAGTTTTTTTTTTTTATTGAGAATGAAACCATCTGTCTGTCTGCCTTTCTGCCTGCCTGTCTGCCTGCCTGCCTGCGTTGCTGCCTGCCTGCCTGCCTGCATAAATAAAGCTAGATGTAGGAAGAGGGCCATCTGCATCAGGAAGGACCCCACTCACCCAACACATGCTTTTTTGCCCCACTCCCCTTGGGCAGGAGGTTGAGGAGCATTAAGTGTAGAACCACTAGACTGAGGAACAGTTTCTACCCTGAGCTGTTAGACTGATGAATCTCTAATCAGAATAATCACTGTGAAAAATCATTGTAATGTCACTTGATTGTTGATATGTGCTGCTGAATGCCCATGTTGCTGATCTCTTGCTGCTGATTATTTCATGCTGCTGTGCTCATTCATCCTCATCTGCTCACACAGACTCATGTTCATGCTGTAGTTCGGTGTATTGTTTTTGTACTACTAGTGCTTAGTGTATTCTTAGTTTAGCATATTTCTTAGTTCACGTCTTAGATCTTATTAGTTTTTTTTTTACATTTTAATCATTTTGTTGGATGTAACTGGGACCCTGTTTACACAATTTTGTTCCACCACATGTACCACATGTGGTGTGTATGACAAATACAGAAACCTTGACCTTGAGAAATACTTAATAAGAAAAGAACAGGAAGATGAAATGTTTAAAGTTGTTGTAACATGCCATACAAAACATTCAAAAGTTTAACTTTAATAGAAGTATTGTCACAAAAATGTGTGTTTCATTTATTATTTCATTTTATTATTTTTATTATATTTCATTTACAGTATGCATTTGTTATTTTCATGCAGTTTGCATCTTTGAGCACCAGGTGGTGCTATAGCATGTCTGAAAATATTTTCTTCCCACTCCCAAATCCTGCTCTTTCATACCATCACTCAGGATCTTACCTCCCTCCACCTGAGGATTCAGATATAGAAAGAAATTATGAATAATGAAGAACTATTTCAAAGAATAATCATAACCATGTTTTATACAGGTGTTTCTCACTTATATTTTAAAATACTGACAGACTTTATTGTTTCAATAAAGTGCAATTATATATTTACATGTATTTTATAACTTCACTATGTCATTACAGAAATGTGGAAATGGCTTAAATAGCTAAAATTGGCATAACAAAGCTAAATACTAGCTGAAATAATTTAAACTAACATAAATAAACTTAAGAGCATTACAAGTTGAAATTAGCAGAACTATGTTTTTATTTTTCATGTACCCTTTATTTATCCAGGTAGTCTCATTGAGCCATGAGAAATAATTTTTGAGGGGCATGTTTGGGGGGCGGGTGGGGGGGTTTGGGGGCCTTGCTCGGGGGCTCGGGGTGGGGCTCGGGTACCAGGGGGTGAACCTGAAGCTTTCCGATCACAGGCCCATCTTCTAACCTCTGCACCACCACTCCCCCCATTAATTTAGGCTGAAAGTAGCAGAAATTGCCATGAAAAACTAGAATTTATCTGAAAACAGCTGAAATTAGCTAAAATTGCAAGCTAGCTGAAAAGCTAGAAGGAGTCTTAAATTAGTAGAAAAGAAGCAAAACGAACATGTTTGTCCATTTGGGCTTAAAGAAGCAGAAATGAGCACAAAAAATGTAAACTATCTGAAAAACCTGAAATTAGCCCCCCCCCCCACACACACACACACACATACACACACACACAAAAAAAACCAGCTGAAAAGTAGCTGAAAAAGCAGAAAGAAGCCTAAATAAGCAGAAAGAAGTAGAGAGACCACAATTTTGCTCAATTAGACTGAAAGAAGCAGCAATGAGCACAAAATTGGAAATTTTCTGAAAAAAGCTGAAATTAGCAAAAAAAAAACTGCTGAAAAGTAACTTCAACGGCAAAAAGAAGCTTAAATTACAAAAAGGGAGTGGAGAGAGCACACTTTTGCTCAATTGTGCTGGAAAAAGTTGAAATGAGTGCAACAAATGTAGAATTGGCTTAAAAAGTTTAAATTGGCATGAAAACAGCTAATTAGATGCTGAAATAGCAGAAAAAGCTTAAACTTGCAGAAAGGAGCATATCAAGCTGAAATTAGCAGAAATAAGTTAGAAGAAGTACAAAAACATTGTAGTTAGCAGAAAGAACCTGAAAGCAATGCAAACATCAAAAGTAAAAATTTAAAAAACAGCTGAAATTAGATGAAAGTAGCTGAAAAAAATGTCAACATTTGCACAAGGAAGCTGAAAGAAGCTGAAGCTGAACAAAATGTGAAAGGAGCAGTAAAATGTTGTAAACAAATCTAAAGATTTAAAGGATGTAAAATTAGTTCATTTAAGTTTCTATGAGGAAAAAATGGCAAAAAAGGCTAAATATTTCAAAAAGCTAAAGCTGCACCAATACCAAAAGGTCCTGAAAGAGCTCAATGTTTTGATATATGAAATACTGTATATGAAACTTTGTTGTTTCAATAAAGTTCAATTATATTTTTGCATGTATTTTTCAATGACATCATAAACAGTTTATGCATTACATAATGTTCAGCATATGAGAAAGGAAAGAATAAAGAGTTTTAAATAATTTTCTGTCAGAGTATTCCATTTTATACTCAGATTAGTTGAGTAAAGTGTGCAGACAAACTTCCATGTGTTTAAGGATTCAGGTGATTGTTTTTGTTTTGTTGTTATGATTTTATCATCTAAAATATCATTTTGGTACAACTTCTACAAGAAATTTCTGGAAAGCCAACAAGTTTGTTTTCTGTTTGTGTTTTTTTCAGCATGATCTCTCAAACATGCAGGCAGGTCCATGAGGTACTTTCCTGATTAGCAGAGCAGGGCCCGAATGGGAGGAGTGAGGAGGAGGAAGAGAAGGAGGAGGAGCAGGAAAGGAGGAATGTCCCAGCTTTGTGTTTGGTTCTGACAGAAAGCAGGGAGAGGGGAGGGACAACAGCCTCTGCTGGGAAGACAAACTCCCTCAGGAGGAGGTGGATGGAACAGACGTGTGTGGATCTGAAAGCAGATTCTAGTTTTGTGTGTTTTCCGTAGAAAGAGAAACCAGGCTGTGGTGCAGATTGTGTAAATTTCTTTGGAAGCTTCTTCTGGTAACAACTTCTTGGAGCCTGTAAAGCCTGAAGACCTCACTGAGACATCTGAAGTTGTCTGAATCCACATGAGGTTTTAGACTCCTGACATCTGGACTGAGTCTGCTGTTTTGGAGGTTTGGTTGCTCACAGACTGATGTAACTCTTCACTGAAACATCTGTCCGATCAGCTGTTTGGACTGCCGGATTTTTGGAGTGATTTGAGGATGAGTGGAGCAGGGGATGTTGTGTGTGAAGGCTGGCTGAGAAAGTCTCCACCTGAGAAGAAGCTACGTCGATACGTGAGTACTGCAGCTTCATCTTGTTCCTGTCAGGGTCTAGTTTAACCAAAGAGGCTCCAGGAGGAGGAAACATCTGAGCACACGTGCTCCCCTTGGTGTTTATTCTAATTAAAATAGAATATTATCTGTATGTTATCACTGTTGACACAAAAAGTAATTTCCTACAGCTATAATTAGAAAACAATAAAACCTACAATAAAGTGCAGCTGCTGGAGTAAAAGTAACGGATTTGACTTTGATCGGTTGATTATCAACCAAACAAAATTAAAAGGATCACTAAACTTCAGCTGTTTCTTTTTCTATCAGTAAATGTTGGACCATTCATTCACAGAGCTGAATAAAAAAAAAAACTAAAGAATCAACAATCAAAAAAATTAGCAAAATGTTGAAAAGATAGCGTTCATGCTCAATCATCCAAGTACCAAGTCCAATAATTCTCAGTCAGGTCAATTGAACTGTTTCTTTTTTATAGAGACGTGTCACCTTGTCACCGGATAGAGGTTGAAACATATCTATAAAAAAAGAAACTGTCCAGATGACCCAACTGAGAATTATTGGATGTTGAAAAGATATTAAGATTTTTAATTTTATTTTACTCAAAGCCCCTGGAATGAATCTATTCGAATTTTGCTACTTTTGCTTTTCTTTCAGAAAGTGGAAAACGTTTTTAAAATGGTCTAGTTGAAGCAGAAAAACCAAACTGTGACATGCAGTTTGTTTAACAGCATGGCTCACTTTCCAGTAAAGCAGCACACACACACACTCACAAAGACACACACACGCGCACACGTTCTTGTAAACATACTTTTTGGTGACTTTGCATTGACTTCCATTCCTTTTCTATAGCCTAACCATGACCCTTACCCTAAACTTAACCATTACTAGTACATGCCTAACCCTAACCCATCCGCATAACCCATAACCCCCAACGAGACTTATCCTATAGGGGACCTGGCTTTGGTCCCCATAAAGAGCAGTTGGTTTTCACAATGCATGATTTTTTGTAAAACTGGTCCCTACAAGGTAACCTGTAGGAAAAACGCACACACACTCACACATTTTGGTCCCCGTAACGAAACTTGTCCCCATGACGTGACTGTGCAAACATTCTATGTCCCCATACTGTACTAATACAAGAACGCACACACACACATACACATATGCGCCCCCCACCCCCCTCCAACACACCCCACATTTCTGACATGCCTTCCCAGTGAGTTGAGCTAATCTCATCTTTCCGTTCCATATTTCCTCTCAATCTTTTCCTTTTGCAGACAAACCTGTAAAACAGTTTGTTTATTTTTATTTTTTTTAATTCTCCACTTTTTCCCACGGCGTGAACTAATTTAATCTATGGGTTTTCCTGCTTTTAACATTTCATTTTCCTCCAGTCTTACAATCAATCAACCTTTATTTATACAGGTAAATCC
>NC_056498.1:40794864-40798498 GCF_014905685.2 Nematolebias whitei
GTGCAGTGGTGGGTACGATAATCACAGCCAGTTATGAATCTTAGTGCACCATGATAGACAGCATCCAACATCTGCAGCATCCAACATCTGCAGGGTTCTTGTAGGAGCGTTCATGTAAATAATATCACCAAAATCAATTGAGGGAAGGAAAGTCACAGATACAAGGTGTTTTCTAGCATTCAGGGTTAGACAGGATTTGTTTCTGAAAAAGAAACCCAGTTTAACTTTCAGTTTCTTAACCAAGTTTTCCACATGGAGCTTAAAAGAAAGATGTGAGTCGACCAAGATACCCAAATAAGTCAAACTTCTACAAACTTCTGCAGACAATTGTAGCTGTTTGTATGTTAAAACATTTGACCCAATCAGTACTTTTTGGAGCTTTTATACTTTTCAGAAACACTAATTTAATAAATTTATAAATGTCCTTTGAAAAAAAATTGATTTAAAATCTAATTCAACAAACTGGTCATATTTTTATGTATTTTTTTTTGTAACTTTTAGCCATTAGCTAGCCTTTTTGTATAATTGGCAAGTTATTTTGCTAACTTCAACTTTTGGCTAGCCTTTAGCTACTTTTAGATTTTAGCCAGCATTTAGACACTTTTAGCTTTTAATAATTTTTTGCAACTTTGCCTTTTAGCACATCTTTTTAACTTTTATTTAGCTTTTGGTAACTTTTTTGATTTTAGCTAGTGTTTTGCTGGGGTAGTTTTTTGCAAGTAGCAATCACTTGCCTTTTGCTACTTTTAGCTTTTGGCTAATCTTTGCTACTTTTAGCATTTAGCCAGCATTTAGACATGTTTAGCTTTATTTATTTATTTATTTTTGCAGCTTTGGCTTTTAGCACACATTTAAAATTTTAATCTAGCATTTAGCTTTTTTTTAGATTTTAGCTATTGTCTTGCCATTTTTGGATGTTTTTTGCACCTTCTAGATTACTGCTTGCCTTTAGTTACTTGTACCTTTTGGTTAGTATTTTGCTACTTTTTGCATTTAGCCAGGATTTAGACACTTAGCTTTTAATATTGTTTTGCAACTTTGGCTTTTAGCAAGACTTTTCTCTAGCTTTTAGCAACTTTTTAGATTTTAGCTAGTGTTTTGCTATTTGTGGGTAATTTTTTGTAACTTCTAGTTTTCTTGTTTATTTTGCTGCTTTTAGTTAGTTTCTGAAACATCAGGCTTTTAATAATATTATGCAACTTTGGCATTTTAGAAAGTCTTTTTTAACCTAGCTTTTTTAACTTTTTAGATTTTAGCTCACATTTTACTAAATTTGGTCAAATTGTTGTTATTTTTTTACGTTGAGTTTGTGCTTTGCTATATTTAGCTGGCCTTTTGCTGTTTTGGGCTTTGAAGTAGGCTTTTCTACTTATGAGTTTTAGTTATTATTTATTAAGTTTTAGCATTTAGTTTTCCTTTTGTTACTTTTACTTAGTAGTGTATAGCTTGTTTTAACGTCAAGCTAACATGTTGAATATTTAGTTAGCTTTTTGCTACTTTTTTGTTAGCATTTTTTCCCACTTCTGTCTTTGAGCTTGTATTCTGCCTCTCAATTTTATTGTCTAAAACAAACGTCTTTTTAAAACAATCCTAGCTGTTGTTCAGCTCTCAGATTCATTTTCACAGAAAATGTAATTTCTTCTTTTCATTGTACTTTCTCTTCCTTCTCTGTCGTCAGATGTCTTCCTTCCTCAGACGGTTTACGAGTAAAACCAGAAAAAAAAGATAAATGAAAGTAAATACCTGCAGGCTGTCACATTTACAGGAAAGAACAATCAGAATAGCACAGAAGCTGCAGCTTGTACAAAGACAAGATACAGACGGCTTTATTTATGACAGTGCATAAAATACGGTGTGTGAACACACACCGGATTGTACGAACCGTACAGTGTGTATAGTGTGTGTGTGAACACGCATCGTCTGTCTGTCCAGCAGTGTTTCAGTTGTCAGCACAGTGAAGATCTCCTGTGAACTGGGCTGTAATGACATCAGCTTCCACGTGTTTCAGTAAAGTATTTGGATAAAGTTCCTGCAGTGCACGCCTGTTCCACTCCCCGCTTTGTTGAAAGATGTGTGTGTGTATGTGTACAGTATGTGTGTGTGTGTGTGTGTGTGTTACATAAGAAACTAATCACTCTCAGCTGGACCTGCTTGGGAAAGCGGGCCTCTCCAGAGATTCAGAAGGTTTTGGAAACGCAGCGTGAACAGAAAAACACAAATATGAGTTAAATGTTGTAACCTTGGCAACCACGGCTGAGGTCATACTAAGATAAAGACAACTTGAATCTGTAAATATTGTGTGCATGCAATCCTTATGATACCGCCTACAGTCATTTAAATTTTCATTCATCCCAGTAAATGGTAAATGA
The DNA here is from genome assembly GCF_014905685.2 of Nematolebias whitei. Lineage (NCBI taxonomy): Eukaryota > Metazoa > Chordata > Actinopteri > Cyprinodontiformes > Rivulidae > Nematolebias > Nematolebias whitei. The sequence continues at coordinate 40,797,234 of NC_056498.1, forward strand.
ACTGTACTTATATAGAGCATTTCTATCTAATAAAGATATTCAAAGCTCTTTATAACACAATATGTGCCCTCATTTACCTTCAACACACATTCATACAGCGCTCTACTACAGCTCTACAAAGATAATCTGATTATGTAGAGACTAATGCTTTAGATCACATTCATACATCGATGGGACACACATCAGAGGCAATGAGGGGTTTATTGTCTTGCCCAGGGACACTTCAACATGTGACTACTGGTGGAATCAAACCCCCAACTCTCCCATTGTAGGACAACTGCTCTAACCACTCAGCTACATCTGCCCCATCAATTAACTGTCACAATTAAACTCCACTAAGTTGATAGACTCTGGTCTAAGTTTGTTAGAATAAAAAATATGAGGTCCTCTGGTTTTACACAAATTTCCTCACGTACTCCCCAAATTTATTATTTATTAATTTCTATTATCCACTCCTTTCTGAATGTGACTCCCAGATGCTCAAACTCCTCCACTTGAAATAATTTTCAATACATAAAACTTTACATTTGAAATACAATCAGTGTCCACTGAACAAATTATATGTAGGTATTTGCCGTATTATCAGTTTCAAAATCCCCGGTCACATAATTCCTTACTTTTTCAATTATATTTATTTTTCAGTCTTATCCAGAATATAAAAATGTTTAATTTTAGTGCCTGAAGGTTTGCAGCAAAATGAAAATGTTCTAATGTCAGCATTTTTACCTCAGCAATAAAGAGCCATGAGAACATTTGGACTGTTGCAGTTAATTGGGGAACTGAACAGTGTTAAACATCTCACTTGGACCTGGTGGTAATTTTAGTCAGGGGGCAGGAAGAAGGAAGCCTTATTTTAAATCTATTGTGCCCTCTTCCTGCAGAGGTCAAAGGTCATAGGAGGAAACATGAGGAAACCCGAGTGAGTCACAGGAAAAGGACTTATCTTTATTGCTTTTATGCCACGAGCTCAAACTGATGTTGAATTAGAAACTGAGGAGCTGCAGAGAGCTCAAAAATCAGAATTAACTTTGTTGTTGATTCTCATGTTGAATGCAGGGACACTTTATCGCAGGCTTATCCAGCTTTGTTCTAACCAGACTGGCAGCACGGGGGTTCAGTTGGAAAAGCTGCCACCTCTCAGGTCGCTGGATCAAATCCCAGCCTGGGGTCCATTCTAGGTGGAGTTTGCATGTTCTCTCTGTGCATGCATAGGTTTTCTGAGTGAGTGAGTGAGTGAGTGAGTGAGTGAGTGAGTGAGTGAGTGA
>NC_056498.1:40798508-40806030 GCF_014905685.2 Nematolebias whitei
GAGTGAGTGAGTGAGTGAGTGAGTGAGTGAGTGAGTGAGTGAGTGAGAATATTGTTGTTTGTCTTGTTTCTCTATGTGTCCCTCTGAGAAACTGGGGACCTGTCCAGGTGTCCCTGTGACAGACTAAAGACCTGTTCTGGTGTCCCTGTGACAGAGTAGAGACTTGTCCAGGTGTCCTTGTGACAGACTAGAGACTTGTCCAGGTGTCCTTGTGACAGACTAGAGACCTGTCCCGGTGTCCCTGTGATGGACTGGAGACCTGTCCAGGATGTCCCCCACCTCTCAAACAGTGACTGCTGGATATGTGCACCAGTGACCCGAAAAGAAGGAAGTGAGTAAAGATGATGGATGGATACAATCAGACATTTTCCAACAACTGTGGGCTTTTTTTGTTTGTTTCTTTTATTTTTATCATATCTTTATTTTACCAAGTGAAATGTTTGAGCGATTGTTCTCATTTACAAACAACCTTTTTATGGTCAAATCAAGGAGGGTTCAAACGAGGGGTGCACCGATTGCAGTATTCTGGATGATCACCGATTTCTAAAAAGCCTAATCTGCCAATTCTGATTTTTGTTTTATAAGCAACACTGTCAGGTGTTGTAAGGTCACAATGCACCTTCAACTTTCCAAGCTTATTTTATTGAAAAACATATCCTAGTACAAACAATACAAACTTGTTTTAACTGACAATGAGGTAGTGCTCTGAAATATAAATGAAGTTCAGACAATTGTTGTTAAAACTACAAAAAAATTGATAGAATCAATTTCTCGTGTAAGTAGCTGCCGATCTCCCAAAATTAAGGAAATTGGGACCAATAAATTGTCCGATTCAGTGCACCCCTGTTTAAAACAAACAAACAAAATGAATAAATAAATACAAAGTACATAAAAACTAATCATTTGAGATAAAATTGATCAAATCTGGGTGTTTTCTTCCAACGGACACTATTTTTAAGGTTTAATTTGGTTTATTTTACTAAAATAAAGTACAGCATATATTTTGTAAAACTTTTTTTTTCCCCAAAAAACATAAAATCTTGAGAATCAGTTTCTCGTTTCTCATCTGTCATCATGAGACAAAAGCTAAAAAATTAATTTTGTTTGCACAAAAAGTCTGCAAACATTTCAAAGCAGACATTCCCTATTTTTCAATGTGGTTCTGTTGATTATGAGCAGTTGATATCTTACCTGCTTCAGATACTTCCTTGAACTACTTCAGTTTGGAGGTTTTGTTGTGACCAGATTAATGATGACAGCTGATGCTGTCTTTAAATAAATAAAAAATAGAAGAGGTTTCTATGAACTCTAATTCATCCACCTTACTATTGCTACAGCTATTTACAGTTACAACTGCAGCAGCTAGCTGTAGCAGCTCACTTCCTACATGATCACATTTCATGTGGAATATTAATTAGCAACAGTGAAAAGGTTTCTGTTAAAGCATTTTCATGGGATGCTTTATTCATTTTTATAGAGATTATTGGTTTGGTCAAAGCTCAGACTAGCCATGACCTCATCATTCTGGCAAGAATTAAACTCTTTTTTCCAAATGTATACGGTTCAAAGAATTTTACAGTTAAAACAGGTAAGATGTTTATAGTTTGTATTCTATAGAGCCGTAGGATCCCTTTAATTAGGCAGCTATTGTTAGCGTGCTAATTTAACCAGATTAAAGCAACAAATGAGGCAAACATAATCTAACCCTCTGGTCTGTAGTCAGCTGTTTCAAAGCTTGGCACCTTATTGCTTTATTGTTTTCTCAAAACCCTCTCTTGTGTAAGGTATTTTTATCTTTGGCACTAAAATAAAAACAACATAAGAAAGTTGCAAAAATAAAATCTACTGAGATATTTTTTGACAATCTCTTAATTCATAATAAATAATGAAAGAAACTGCGTCCTCCAATAAAAATGCTTGTTTCATCCATTTTCAGCTGATGTTATTTGCTGAGTAAACTAAAAAAATTAGAGTGATTGTTTCAGCCAACCGTTTTGTAACTTGTTTCTACTTGCTGATGACGCAAACGGAATAATCTCTAATTTAGAACAAGTTAGAAGTTTCGTAAGCTTAAGAAGGACTGAACTCAAATAGCTGTGGCACCAAAGATTTTTAATTAAAAACTGCAGAAAAATGAAAACATGTTTTCATGCAGGCTGCCCGCTGCTTTCATCTGGCCAGGAGTTCCAGGACAAGCGATCATCAAACAGATTGTGGGGGACAGAAAACAAACACGCCTCCACTGCCATCTTTTACCAGCATTTCCTGTGCAGCTACTTCCTCTTCCTGTCTGTGTTTGGAAAGAACCGAGTGGGAACAGGCTTCATGGATTTTAATGGAACTCACTTTGATCACATAAACACACAAGCACAACCACAGAGTCTTGTGGAGTCCCGTTGGGTTTTATCGAGTAACTCGGATCAGCAGGATAAAAAGATTGTTTTTGCTTCTTTAACTGGTGGGAATTCACTTCCGCACACAAACCAGCTGCACATGAAAACAGAAACACCATTTTGCCCCTGTCGTTCACTTTCCTCTGGAAAAGATTTGTCCCTTTTTATTGTGTGACTGTTTATGAATCATTCTCTCTATTGTGATCCTTTTTTTCTGTACGTTTTTCTGCATCTTTCTTGTTCCACAATTTTTGTGCTATTTCAACAAATCATAAATCAAAATGTTCAGCTCTTTCAGGAAAATCCTGCTATGACTTTTGTTATTGGTGTAACTTTAGTTTTTTGAAATATTTAGCCTTTTCGCCCATTTTTTTGTCACAGAAAATGAATTGAGCTCATTTTACATCCTTCACATCTGTAGATCTGTTTACAACCTTTTACTGCTCTGTTCACATTTTGTTCTGCTTCAGCTTCTTTCAGCTTCTTTGTGCAAATATGAACTTTTAACAGCTACTTTCAGTTAATTTCAGTTGGGGTTTTTTCTGCAGTTTTGTACGCCTTTTAGATTCTTTCTGCTAACTACAACAATTTTGTGCTTCTTCTAACTTCTTCCTTCTAATTTCAGCTTGTTATGCTCCTTTCGGCTCATTTCTGCAAGTTTCATGTTTTTCTGCTATTTTAGCAACTATTTAGCTGTTTTTATGCTAATTTTAGCTTTTTCAGCTAATTCCACATTTGCTGCACTTATTCCATCTTTTCCAGCCTAATTTAGCAAAAGAGAAAAAAAAAGGTGCTCTCTCTCCGCTTCCTTCTGGTAATTTATGCTTCTTTCTGCCTTTTTAGCTACTTTTCAGCTGTTTTTGCTAAATTCAGCTGTATTCAGTTAATTTCCACATTTTTTATTTCAGCTGTCTTCAAATAAATTCAAGTTTTTCATAATAATTCCTCAGCTAATTCAGCTACTATTTAGCTATTTGTGCTAATTTTGACTTTTTCAGCTACTTCCACATTTTTTAGCTCATTTAAGATTTTCCTGCTTCCTTTTGGTATTTTAAGCTTCTTTATGACTTTTAAGTTAGTTGTCAGCTATTTTGTTTTTGTTGATTTCAGCAAGTTTCCTAATTATTGCTCTCATTTCAGCTTATTTAATCCTAATTCAGCAAACATGTTTTTTTCCTCTCCTATCTTCTGCTAATTTATTTCAATTCAATTCAAAAATTCAATTCAAAAATACTTTGAAATGATTTGTTGTTGTAGCTTGTTATCTTCATTTCATTAAGAGATGCTATAGATGCTGATGCTGTAGACAGGAAGGATCTCTTGTAAAGGTCCATCCCACTGTGGATCCTAAGAAACTGGCTGCAGATGCTGTCCGATCCGTCCACCCAGACTCGGCTGGCCTCTCGGTTCCTTCGGGCTGTAGGACCGCCTGAATGCTGGGCAGAACTCCTCCCAGAGTGATGGCCACTCCTCCCAGCAGCTGCTGAGCTCCTCGTCGCTGCGGACAGCCGGCTGTAGGTGCTGAGGGACGATCCTGTCCTTCCGCTGTCATGAGCCGTGTTTCCTGCTAGTTCCAGGATCTCAGTGGTCAGGCACTCGAGCACAGCTGGCAGGTAGATGAGAATGCGTCCACAGAACATCATTTCAACTCATTTGAGATTTGGGGCTGTAGTTGAGATATTATTTGAGCTTTTGAGATGTTAATCAGCTGCTGTTGGTTGTAGAAAACTGCCTTGTTGCCATGGTTACGCATCATAATAAATGTCCAAAACTAAAAAAGTTTCAGTAAAAATCCTTCCAGCTGCACAGCATCCGATACCAGAGGAAACAATCATCCAAAAAATGTGATTTACATCCAGAAAAAGAGGAATTAAAGTTTCCAAAAGCAAAATCTCAGAATGAAAGTAACAGAGCTGCTCCAACATGCAGCCACCTTGAGCGGCGCAATTCTAGAACTTGTTGAGGCTTGTTCCTCCATTTAAGCTAAATTTCAGCATTTTTTTTTAGCTAATTTCAGCTGTTTTTCAGCAAGTTCTTCTGCAATAAGCACTACATTTTCAAATTAAATGCAATTTCTCTAGTTAGAATTTGAAGTGGCATTGTTTGAGTTTTGCAAACGCAGTTTGAATCTGAGAGCTGCAGTGGGTTTGTGCACAGGCCAGATCCTTGTGCATGCTCTGCTTCACACCTCAAAATAACCACGTGTTTTTAACACTCTACCTACACTAACACTGTACAAACTCACACACAGAAGGTGTGAGTCATGCCTGAAACATGAGGCGTCATCCTGTGGATCGCTCATGTAGGAGATGGTCAGTACCCATAATGCTCGTTGCATCAAGGCAGAGAACACTGTCAAATATTTAGCAATGCTGCATGCACGCTGTGTTCAGTTAAAGTTCAGGTTCAGTGGAGTGTAACATCTTGGACCGGGCAGATAAACCGACAGAGACACTGCAAGAGCTGTGGATGGAGGAGGAAAAAAGACAAGCACAACCTAATCTGACTTTACAATCAGTAACCTGATTAGGTTTCTATTCTACAGGAAGATCCAAGTCCAAAATCAAGTCCAGAGCTGTGGTTATCAAACATCTAAGTTCATGCTCAATAATCCAGGTAAACAAAATCCAACAAAGTTCAATCAGGTCATCTGGACGGTTTATGAATGGTCAAACATTTATATCAAGTTGCTGACATGTTCTGAGATTTAACGTTGAACACACATGCAGGCAGACAGAGGAGACTCCAAGGGAAAAATAATACATTTCTATTTATTTAAACAAAACAAAACGAAAGCTGACGGGGCAGAAAAAACTTCCTTGGATGGAGGAAATGACGGAGGAACAGAACATGACGGGCTGAGAAGCACAATGCACAGACAAAGAGGAAACACAGAGACGCTGAATTTATAGGAGGACTAATAAGACAAAGTGACAAACACATGGGGTGATTAGCTTTGGAGACAGGTGAGACAGGAGCTGAACAACACTTTGGTTGGCCTTGTTGCTGTTTTAAGTGCTTTATAAATAAAGTGGTATGGTATGGTATGGTATGGTAACAACAAGGAAGACAAGAAAGTTCCTGGAGAAACTTTAGGACTGCTATGTTGCAGCCATTTAAAATTTTTTATTGGACATTTGTGTTGGGGTTCATTCTCAGTTACCACCAGACCAAATTTCAGCTCAATAAGGCAACAAATCAATATAGTCATTTTTTTTAATATGGCAGCCATCTTGGATATTTGATTTGGAATCAGTATGTGATAGGGATCTCAGCTATAACCTCACCAAATATCAGCTCTATATGTATAAAAATAGCTGAGTTAAATCCATTTAAATGTAGCATTGGAGGCTATCTTGGAATTTTGATTTGCAATCAGGGTCTATGAAGGATCACTCAGCTAACGCCACACCAAATTTCAGATAAATAGTTCTAAAAAACCTCTGCATTATATCCATTTGAAATTTGCTTTGGTGGCCATCTTGAGCTTTTAGATTTGTTGTTTTAGAATTGTTGTGCGTTACTGTCAGGGACCACCACACAAAATTTCAGCTCAATTTATTTTAAAATAGTTGAGTTATCATATTTTTTCCATTTCAGCAAAGGTGGCCATTGGATTTTTAATTTGCATTAGAAATGTAAAACAACTCACTCTCAGCTATGACCATACCAAATTTCAGCTGAATATGTCAAAGATTGACAGTTATAGTCAATTTTGAGTTTTCTTACGTAGCCGTGGCAGCCATCTTGAACCAGAGTGGCTCCAAAGGTTTTGTACAGGAACCTCTCCACTCTAGGTCATGTGAACTCACTGTGGCAGTTAGAAGCTGTTAAAGAGTTCTATCAGTGTTTTTTAATGAGGAAAATGGCATATTTGTTTGCAAATTACGTCACCATGGTAACTTAATACCAATAAAAGTAATAGCACACATCACAGTGCCGAGCCGGTCATTTTGATATAAAATTTGTGGGGGTGTACGTTGTGGTTTGGGCCTTATTAAAGTTGAAGGAAGATCAAGCCCCTTGTCAGAGGGATAATATTAAGCGGCTTCCTTCAGGCAGTCCCCAAATAACACTGGGGAGTGCATGAAATACAAGGATTAAAAGAGAACAAAATACAGAATCCCACAGTTGCACCATTCTGACAGAACTTAAAAAACAGAGTTAGCCTACAACGTTCTTTCCTGACATAACAAGCCAACCCTATCACAAGCCAAGTTAAAGGGTGTCCCAGGTAATTAGCTTGCTATTTAACATGCAAAGTCAAATTTCCAAATTTCCAAAATTCCTTCCTAACTCCACCAAGAATCCCGAGTACCACCAGTCATTGCTTACATGTACCACCGTTGAAGAATCGTGGGTCTGGAATATTGCTGATTTGTTCACGTTGCATGCTGAGTTTTATGTTGAGAAAACACTTTTCATTCTTCTATAATATCTGGATCTGTCCAGGCATGGAAAAGGCGTTGGTTTGTTCTGCGAAGCGGCCGACTGAGTGGAGAACCGGATGTTCTGCAGTACTACAAGAACCAGCATTCTCGCCGACCAATTAGAACCATCAATCTGAATCTTTGTGAACAGGTACAGACTCTGAAATTCAGTTAAAAACTGTAAGAACAGCTGTACTTACAGTTTGTTTTAGTCATCTGTCAGAGGGAGTTTAATAAATGTATCAACAGATATTCACAAATCTGCCTCTCCTGTTTCCCGTTCTGCCCATCCAGGTTGACGCAGGTCTGTCCTTCACCAAGAAAGAACTGGAGACCAGCTTTGTTTTTGATCTGAGGACAGAGGAGAGGACCTGGTATCTGGTGGCCGAGTCCGAGGGCGACATGAACCGCTGGGTGACATCCATCTGCCTGCTCTGTGGATTCAACCCAACCGATGATGGTGAGACAAAAACGTGGAAAGATTTCTTGCGTATTTTATTTCTGTTGTGTTTGAGAAGGATGGATTGGTCTGTGTGAGTCACAGCTGACTCGTAGGTGGAGAAAAAAGAGACCATGCAGAGAAGAAGATGGACTGAAAGTTCCTAAGGGTTGGGTGTCAGTGAGTCACTTGTATAAAGGATGCATTCTTTAAAGTATGCATTTTGAAGTATACATGCATACATACATATATATATATAT
>NC_056498.1:40806130-40815063 GCF_014905685.2 Nematolebias whitei
ATAGATAGATAGATAGATAGATAGATAGATAGATAGATATAGATATTAGGGCTGTTGATCGATTAATAAAAATTAACTTATTAATCGCAAATCTGTTTCAAAATTAATCGCAATTAAACACTTTTCAAGGCAACTTATAATAAAGATGAATTCATTCATCAATTACGTCATTTACTTTAATTTTTTTGTTTTTACTTTGACAACGCTTTGAAATAAAATTTGCAAAGAAACTGCAGCACATAACTAAAGTGCATTGCAAACATTCATTTTGTGGTTCAAAACATTTACTGTTTTGATGAACAGTATGAATTAGTGTGAACTGCAATTTAGAACCTCACAGAACATTTCTGCTTTGTTTTTAAACCACATGTACCAGATCTACTCTTCATTTAACCAGCTACTAAGGCAAACCAGTCCCTCTACATTACTTGAAGAGAGAGCAGCTCTCTTTTTCTGAACAATGTGGCCTGAGAGGGAGAACAGTCTTTCACAGGTACAGTGGTGGCAGGTGTGGAGAGATTTTTGCGGGCAATTTGTGCTAGTCCGGGGTATGAGTCTCTTCTTTTTGACCACCACTGCAGTGGGCACTCATCCATGTCAGTTTTGGATTCTGATTTGTAGCGGTCCAGTGTAGATTGAATGGTCTGCCTCATTGTCTGTGTCTGAATCAGATAATGCAAGCAAGAAGACGGACATCTTCCTCTTCTTTAGTGGTGCTTCCCCTGTTGTTTGAGCACCTTGGATCTGGGCATTTCTACCCTCTGAGCAAGTTGTTTAAAGAACTTCACACTTCTCTTCTCTCAGATTTAGGCAGGCATTTTAAGTCCTTGAACCTGGGATCAAGTATATATATGTATATATTACATAAATGTTAAGAAAACAAAATTATAATAATAAAGGAGATGGAACTTACACTAAAGTTAGCATCTCACAAAGCACAATGCAACCGTTGGAGATGGTTTAATGTCTCAAAAAAGTTACAAGAAGATTGGCACATTTTTCATTGCCGGCTCACTATGTTATAATGGTTTCCAACCAAAAGACCAGTGCAGCCAACTGAGTTGCCAGGTTTTGAAACCACGGCCTATTGTTGTGCACGCCGCGTGCAAAACTGTTCTGGTTTGTTTTGTTTCCCACATCCACCCACATCATTCCTGCTCTGCCTGGCATTCAGCCCACCTTGGCAGCCTCCCACATTTACACTTTTAAAAATCAGAGGCGTGGGACTCAGTGGTTAGATCTGTGTCCTCAAGCGAGATGGTTGCAGGTTCACCTCCATTCCTTTCTGTGTGAAATGTGCATGTTCTCTCCATGCACGTGAATTTTTCCTGGGTACTAGTTTTGTTGAACAGATCTAAATCATACATGTTAGCTATATGTCCATGATGGACAGGAGACATGTCCAGATGTCCCTGTGATGGACTGGAGACCTGTTTAGGTGTCTCTGTGATGGACTGGAGACCTGTCCAGGGTGTCCCTGTGATGGACTGGAGACCTGTTTAGGTGTCTCTGTGATGGACTGGAGACCTGTCCAGGGTGTCCCTGTGATAAACTGGAGATCTGTCCAGGGTGTCCCTCTGATGGGCTGGAGACCTGTCCAGGGTGTCCCTGTGATGGACTGGAGACCTGTTTAGGTGTCTCTGTGATGGACTGGAGACCTGTCCAGGGTGTCCCTGTGATGGACTGGAGACCTGTCCAGGGTGTCTCCTACCTCATGCTCAGTAACTGCTGGAGGTTGGCACCAGCTCCCCATGACCCAGAAATGAAAAAGTTAGTAAAATAAAAAAACGATGGATGGATAGATGAATAAAAAATAAATAAAATAAAAGTTCTGTTGCATTAAATCATGAACAGAAAGATTTTTAAGATGATCAAATATATAAATAATAGATATTCTTTCAATAATGATCTTTGTTTTTACAGTTCCAGAAAGAATTGTAAGCTCCAGTTCTTCCTCCACATCTGTGACCAGTGGCGCCCCCGCTGTCTCCATGGTAACAGGGTCAGTCCCGCCCCCGTACGAACCAGTGGGCGTGCATCACCTGGAACACGAAAGCAGCACCGAGGACGACTACCTGTGGTTATCAAACTGCCAGAGTTACATCGGGTAAATCAACAAACAAACAAACAAACAAAACACACATAGTGATACTCCATTGAAATAAGTGCATAAATAAATAAAAACATATTTTTTGTTCCTGTACTGTATTTTAATTCTCCATTTAAATATAACTTGGAAACAAACTGTCCCAGTTGACTTATTTTTAACGTTTGTTCCTATTTATATAAAAATCTGCTTTAAAGACTCCGTATTTTAGTAACTTTACAATTTTAGTACTGGATCACAAAGCTGTTGTATGTTTAAAAGCAATAAATAAATAAATAAATAAAACACCTATGTTTTAAATTAAGCCTCGTATAATCCCCAATAAAGCTAACATGCCAATACTAGTCAAAAGATTAGGAAACATATTTTTTGCGAGTCGAGTTTTGTTAAAGATGAATTGTTAGTTTATTCTTAGGAAACACGTATGTTTAAACAAGAACAAGATTATTATCAGAGAGTAAACAACCACGAGTGTCAGGTTCCTACATGTTGGTTCAAAGGAGGATTCAACTCAGGACACGCCTACACGTTTCTGAAAAGACGACTTTAACAAAAATAAAGTGGCTCATAAAAACATTAACAGGTTTATCTCCACCCTCAGGAGAAAGGATTTGGATTCCTCCAGAAGTTATATGAAAATATTAAAAGAAACTGAGAATAATGATGGTCAAAAAGAATTACTGCAGTGTTGAAGTAAGAATGGACTTTGATCAAAGTTGATTTTGTGCCTGAATGCAAAAAGAAACATTATTTTTAAGATGCTTACAGTTGAACCATCCATTTTAATATTTTTGTAACTTTTATTTTTGTATCTCGTTTTCAGGCCTCCTTTGGGTTCAACGACTTCTCTCGAAACCGACTACAACGACAACCTGTGCCCCCCACCTTCAGCCACATCATGTTCCTCATCCTCGTCTTCCTCTCCTTCTCTTCCTCCCAACAGCCTCCCACCTCCGTCCTCGTCCAGCTATAGGACAGCCCCTTGGAGCGTCGCTGTGCTATCAAGCCCTCTCAGCCAGTCGCTGGATGCCACGATGACCTCCGACTTCCTGAAACGAGCCAGACCTCACTGCCACCCTTCTCTCCATCCTAGAAAGCACTCTCTAGATTTCCACCTCCGTCCTTTGGCCGGTGCGGACATACACTCTGGTGTGCATCGATCAGCCACTGTGAGCAGTTACCAAGTTCCTCGTCCTGCATCTACACCTCAACCGCCTCTGCGTCCATCTTCTACTCCCAGTGTGGACTCCTTAACCCAGGAAGAGATCCACGCTTCCCTCCCAACTTTTCCTCCTCCTCCTCGGCCACCCAAGCCCCCAGCTATTACACCCGTTGGAGGTGGCTCCTCTGATGGTGTGGGACCTGCTACGCTACCCAGAACCAACTCAGAGTCAGAGAGGAGGGACGGATGCACAATCAGAGGACATCTGATAAAAGGTAACGTTGCTTTTACCTGTAGGACATCCAAAGGTACAAACATATTTATTTGCCATTTGTGCACAGACCAACAATCCAGACAAACTGGAATTCTTGTGCAGAGCTCATAAAATGCTGAAACAGCACTAAATAAAATAAAAATAAGAACAAAATTTCTATCTACACTGTACAGACAGTAAACCATGTCACATGACCAGTGGCATTAGGTAGTTTAGGTTATTATTGCACCTGATTCAGTAGTTTTGTTTGGCCTTCAGTCCGACTGTGGCAGGGAAGAACCTATTATAAACACCTCATGCTGTGGGTGACGATGCTCTCAGCTCTGCTGGGTCTCAGGTTAGATGAACATTTTTGTGTCTGCGATGCTTTGATTGTCAGTTTATGCTTAAAAATGGAACATTTCAAGTGAACTGTTCTCATTTTTTGAAGCATTCACCTATTAATCTTGTTCTGTCCGCACATACACTGAATGTACAATCCTGGCAAATCTAATTTGTGAATTATTTTAAATCAAAAGGTTTGGATTTTGACAATAAAGATCTTCGCTTGAAAAACAGTGGTTCCAAGTCCTGGTCCAAGTTTTAGAAGGTTTCTGTTAAAAACATCTAATGCAGGTTTTGAAAAATCTCTTCTATCATGTTTGGTATTAATAGGGAACTAAAAGTGCAGAATTAACAACTCCAGGAGGACTCCCAAGAAAAGACATAATGAAACTAATTTATCCAGTCAGAAAATAAAAAGATGACGAGGCAGAAAAATATACACAACCAAAACCACGGGGCTGGAGGGGAAACAGCGTACAAGCACGTCGCACAGAACAGGAAGTGACAGAAGGACGGAGAATTTAAAGAACACTAACGAATGACAAATACAACACCTGGGGAAGACGAGAGGGACAGGTGAGTGGGAGGGGCAAGGGCAGAAGGAAAAACACTGAGGAAGCTTAAACACAAGTTAAACAAAAAACTAAATAAATGACACAAAACACAGTTCAGAACATCTTTAACATTTATGTAGAGGCAGAGAAACTTTTCAGACATACAGGGTAAAACGTCTCGAGGCCCAGGATGGACATCGCTGCCTAAAGGCTGCTTTCTGTCCTCCCCCCCACCACACCCCAAATTATTATAATTTCATTATTATTATTATTATTATTATTTTAAAGGTACTGTGGTTTTATTTAACAATATTAAGGCCCAGAAAAGAATGGTTCGAGGGTTGTATTTTGTGTACGGACCATCGGACCAGATAAGGATTTACACACAGATATACACAATGTTAGATTTTAGTTTTTGAATGTATTACACTAATAATGATCAGTCTCCTCTGGTGTTCATCAGATTTATTTACTGATGCTGCGAGCGATTTGTGACATTTTCCAGTCTCTCCATTAAGCTAGGCTAACAAACATCAAAATGTTGGTGGGAAGGGTGAAGCATGCACACCTGCCTCCACTCTTCTGCTCCACCCTGAGCCCTTGAGCAAGGCCCTTAACTCACACCTACTCCCCCAGGCACCCTAGATGGCAGCTCTCTGCTCCACACAGAGGACTGTGGTAGCTCGGTGGTCTGTGGTTGCATCAGGAAGGACATCCAGAATAAAAATAACTGTCAAATCGTCGTGTGAGTCAGTTGGCTGTGGCGACCCCTGAAGAAGGGAGCAGCCAAAAGAAGAAGAAAAAATTCTAGTGGTTGAAAAATGTGCTTCAAAATATTGAACAGTCATTTTTCTTGTCACTGCAAACTTCAATACATGTTTTTAACTTTTATTTTGTACATAGAGTGCTTTCAAAAATATAGTAAATTGGTAGCAGAACGGCAACTTTTGTTGTATTATATCTAACTCAGTAAATGTACAAAACGTAATAATTTCTTAAATTATTTTAGTGACTGAATTTTCACTTGCACAGCCGTTTAATCTTACGCCCCTTGCTCAAAATCAGAGCACTGCTGTTTAAAGGTTTTAAAGACTTTAGGTGGATTAATAAAACAATTTGCACTGTTTCTTTGTAATTTAATTCCCTTTAAACTCCTTCACAGAAAAGAGAACTACGCCCTTCAGTTGGTGTTTTCCTGCCAGAATACATAATCTTTTAACCAGGGACTATTCTAGAATCTGACCTTTAAGGGTGCTTAGCCCCCAGTGCTCACAGTGGCTCTTGACTCCAGTTCATTGACGTCAGAAACATTTGTAAAGTGGGGGGGACGCATTGGTGGGGGGTCTGGGGGTCCTCCAACTGAAAATTTTGAATAAAGTAAATGCAGTTTTCTTCATTCAGGTGTATTTTAACGGGGTGTTAAACATCTATGTTTAACAACATATGTAAACACTTGATTCAATAACTATTTTAGAGAGCAACAAGAAGTAGCCTGACCAACAGCTCTCCTTGTGTGAATAGAGCACGCTCCGCTTCTCTCAAGCATCTAAAAACTGTACAAACATGTAAAATTGGTTTTATTTCTTCTCATTTTCTTCTCTAATATCTCATTCTGACAACTTTTTCTGAAAGTTGGACGAGACATCAAAATGTTGAATGAATCCGTTGGTTTATGTCTGTTTCAGGTTGTGAAGCATTTTATTTTCCTCGGTCTCAGTCCGACAGAGCGAGCATGTTTGAGTTCAGCGAGAGCTTCAACAATTACTTTGTGAGTTAAAACAACACGATCAGTAAAACAACAAATTAGAACATTTTTAGCACTTCATCTCCTGCTTCTCTTCGCAGCTCAATAAAGGTATGGTACCTCTGGGCACCGTTGGTTCTGAAGACGACAACGTGACTGAAAATTATGTTCTCATGAGCGCCGCTACCACCGAGCCCCCGGTTGCACCAAGGTAAGTCAGAGTTAAAACACATAATTAAAAACAAACTGTCAGAAATAAAAAGATAATCTCTAATGGAAAGATCGTGTTTTGAAATACACTGATTAATCTTTACGTATTCTTGTATCTAAGTTGATGCTCTAAAATTCAGGTTCATGGATTGTTAAAAAAAATTAAAGAGCCACTAAATATCACACTGAATCTGCAGTAACAGTATGCAGTACTGTTACTGGTATGCGGGTTGTTTAAGTATTTCAAGCAGTCAAGGAATGGTAAATGGACTGTGCTTATATGGAGCCTAAAGGAAACTTTTAAGTTCCCCATTAGCTGTGGAGATGTCAACAAGGATACGTTGCAGAGATACGGTCATGCAGTGACAAAGACAGTCTTTGGCTGAACAAAAGCAAAAGGTGAAACGTAGCTGTTAGCTTCACAAAGCCGTCATTTTTTTTCTGCCAATTAAATTCCTTTAAGACAGGCTAAATAGGCTGGATCTCATTTAGTCCTTTGCCTAAACCATTTTTCTATGATGCGTATTTTGTGTTCATACTAAAGCTCAAGAGAAACCTTTCTTCTTATTGTAAGGGGATGATGAAGTGGTTGGGCTCTAAACTCCCAAATGTATGTCCCTCTTGTTTAAAATACTTTCTAGCATTGATATGTCTAGATTGATATTATTCTGATCTTTTACAGTTGGTGTCAAGGCTGGTCTTTTCTTTAAGGCATTGCGTGTTTAGTGTCAAGCTATGTTAATGTTATATTTAAACTCGGGAAGGACAACACCTGTTCACATAAAAAGAATCGGCAACAAATGAAAGCATTAAGGCTTCAAGAGGGAGTTTCTTGTTATATTGGGTGATATTTTAACCATTCTGCGAAACAACGGTCAATGGGACCCTTGGATTCTAGCGTAAGCATCTAGTCATTCTAGCGCACCACTGATCCATACTTGATGGATATTTTATTACTCAACAACTTTTGGATGATGTATTTTCTTCTCTAATTCCAGGGTACATCCTGGTGCCCCTTCAGACCCCCCTGCCCAGCTACAAGACCCCAACTACGTCCCCATGACTCCTTTGACTTCTTCCCTTCCTGCTCATCCCAATCCTGCTATAGGTGACCTGGCATTTCTGGGGAGGCAAGTACCTCCACCAGCCCACATGGGTTTCCGTAATTCCTTGAAGACTCCAGTTATTCCCTTGACCCCACCACCCCAGAGGAGTACTGTGATTACCAGTGGAGGTGAAGCTGAAGCCGTCCCCCCTCCGATCCACCGCAACCTGAAGCCGCAGAGGAAAGGTCTGTTAAGGCTCTTCAGAGTATTGTTGTGTCTGTAAATTACTCACCATCCTAACACTGAAAACCTTTAAAGATGTGCTACTAGTGACGTAAAATGTATTACCAGCAACGAGGCAAATCCAGGGTACAACCATACACTTTAAGATGGGAACAAATGTTCCATACAGTTGTTGCTAAAGCTAAAATAAACTGCAGCATAACTTAAAATGAGGCTGAGAGTTTCCAGGGTTGGTTAATTGAACTTAAATAAGCAGATTAGCAAAATTTAGCTTAAATGTCTAAATAAGGATGAATGGAAAACATTATGTTGTCTCTTGAAATGCAACAAGATGCCTCTGGAATGAAAACCCAATCAAATGTTACGCGTGATTTTGAAACATATCCACGAAAACTAATCCCTCACCTCATTCTGTCAGCCTTAAAAACGGTTGTTTTTACCTCGTGTGTGCACAGTTTGTAGTTTGTTTGCTATAATGAGATGTCTTTTGGCTTTTTTCTACTTTTGTTGTTGTGTATTTCTTCAGGAGTTTGTACCAACCAGTCTGTGGAAAAAAATGACAACCAAACTGCTGGAGAGCCAACACATAAAACAAAAGGTAAAAACTACAACTACTGACATCATCACTTACAGAATTACATTTTGTTATGGTAGACAACAATATTTAGCCAAACTATGAAGCTACAGAACAGCAATGTAGTATAAACAAATAAATAAATGTTGATTCATGTACTGGTGGCACAGTGGTGCTGTTGGTATAGTTGTTGCCTCTCAGTAAGAAGGATGACAGTTCAAATCCCATCTGGGGACCTTACTGGGTGGAGTTTGCATGTTCTCTCTGTGCATGCTTGGGTTTTCTTTGGGTACTCCAGTTTCCTCCCACAGACCAAAAACATGCATGTTAGGCTGATTGGTAACTCTAAATTGTCCCTGGGTGAGAGAGAGAGTGAATAGTTGTTTGTTTCTATGTGTCTCGTGATGGACTGGAGACCTGTCCAAGGTGTCCCCCGCCTCTTGCACAGTGATTGCTGGACATGGGTGCCAGTGATCCCTGCGACCCAAAAATGAAGAAGCGGGTAAAGGATGCTGGATGGATGGATGGATGGTTCATTTGTTGGTTGGTTGATTCATTCATTGGTTTGTTTGTTGGATGGTCCATTAATTGATTTGTTTGTTGGTTGTTTGGTTCATTCATTGGTTCATTCATTGGTTTGTTTGTTTGTTGGTTGGTTCATTCATTGGTTGGTTGGTTCATTCATTGGTTTGTTT
>NC_056498.1:40815073-40824053 GCF_014905685.2 Nematolebias whitei
GTTGGTTCATTCATTGGTTTGTTGGTTCATTCTATGGTTTGTTTGTTGGTTAGTTGGTTGTTGGATTATTCATTGGTTTGTTTGTTGTTTGGTTGTTCAGTTTTTTTTTTCATTTACCCTTTATTTATACTGGTAGTCTCATTGAGCCATGAGAACTCATTTTAAAGAAAGACATTTTTAGGGAGAATATGTGGGGTTAAGGGCCTTTCTCGTGGGGTTAAGGGCCTTTCTCGTGGGCCCAGGGTGGGGCAAGTGTCGGTGTTTCACCTTCTCCACCCACATTTTTTTTTTATGTTGTCAGTACTGGGGCGTAAACTGGCGATCTTCCGATCACAGGCCCACCTCTCTAACCTCTGCGCCACCACTCCCCCTAGTTGGTTCGTTGGTTGGTTCTTTCATTCATTTGTTCATTCTAAATAAAAGTTTAGGTTAATGTGGCCCAAACTGCAATGTGTGCCCAAACAAAACTTATACAAAATGACCGGCTCAGCAGCGTGAGGTTTGCTATTACTTTTATTGGCATTTCAAGTTACCATGATGATGTCATCTGTAAACAAAGACACCATTTTTCTCATTGAAAAATACTGACAGATCTCTTATCTTAAATGGATTTATCTCATTTATTTTTACACATATGATGCTGAAATTTGCTGTGGTTATAGCTGAAAACGTTCCCCATCACATACTGAATCCAAATCAAAATCCAACATGGCCTCCATAGCTTAAAAGAAAAAAATGACTATAACTCATTGATTTTTTGCCACGTTGAGCTGAAATTTGGTATGATGTATCTGAGAGCAAACCCCAACAAATATTACTGTCAAATCAAAATTTTATACGGCTGCAACGCAACACTCCCTGTCAAATTTTCTCCAGGAACTTTTCTAGTGACTGATTATAATTCACGCCGGAAATCGACTTCAAGCTGCACTTCAGACAGAAATCATTGTTTATGATGTATATTGTATTACAAATATTCATGTTGGTCTTTCAAAGTGTGAAAAAGGTACAATTTGCAAGAATATGAAAGGAAGCGTAGTTTTTTTTTTTCCAGTATGCAAATAAAAATGAATAAATAAATAAATCTGCTACCATATTGTTTGATTTTAGCTATTTAAAAATATTATAAAATTTAGATTTAAACGTTAGATTCTGGATTCATTTTCATTTCTCTCTTGTTTCAGCAAAACATGTTTTGTCTGTTTCTTCAGACGGTAATCCTTAAGACCACTTCTTCAATAAGCTGTTTGGAAACCACTTCATGTCTGTGCTGAGTTTGTTTCTGTTCCTGAATCAGTTCAGTTCTTGCGTGTCCCCGTTGTTTTCTGTCGCTCTTAGGCCACTTTTAATTTTAATTATTTACCATTGTGCTCTTTACTTGACAAGACGACTGCAGAAGGTCCCGACAGCCACACATTCAAACACTCAGCAGAAAATACGTAGCAGCAACTTATAGAAACTGTTTTTAAATTAAACATTAATGTCAGTTCACAGCTTCTGCAACATTTTGAAGTTGCCACTTTTAGTTTAAGCATGAAGTTTATTTTGCACTAAATGAATTTTTAAAACTACTTCCGGAGCAAACTACAGTAAATTAAGGAATAAAATATTTCTGAGCTGCAAGAAAGTAAATGATCATCTAATTTCAGTAACATATTACCCTCTAACTATTTCTTTGTCTAAAACATTACCCTGAACAGATTTTTTGTCCTTGTTTAATTGTTTATAAGTTAAAGTCATTTATCTTCCATTCTCCCAGTCAAACCAGCTCCTTTGGACATCAGTCCAGTTCCTCAGGACTGGCAGGAAGTTCCGCCGCCTGTGCGCTCCCCTGTCACCCGAACCTTCACGCGGGGGTAAGTGTGACAACATGAGAGCATACATATCTTAACAAGGGGTCAGAGTTATGCTGCTGCATGAAAAGAATGGGAAAAATAAATAATTAAAATGATTAAACACAGTGAGAAGCTTTAGCTTTGCTGTTTTCTGCTGCCACCTCGTGGTGATATTCTGGTAGTGCATGCTGTAAAGTAGAAGAGAGAATGAAGAAGTTAGGAGAGATGAGGGGACAAGGCATTTTCCAAGTAAAAGGAGCATCAAAGATCTGCAAACATATCTGCATAAAGAGTTAGGGTTAGCTGTGGCTGAGTGGTTCATCCACTGGGAGAGTTGGGGGTTCGATTCCACCAGCAGTCACATGTTGAAATGTCCCTGGGCAAGACACTGATGTGTCCCATGAGTGTATGAATGTTGTCTAAATACTTATTAGTCTTTGTAGAGAGTCTGTTTTTACATTAGATCACTAGGGGGAGTTGGGAGGTTCTGTTATTAACATACAATATGCACGTTAAAACACGTTAATCGTTTGAATCAGTTTTTATTCACACAAAAACACATTTTCTGCTGTGACAGGCTAAACATACCGGCAGCGATCTGTGCAAATAAATTGGGTACTGCATAATTAAAGGGGAAGGGGGCACAGAGTTTTTTCTTTTTGTTTTCCAGATGGACAAAATGGACCATGGCTGCCCTTGGAGTCAAAAAGAGAAGTTCAGGTTCTACAAACTGATTAACATCTATTAGATAAGAACGCTTTCTTGCATTAGGACGCCTCCTGCAATCGTTGAATCGTATATTTAGAGCACTAACTCAGACAAAAGTTTGGAATTTCCATTATGTCACATTTCACCACTCCAGGGGGATGCTGAAGTCCTAGGCAGATGTCCCGGGCTGAGTCAGGAAACCTGAGGGTGGCAGGTCTCACGCTATAGCCTGTAGGCATCTCCCGCCAACATATAAGGAGTAGTTTACATTCAACCAGAGGAAAAATGATTATTTGCTTGCATATCTGGCGATATCGAACTGGGAGTTTTTATTTCGAAGAACCCTCCGGGCCCCACGAACCAGGGGGAGTTGTTAAGATATTTTTAGACTGGTACTATGGTTTTGATCTGCTCAGAGACGGGATTATAATGAAATTATGGCCCGGTTCTGACTGGGTTAAACTGAGCCAGCAACTCTAAAAAAAAGAGTCTCCCAGGGATTCAATATCTGTCAAGGAATAGAGTTTATTTCTGCTTGCTACATCACGTAGGAAGGCTTTTGAAGCACCGTCTCATATTTCCTTTCACGTCAGAACCACATAAGATCCATCGAGATCACACTTAGTCACGCCCCCTCATACACGGACAGGTTGAGCTCCCCTTCTGCGAAGAAGAAGTCTAGGACCCTATAAATGAGTAATGACACGGGACATCAGCCTTTTCCGGTTGCTGCTCGTGTCGAACTGTCCCGGGAAGGCCAGCGCTGTAAACTGTAGCATTTTCCTGCCTTGTTTTAATATAATGGATAAAATTAAATTGACGTTTCCTGGATTTATTGGTATTTTGGTTTACCACTTCTGAGGGAGGTCCGAGCTGGGGGAAGAGACGTGGGCTGGTGGGGGTTTCCAGGTCCGGTGACCCGCAGCCAGCTCTCGTCTTTAACAGTAGAGCGCTGTATGAACAAGCAAATGAGGACAGATTGTGTTGTAAAGAGTTTTGAGTATCTTGAATAGATAGAAAGGTGCTATATAAGTACAGAACATTTACCATTTACCTAAGAAGTGTCACAAATAAAATACATTTCACAGACAGATTGGTCCCACCAGTGCTATAATACAAACACAACTACATCATGTGAAAACCTCTAACATAAAAAAGTACATTGTTTTTTTGTAACGTTGTGAACTGTTCGTGCGTCTCTTTGTGTGTTTCAGTCCGTTCAGTCGCCGGTCAGACCGGCCAATCTCTGCTCAGAGCTCCTCCCCCTCCTCAGACTCTGACGACCTCGACGACAGCTACGTCACCATGACGACGTCAAACTTCAGCTTCAGTGCAGAGGAGACAGTAAGATGCTGTTCTTTATTTATCGTGTTGCTTCGTTTCCATTTATCTCATTTCTGTGCTGATGTGCACGGGAGGCCCGGGCCAGTTAATCACTTAATTAGCTAAATGATTAATTTGTTGCGTTTGTTGAAATAAAAAAATAAATAAAAACATGTGTGTTTGTGTTTGCAGTCTCTAAGGCTGATGCTGCACCGAGCCTCTGAGGGCGGAGTGAGCAGCCCGCTGTTACACCGAGCCAAAGCTGACAAACAGGTGGAGTATCTGGACCTGGACCTTCACACCGGACGTTCAACACCAGCAAGACAGGTGCCAGTGGCTCTCACACACACACACACACACACACGTGAATAAATAAATAATAAACATGTTTAATGGCACTAAATCACCATCTGTCTCATTAACTGTAGCATTTTGTCTAAAAATAAGGTTTTTATCATCTCTTCTCATCAAATTTTACATAATGAGTGAAATTCCTACATTTCTTTGTGTCTCTGTCCAAAGAAACGCTGCACGGCCGATGGTCGCACCAGCAGCGCTGAGCTGGGTGGAGCCGGCGAGGAGCGTGCACGAGGGCAGTGCACGCGTGTGGACTACGTTGTTGTGGACCCCAAAAGGACTAAGGCCTTGAAGAACACCCGGGAAGCGTGGCACGACGGGAGGATGTCTACAGAGAAGGAGAAAAGCTGAACGAGCACAAAGACTCAAACACATCTGGATGGGATTTGTTGCCAGGAATTAGATTAAAGATGTTCCTCTTTTTAAATACGATTCAAAATATTCAACCGAGGGGTGATGCTAGCATTTCTGTTGCCACTGTAGGATTATATTAACTTATTTTAAGTTTATTAGTTGGAACTTTAATGCTACTGATGTTAAAAACATCCACACATCTGTGTTTAGACACAATCACACGCTGAAATCAAAATATCAATCTTTTTTTTCTCACGTTAATCTTTAATCCCAGCAGGATGTTTTTCGCCTCTGATACTCTGAAACTACTCTGTGATGTTTCTGACACATAAAATAATTCTGGTAAAAGAAAAAGATTTTTAGACGGGACAAGTCTTGGTTTTAAATGAACCCATAAACTGTGAAACAAATCCAGATGTTTGAAGTAAAGAAAAGTGTTGTAATCTTTTTGAAGTGATTTCTTTAAAGTTTGTCAAAAATGATTTGAAACTGCTGCATAATGTGATCTGAGGAAAAGATGAATAAACATTGCATAAAACTCTTTTTCCTTATTTTCCATTTTTATTTTTATTATTACATTTGTTATGTCACAAACAAAAAATACTATTAAAGTCATCTCAAATGTAATTTTTAAGGGTTATAAATTGTGTAGCACTAAAACAAAAGTCTAATTTCAGGAATGTGTAGTGAGGGAGGGGTGGTGCAGAGGTTAGAGAAGGTGGGCCTGTGATTGGAAGGTCACCGGTTCAACTCCCCCGGACACCGAATCACCTGCGTTTTTAGAAAGAAGAGCAGCTCCAGTCAAAGTGGGATGGATGCCACCTCTCTGCATCAGACCAGGTTTTCCCCCAAAAGGACTCCAGTTATCTACGTAGCCCACGTTGGTCTTAGAACACCAGCTGGACGCCCAGAGGTTGAACGACGACATACGACAAAACGTCTTCGCTGGTCAGGTTGGGGAGGGGGCCGGAGAAAACAGTGGCTTCGGATGTTATCAGTCCATTAAACGGACATTATTCGTTGTTATCTTATTTTTTTGTCTTACAGGGTTGCATCATCATTCCAACTTTAAGAAGATTTGCTCGGTCCAAATATGGCCATGCAGATCCCGCCTGTATCAGCACAGGCTGGGGCAGATACATAAAACTGGTCATTTAAACTCCAGTAAAGATCTTGTGGATTGAAAGCAAGCAACAGAACCCTTAGAAGGTAACAATTGTAAAGTTCAATAAAATTGTACTTGATGCAGGAAAATGTTTATGAAAAACTTACAAAACCTGTTTTGTCTAAGTGTAGCAGAGCTTTTCAAAGTGTGGGGTGCTTCCATCTTCTCATGCTGGCACACACTTAATTCTTAAATCTACATCCTCACTGTGTTGTTCTTATATACCAATATAAATACGATACTTCACTTGAATAAAGCTAATAAACATTTGAATAAACATTTCAGCACAGATAAGTAATGTGACAATTCAGGTAAGATCACACCTACTGGTTTTATAGTTTTAAATCCACCACACCTTTTTCTACATTTACATGGTACATTGAGAACCAGGTAAATAATTTCCATGCTGTCCACTTGTTGGAACATTACTATTCCTATAACCTGCTGCACATCCTTTCTAGCCTGATCCCTCTGTCTTGCTAATTGGTACAAGTCCTTCTTGCCCTCTTTAGTGTCCAGCCTCCCATGCAACTCATCAAACTCTTTCTGCTTTGCCTTAGTCACCTTCCTCTTTGCTCTATGTTGCATCTCCTTATATTCCTGTCTCCTCTCTTCAGTCCTCTCACTGTCATATTTCTTCTTGGGTAACCTCTTTCTTTGAATGGCTTGGCATGTCAGCCAGTTCTTTCTTTGCCTGTCATTGTCCCCCATATTTAGAGTTGGAACACTCAGTCCCACATTCTTGACTTTCCTCTTCTCCCTCTGTTTCCTGACACGATTCCCTCCTCGTGGTCTTTGACTAACAGTAGCACAATTTCCGCTAGCACCGTGTTTGTGAACAGCACCGGTGGTGGTCATTAACCCGGGCCTCAACTGATCCAATATGGTGTCGCTTAGATGAACTCATGTTAGTTTTGTCAAAAAGTGTTTTAAGTCAGATGCCCTTCCTGACACAACCCTCACCATTTACTGGGGCTTGGGACCAGAACCAAAGATCTACTGGCTTGTGCTCCCTGGCATCTGGTTATAACCCGAAGACCCAAAGTCCCAGCCCAAAAACAAGGTGTGTTAAAGAAAGAGCTCATTTCCAGCTGCCGGGATGAACATTTGGTGACTCACACAGCTGGAATGAGCTGTAAGTAGAACTGTAGAGTCATAAACAAGCTGTCATTTCTGACTGACTCTTAATATATTATTTTCCTTACCTTCAATTGGAATTTGGTGGAGGGAACTCTATGGGCTACATTGGATTTGTCTTATTAGATTTGGGTATCTGATATATCTAAACTCCTGAAATTAAAATTAAAATCACATTTCATAAGTGCTGTGCCCTGTTACATCTTCCTGCATGACCACCAGAGGTTATTAAAGGTTGGTCATCTTTGCTTTTATGAGGTAGAGATACAGGTTTTACTTTCAAAGAGCGTCAAACTCAATGTCACCTGAAGCCATAAAAAAAAAAAAAACTTGTTCAGAGTTAAGGACAAATTTATCTCAGTTGTTTGTTCATGAACTTTACTTTTATCAGACAATTTATGAAGAAAACAGATGACACTGTTGAAAGTGCGTCTTCGCTTAAGTTGTCCTGCAGAAAAACCCAAATCCACGATAAAGTTCAGAGGATGGCTGTATGGATGAACAAGTGAGTAAAAATAAATAAAAATGCTTTTATACATATTTTAAACCTCCTTTGCTGTTGTGTAAAACTTTCAGCAGACTGGATTCTACATCTTCAAATCAAACTTTTTATAATTTCTACCTCTGTGATTTTAACAGCAGAGACTGCAGTTTCAAATGGTTACTGTGTGTATCAGCTCACCTGGCAGTGACTTAAAATGCAAATTTAGAAAGAGGTGAGCAGCTTTTGAAATCAGGTTATTGACGTAATTGCCAGGTGCACAAGGCGCCTCTTCTCAAGTCTGTGGTCAGAAGAATGTAACATGTTACGGTGGCCCTGAGGTGTAAATGAACATTTGAAAAAACAGGATTACATTTGAAAAAAACACATAACAACATTTGCAAAAACTGAATTACATTAAGCAAAAGTGGCCAAAGCGGAAGTGACTGGAATCATGTTTGAATAAAACGGAATCACATTTGAATAAAACGGAATTACATTTGAATAAACAGAATTACATTAAGTCAAAACAGAAGTGGCCAGAATCATGCTTGAAAAAAACTAAACTACATTTGAAAACTAGAAAGTTCCTGGAGAAACTTTGACGGGGACTGCCTATTTATTATTCAATTATTATAAATAATAAATATTAATCATTAATAATATTAAAAAATAATATATTGATAATTTATTAATTATTATAAATTATTAATATAGTTATAATAACAATGAATTAATATTAAATATCAATTATTAATATTAGTAATTATTAATGTTATTATTTGCAATTATTAAAATAAATCATTAATAATTTAAGTTAATTATTATTTTTACTAATTAATAATAATAATAGGTACCTTCCATGCATGTTGAACCAAAATGGCTCCCGACGTTGCTCAGTTTCTTTGAAAAGTTTTCTCCTATTCATTTCCTATGGAAAATTTGTCATTTTCGTTAGCAAAATACGTCGCCATGGTAACACCAATTGCCAATAAAAGTAATAGCACACATCTCGGAGCCGGGCCGGTCGTTTGGATATAACTTTTGTGGGGGTCCACTTTGCGGTTTGGGCCGCATTAAAGTTGAAAAAGATAATCTTTTCAGGTGTAGAATAATAAGTGGGCAGTCACCAACTAGTTCCTGGAGTTGGTGAAATATTGCGTCTTTGTTCGCAAATCACTTTGCCATGGTAACTTGAAATGCCAATAAAAGTAATAGCACACATCACGGGGCCGAGCCGGTCATTTTGATATAACTTTTGTGGGGTAGACATTGTGGTTCGGGCCGCATTTACAGAGATAGAAATGTAGACTCACTTCCAAGGTGTAGAATAATAGGTTCCTGCCATCCCCAAAAACGGAACTACATTTGAAAAAACAAAATTACATTAAGCCAAAGCGGAAGTGGCCAAAGCGGAAGTAGCCAAAGCGGAAGTGGCCAAAGCAGAATTGGCCGGAATCACATTTGAAAAAAACAAAACTACATTTGAAAAAACGGAACTACATTAAGCTAAAGCAGAAGTGGCAAAAGCAGAAGTCGCCAAAGCATAAGTAGCCAAAGTGGAAGTGGCTAGAATCACATTTGAATAAAACGGAATTACATTTGAAAAAACAAAATTTC
>NC_056498.1:40824063-40834993 GCF_014905685.2 Nematolebias whitei
TTGAAAAAACAAAATTACATTAAGCCAAAGTGGAAGTGGCCAAAGCGGAAGTAGCCAAAGGGAAGTGGCTGGAATCACATTTGAAAAAAAAACCAAGAAATTACATTTGAAAAAGCTGAATTACATTAAGCCAGAGCAGAAATGGCCAAACTGGAAGTGGCCAGAATCACATTTGAACAAACGGAATTACTTTTGAAAAAACTGAACTACATTTGAAAAAATTGTATAATTCAAAAATTACATGATTTCTGTTTTTTCTAATGTAATTCCATTTTTCCAAATATAATTCTGTTTTTTTGTAATGGAATTCTGTTTTTTTTAATGTTGCTCATTTACCCCTCAGGGCCATCGTAGTAACAACACGAGTCAAACCCATTGTCGGCTGGTCTATAGGGACAGACCAACTAAAAAATGAATTTACTCCACAAAGTAAATGGTAGATGTACTGTACTTACACAAAGTAAATGGTAGATGTACTGTACTTACACAAAGTAAATGGTAGATGTATTGTACTTATATAGTGCCTGTCTGTCTAATAAAAATACTCTAAACGTTTTACAACACAATCGGTTTCCTCATTTACGCAAGTAGTTCCTCCTAAAACTGCTGTAAATGACTTGTTTACTGAGCTTGCTGTGTATTGTGTGTTTTTTGACAATTGTAAAAAATAATTTAAACTTATTTTTAGTTATTCATTCTGTTCTTTACTTATTTACTGTTGTGAGTGGTATCGCTGGAACAAGTCGGCAGTGATCCCAACAGCCAGCTCCAATAGTCTCATTTGGGGCATCAACTTTTCTGCCCTGTGGACACGTTCGGCAGGTTTTAATGCAATGAAACAACGACTGGAGCTCAAACGCAAGAATAGCTGCCGCGAAAACCTTCTGTGTCATGGAGTTATTCTGTTTAGATTCATTTGGAGCAGACAGAGGGGACCAGAATATGAAATTGGTAAGGATGGACAAAAATATGAACGTTTTCTCCAGCATGGTGGGGTCATAGTATCCAGTTCTGTGATGAGTCAACGGTTAAAACATTGGTCTTATAATCTGACAACTTTGTGTTTGATCCCTGCTTGAAACATTTGATACATTGATGATCTATTACATCATTTTCTTCACTTTTTTTTTAATAAAAGTGAAAACACTATATAGTTCCAAACATTATTGAGAACAAGTGTTCAGTAATCCGCCACGTCTCATGTGTCAGCGTGTTGTGTTGATTAATTTAAGCACTGAAGCAGAAAAAGTATCCAGTGGAAATGGATGTGGGGGAGAGAGGCGTCCATTTCTCCAATTTCTTAGATGTTTGTCATGAGAAACAACCTCATCATGAAGGAGGAAGAAAAAATGAGATGTTTTTACACAAATACAAACAATAAAGTAAATATTAAGCAACATATATCCTATTTAAATTTTAAAAATGTGCGTTTCGTGATTCAGGAAATTAACAACACATTTGGAAGGAATTCTCTATCAAGATGGTTGATTAAAAATATACATTTATTTTATGTAAGATTGAAATATAACATATTTTCTGTGTAAAAGAAATTTAAGAACTGCATTAAATAATGTAAATTTATCCAAATTATTAAGTTTAATTAAATTAAAGTCGATTAATTAGTTTCAATTTACAACCAAAGTCATCTAAGGACATTGCACAACAGAATGCCATCTGGTTGCTTTGAAGTATCACTTCATCACACCACACCTAAGCAGAACTAGAATCTTTAGAAGTTCATCTGCCTCAACCAGTTTTAGCTAAAAAAAATATATATATAAGAGACAAAGACAACTTGGCTGGTCCAGGTGTAGTTCAATGGAAAGAAGAGCACAGCTAATAAAAATAATTATACATACATGAAGAATGGAGATGAATGAAGACGTGATGAAATGTGCTCAGTTTGTCCTCCAGCAGTCTAAAGCCAAGTTAATGCTTCCAGAAAAAGTAAAAGGCTGCAAAGTTTGAAGTTGCTCAAGTCTAAAAAACACAACTTTTGTACTCTGCGAGTTTAAAATCAATAAAACATTGTCCAGATTTTATTGTCTTTAAGATAAAATTGAATTCTAACTGAACAGATTTGTCCTGCCTTATTAATAAATTTTACTTAGTATCATCAGCATAACAACTTATTTTGTTCTAATCTGTTTAATAATGAAAGTACGGTACATTTTACTTCATACTTATAAAGTAAAATGTACCGTATTAGTAAAATTTAGAAACACATTGAGCCTGTTTCAAATCTTATTCCATGTCATATGTGAAGTGAGCATCTTGCTTTTAATTGACATCAAATTATGACAGTGGAACAGGAGGTTGAAGACACATGGACATAAAGTTTATTTGTATTGGGATGAGATTATCTTCTCTATCCTTGTGAGAATATTGTCCATGTGGACAGAGTTCCTGTGTCTGATGTCAATCAAACACACTTTCCTTCCTAAAAGTTGATTTTCTGACTGACATGTCCAGACTCTGACCCTGAATAGGTCTCAGTTCAAAGGGACACATAGAGACAATTGAGGATAAACAACTTCTCACACCTAGCGACAACAAGAAGTTATGTACCAACTAACCCAAGTTGCAGTTTGTGTGTGGAAACCTGCGTGTACCAGTCAGATATAAATCAATAACAATGGTCACATTGTTCTAGTCGTGTTCTGTGTTTAGGGAGATTTTTTTTACAATGCAACATGGGGTTTTGTGTGAATGAGAGGGAGGAACAGCGAGGCTACGAGGAGCAGAGGTCACAAAGGTGCAGGACGTCAAGGACTTGGGGTCCACTGTCCAGGAACATGGGGAGTGTGGTGAAGAGGAGAAGAAGAGAGTCCAGGCAGGATGGAGCGGATGGAGAAAAGTTTCAGGAGAGATTTGTGACAAAAGGGTGTCAGCAAAGGTCAAAAGAAAAGTTTACAAGACAGTGGTGAGACCAGCTGTGTTGTATGGTCTGAAGACAGAGACACGGACAAAAAGACAGGAGACATAACGGGAAGTGGCAGAAATGAAGATGTTGAGGTTCTCCTTAGGAGAGACAAGGATGGAGAAGATTACGAATGAGATCATCAGAGGTACAGCACAGGTTGAACAACTGGGAGACAAAGTTATAGAGGACACACTGAGATGGTTTGGACATGTCCAGAGGAGGGACAGTGGTTTGGACACATCTAGAGGAGGGACAGTGGTTTGGACACATCCAGGGGAGGGACAGTAGTTTGGACATGTTCAGAGAAGGGACAGTGGTTTGGACATGTTCAGAGAAGGGACAGTGGTTTGGACACATCTAGAGGAGGGACAGTGGTTTGGACACATCCAGGGGAGGGACAGTGGTTTGGACATGTTCAGAGAAGGGACAGTGGGTATATTAGTAGAAGGATGTTAGAAATGCAGCTGCAGGAAAAAGACAAAGAGGAGACATATGGATGCAGTTAGAGAGGACATGGAGGTAGATGGAGTGAGGACAGAGTGAGATGGAGGAGGATGATTCGATGTGACGACCCCTGAAGAGGGAAAAGTCGAAAGAAAATGGACAAGAAGACAACATAGAGTTTTGGATTTATTCCAGAATTAGGGTTTAGATTAGTAAAACTGGATTGAAATTACCGTATGGAGCTCCGTTGCATTACAAGTCATCTCTTTGATGGTTAGCTCACAATGAGCTGGAAACAAGCATCAGCTTCCCCGCCAAGGAAAGGAAAAGTAGGTAAAGAAAATGATTGTATGGATATGACAGGTAGCACAGCAAGTATTTTGTGTCTGCAGGTTTTTGCAGCCTAAAGGAAGAGTAATTTCACTTGACTGACATTTGTCTTCATGCTTCAATGAACACAAATGTATAATATCACTTGGGACACTATCAGCCTGTCTATCTGGAAACTTTCAGCAGAACCAACATTTTTCTGCACTCTGTTTAAAATTCCTGGAAATTGTTCACACGTTCCTCAATGCACCGTGCAAATGTAAAAAAGGTGCGGTGGACCGAAAGCAATAAAATTAGTAGGTGTGAACTTCCTTGAAGCGACTCGTTTCATAACTGTGCTAAAATTATTATTCAGACATTTATTCTCTTCATTCAACGTATAGTTTCATATTTATATTGGTATATACAAACACCGACAATGAGAATGTTTAATTAATAACTGATTTAACCATTTTTTGTTTTCATAACTGATTGAAACTTAACTGGCAACACTAATTAAGATTTAATGTTGATTAAATTAACGTGTGCGAGCCAAGACTAAAGTAAAAGCTTGATTTTTTTTTTTGTCCCCATTTCTTTGGCTGTTTTGACAGTTTGACATCAGGGATGACACAGTTGTGCAGTGGTTAGATCGGTCCTCTCTCAGGACCCAGGATCTCGTGGCCCAGAGTCTTTTTGTCTGGTGTTTCTATGTTCTCCATGTTCACATGTGGGCTTTCTTCATGTACTCCTGCTTCTTCTCCCAGACCCAAACCATGCATGTTTGGCTGATTGGTAACTGAATTGTCCCTACGAGAACTGAACAAGGAAGAGGACGCAGGTAGCAATTGAAGAAAAAACAGAACAAAACCCAGAAAACTCCATGATAGATAAATATCTGTGCATGATAATATCAATATATTTTGTGTGATGACCGAAAATGTGTAAAATCATAAAGTGCAAAAGTTTATTTATGATAAAGTTTGATTGGTTTAGTCCTGATAAGTGACCTCAGATCTAGTTATGGTGAATAAATAGTAGCGTCTGTTGGCAGCACGGAGGAGTGATTTGAATTGCTGTACTCGTCCTTTTGGCCGTTCTCCATACATCCATCTATGGTAGTGTCATCTGAGAATGAGATGACACTGCTCTGTGTGCTGTACTGAACCTTTGCTGTAGTCCTGACACAAGCTCAATAATCCAGGTAGATTCATTCAACCTTTATTTAAACAGATAAATCACATTGAGCCTCGAAGACTCATTTACAAGTGAGACCTGTTTGGACAGACAAAAACAGTGGTTAACTGGACACATGTAGGAGTTAAATCTAACAAGGTTAACTCAGGTCCTCTGGACGGGTTCAGAACCTGACAACCTTGTTAGGTTTGCTGACTAGGTATTGAAAACAAAACAAGAAAGTTCAGTTCCTTAAGGTTACTATGGTAATCACACTCTCTGAACACAGATCTTTACTTAAAAAACCCTTCGTCTTCCTGTCAGATGAGGGACGATTCGCTTATCTGTCCTCCAGTCTGTCCTTCAGCAGTCCAGGCTGTCAAAGTTTCAGCACTTACAATAAGACAAGTACTACTTTTTTCTGAGAAAAACAAGTCAAAACAAGCCTCTGTTTTCTAAATGAACACTTGAGGAAATAACTTGTCTTGTAGAAAAAGACCAGTCCTTCTGGTATAACATGACTCTGGACAGAAACATCATTGAAACAGTAGGGAAGTATCTAACGAGGTTGTAGGGTCCTCTGGGATTTTTCTTTGTTGAAATATTTAGGCTTTTATCCAAAAGACAAAATGTTTTAACAAAGAAGAATCCGTTCAGAGGACCTGCTTAACCTGGTTAGATACTTCCTTACTGCGATAGACTAAGCTTTACACATTTCCAAGGAGAAATTTGATAAGTCGCCATGCTTCGAGGCCAACCATGGGAGTCAGATTCAGATAAGCCACAATTGTTTTTTGGGGGGTTTTTTCAGGGAGACTTTTTTTTTTGTCAGCCTTGAGTCCTGCTGGTACTTTCAAGATCCAAAATGGCCAGATTAATAATAATAATAATAATAATAATAATAATAATAATAAATTGCTATGTGCTATGATCATTGTATGTTTCCATACAAAGACAAAATTAGTACTCTGCATTTAACCCATCGCACCTGGGATACACCCAGGTGGAGCAGTGGGCAGCTATGTAAGCACCCGGGGAGCAATCCGGGATTGGGTGTCCTGCTCAGAGACACCACAAGATGTGCAATGACTGGGGATCGAGCCCAGGACCTCCGGGTCCCGAGTCGGCTGCCCTGCCCCTACACCATCTTGACCCCAAAAGATTGTTCCCTGACCAGGAACCAAACACGGGCCACGACAGTGAGAGTGCCGAATCCTAACCACTCAGCCACAGCTGCCCCCATAAACAAGACAAGACAAAAAAAAAAAGACAGGAGAAAGAACTGGAAGTAGCAAAGTTGAACATGTTGAGGTTCTCCTTAGGACTGACAAAGATGGATAAGATTAGGGATGAAATCATCAGAGGTACAGCACGGTTGGACAATTGGGAGATAAAGTTAGAGAGGACACATTGAGATGGCTTGGACATGTCCAGAGGAGGGACAGTGGTTTGGACGAGTGCGAATTAGTCAGATAACATCTGTTAGCCTTTCCTTGTAGCAATAATTATCTGGAAGCATTTTACATCTGAGCTGCTTTCCAAGAAATCGCTCTTTTTGAAGCCACATAATCAAATTTAGCGTTTGCCTTTTCTTTGATTTCTCTTTAATTTCTTATTTTTACCAACAAAAAAAAAGGTTGAAGATGGACAGACTTCTGACTCACACGTAACAATATTTCCCCCCTAAACATTAGGGTTTGTTACATTTAAACACTCAATAACTTTTCTGCACTCGCTCTCGTGCAAGGCGGATGCCTTTTCTTCCCTCTCCTGTTCTCCTCCTGCTTTTTTGCTCTCTGTCTGTGTATTGGCGCGCCTGTTACACATCTTCTGACTCTAAATCTACTGTCATGGATTTGGTCAGCTGGACTTTCAACGCAATCGACAAAATCTTTTCAACAAAGCGAAAGGGTCCTGGAGAGCCCTCATGCCCCGCTGAGACTCACGCGGCAGGATACGTCATGGATTTGGAAACTGTTGTGCCTTTCCGTTCTGTCTCAGGAGGACACTGAAGATGTTATATAATTGGATTTATGATAGCAGGGTTGGGGCAGCACGGTGGCGCAACTGGTAGAGCTGCTGCCTCTCAGCGAGCAGGTCCTTGGTCCCCGGTCCAGGGGCCTTTCTGGGTGGAGTTTGCATGTTCTCTCCGTGCATGCGTGGGTTTTCTCTGGGTACTCCGGTTTCCTCCCACAGACCAAAAACATGCATGTTAGGCTGATTGGTAACTCTAAATTGTCCCTAGGTGTGAGTGAGAGAGTGAATGGTTGTTTGTCTCGTTTGTCTCTATGTGTCCCTGTGATGGACTTGCGACCCATCCAAGGTGTACCCCGCCCCTCGCACAATGATTGCTGGACATGGGCACTGGCAACCCCCGTGACCCAAAATGGAAGAAGCGGGTAAAGATAATGGATGGATGGATAGCAGGGTTTCTGCTCTCTGGCATCGGTGGATTCCTGTGTTGTCGGCTATTAAGGAAGATGGCAGCAGCAGTTTCGACCATGGAAAAACTGCCAAGTCTATGTGAAGGTTTGGTTTGTGCTTCAAGTGCTCAAAATCAGCTGATTTAGGAGATAAACCATAAGATGGAAGCGATTTGTGAGAATCACAGGCCACTTGCGGCTTTGGGACTCGCCAGCATGTTGGAGATGAACTTGGAGGAGCCTCGTAGGCACAGACCAGTGGAATGCCCACTAATAGTGGTTAGAGTAATCATTCTCCAATGGGAGAGTTGGGAGTTCAGTTCCACCAGCAGTCACATTTTGAAGTGTCCCTGGGCAAGACACTGAACCCCTCATTGCCTCTGATGTGTCCCATCGCTGTATGAATGTTATAAAGCTCTGATTAGTCTCTACAGAATGATTCTTTCTGATTATCTTTGTAGAGCTGTAGTAGAGTGCTGTATGGATGTGTGTGTGGAGGTTAACGAGGGGAAATATTGTGTTATAAAGCTCTTTTAGTTTCTGGATTAAATTACAAAAGGTGCTATACAAGTGCAATCCATTTACCTTTTTTTGTCCATGTCTCCATCTCCAAACCACGCAACGTAGGTGGTCTCACGACTCTTTTGTAAACATTTCCTTTGACTTTTGCGGACACCCTTTTGTCACAAATCCATCTGAACATGTTTCTTTATCCACTGCCATTTCTCATAGACATTTCCATACCTCCACTGATACGTCATCAGGTTCAACAGCCACAAGTGAAGCGCATGCATTGCTCTTTGTTGTTCAGTATCACACTGAAAAATAGTAGGTGGTTTGTGGATCTTTAATGTGGTCATCATACACAAGCTGGGACAACTTTCAAAATGCATAAGAGGACAAACAAATGACAGTAGCACAACTCCGGAAGAATCATTAACACAACATAACGATGGGAATCCAAAAAAGTGAGTCAGGTCCTCTGGATGATTTCTTTTTGTTGGAACGTTTCGTTTTCCATCCAAAAGATTTCATCAGTCCGAGGAGGTGAAACAAACTCCTCAAATTTTTTTACTCGGCTTGTAGGAACTGCCGGTAGATTAAAAGGTGTTCAGATTTTACTTTATTCGTCCTAAAATGTTATTTTCACTGTGAGACCTGAGCTTAATACAGGAAGGAAGTCACGCTATAAATCTGGGGAATGAAAGTGTCACAGCAGGATGCAAAATAAAATGATTTAGCACCTCGAACGTGTCAAGAATGTTGCAGCTCAGGTCTTCAAATCATCAAAACATCAAAGCACGGCCCACGAGTTTGTGTCAGCTCATAAACCATTCATTGTTCGGCAATTTGCATGAAGTATTAAAATAACTAAACTAGAAAAAATCTTTTCTTTGAGTGCCAAAGACTGCGCACTGCAGACAGATGTGACCTAAATACCTAAAGCGCTACTGTTTGTTCCAGTTATTACGTGCACCTTCATCGTGTTCCCAAAAACACCTTAATTAAAGCCGAGGGAGGGTCCAGACACATGGCATCACGACAACCTCACCGTGATTGATTTTTTTTTTTCAGGAGTGAGATATAAAAAGAGACGGACCTAAAGGGCCCGAGCATCGTTCCCCTCACGACGGCACCGTCAGACAAACTGATTCTGCAGCTACGAGAAGAAAGCCTTCAAAGACCCTCATCTGTCATTACAGGCGGTGAGTCGCGATTGATCCGTTCTCTATTATAATGTTGATTATTAAATCAGAGTAAGCTTTATTATCATTGCACCGAGATGCAACGAGAATTAAAAAAAAGTTTTCCCTCATCTGTTGGAAAATAATTGTTTTATTTGAATGAAGAAAAAAAACAGTAAACAGGATGAAAAAGTATCTTTTAAATAACTTACTAATTAATGACGCGCTGTATTTTTGTTTCCAGTTGGCAGCTGAACCAACGGCTTTGATCAAACTCAGGTGTGTTTTACACAGAAAGACAAAAAGTTCACTTTCCTTTCACTTAATTGTTGCTTTCATTTTTCTAACATGAAAACAAAACAATCAAGTTACTATGATTCATTTGAAATTTGAATTAAATTAGAATCAGTGCTGGAAGTGGTGGAGCAGAGGTAAAGGAAGGTGAGTCTGTGACTGGAAGGTTGCGGGTTTGACGCCCCCCGCACACAAAACAATAAACTGTGGGTGGGAAAGGTGAAACACCTGCCTCTACCTTCATTTGCCCCACACTGGGCCCTTGAGCAAGGCCCTCAACCCCCACCATCTGCTCCCCTGGGCGCCCTATAGCAGCTTCTTTCACTTCTATTGAAACGAGGTCCTTTAATTTCTGCGATGTGGAGACAGATGAGGACAGACAATGTGCTCGTTAAAAAGTTTATTTACTGTAAAACGTCTCTAAACGTGTTCATTTCGTTAAAAGGAGAACGGATCCTTTCACGTCAAACACACGTCAAATTATTTTAATAAAAAAAACACTGGAATGTTTTAATTATGAATGACTTACAGGCAGATTCTTAGTTATCCCAACAAAGCGTTGAATGTTTTGTTAAACTCAGATCTTGTGGACAATTTTAATGAAATTCTTCCATTTCCATTGGAAACGACACCTGATAGTCATCTTATATCAAGAACTGAGTTACGGCCAATGTTTCTGAATCACTCCATTCATAAACCTTTAACACGCCTGCATCAGGCTTTCCATTTAAGAAAATCATTTTGGATATAGCTGATGGTTTGTTTGTAATTACCCGTGATTTTTAGGTCTCGACTGCTGCTTGGCACGCCTCCAACATGCTCCGCACCGTGGTCTACCTGTTCGCTGTCATCGCCCTGACAGGTGAGTACTCCGCAGTCATCCGAAGAGAAATATTTATGTTAACTCCAGATAAGTTACTGATGCCTCATTGAAGACGGATATTAAAAACTAACAGTGTACAACTGTGAAAGAAGGTAACTGTGCTCATACAAGTACACTGACAGGTATATTCTTACTGTGAGAATGTTTGTGAAGCATTCACACTATTCTCATTTCTTCTGTATATTTTCTGGCACGATTTTCGTCCCGCAGCTTTCATCTGTTTTAACAAATCGTAAATCAAAACGTTCAGCTCCTTCAGGACAATCCTGCTGTGACTTCTGGTATCGGTGCAACTTTAGCTTTTTGAAATATTTAGCCTTTTCAGCCATTTTATTTTCTCATAGAAAATGAATTGAGCTCATTTTACATCCTTGAAATCTTTACATCTGTTTATAACCTTTTACTGCTCCTTTCACATTTTGTTCTGCTTCAGCTTCTTTCAGTCTCTTTGTGCAAATGCTGACATTCGTTTAGCTATAATCAGCTATATTCAGCTGTTTTGTGCTCCTTTCAGGATCTTACTGCTAACTATAACATTTCTGTGCTTCGTCTAACTTCTTTTGGCTAATTTCAGCTTGTTATGCTCTTTTCAGCTTATTTCTGCAAGTTTCAGATTTTTCTACTATTTCAGCTATTTAGCTGTTTCTGCTAATTTAAGCTTAGTCAGCTAATTCCACATTTTTTGCACTCATTTAAACTTTTTCCAGCCTAATTCAGTTAACGTGATCTGTCCACTTCCTTCTGGTAATGTCTGCTTCTTTTTGCCTTTTTTAGCTACTTTTCAGCTGTTTTT
>NC_056498.1:40835093-40836919 GCF_014905685.2 Nematolebias whitei
ATGTTGAATAATATTTCCTTGCTACATGAACCTAAGTGTCAGTTTTGCTGATTCAGAATACACCGTTAACTGTACTGTTTGGTCTGCTCTAAAAAAGCAGGTCCTCTGGACGGATTCTTGTTATTGAAACGTTTCGTCTTTTATCCAAATGACTTCTTCAGTCTGAGGAGCTGCAAAAAAACCGAGTCTTATAAATATCACCTTCTCATAGTGGATCAAACAGTTTGTTGATGACAGCCAGAACTAGCTGTTCACATGATAAAGGAGGACCATCAGCCTGACAACTGATCGTTAGTGCCCTGATGGCCGCTTGCTATTCACAGGGAGCTGAGTGACACTAGCAATAACAGCATTGTAAGAGGAGGACAGTTGGACACAGAGACCTCCACCCTGTTTAAGGTCTCCATGTATAATTGTTCCCCTCTTACAATGATGTTATTGCTAGTATCACTCAGCCCCCTGTGAATAGCAAGTGGCCATCAGGGCACGATCGGTCGTTAGGCTGATGGTCTTCCTGGATCACGTAAACAGCTAGTTCCGGCTGTCATCAACAAACTGGTTGATCCACTATGAGAAGGTGCTACTTATAAGACTGAGTTTGTTGCAGCTCCTCAGATTGAAGAAGTTCTTTGGATAAAAGACAAAACATTTCAATAACAAAATTCAGTCCAGAGGAACTGACTTCACTTTTTTAGATTTTTCTACCTGGATTATTGAGCAGAATCCGGATATGTTTGTTCTGTTGTTTGAACTTCATATTAGTTTAATCTCAAGTCTTGGGTTGTTTTAACTTTTTAATGGGATTCTTTCCTTTTTTTTTTACATGTTGAACATGAAGAAGAGCAAGTTATCTCCTGTGGGGGGAAACAGTGTCTGTCAGGCTTCGACTGCCTCACGATAAATGGGTCTCCTACATGTGCTGATCCATGTGTCCGCTACTCCAACCTGAACGACAACTGGCGTTCAATAGACAACTCAGTCAGCTCTACCGTTCACTGTGACAAGAACATTAACTTCCAAGGCTGGTATCGCATAATCTGGGGGCAAACCAGCGCTAAGCTTCCAGAGCAATGTGTAAAATTAAACAAATGTGGAACCCATGAGCCCATGTGGATGGAAGGATCCCATCCCACGCAGATGAATCAAATCGTTGATCGTTCGGTGTGTACTGCCTGGGCTGGTAGCTGCTGCAGATCTTCCAAACTCCTGATCCAGGTTAAACTCTGCCCTGGACAATTCTACGTCTACAAGCTTGTGACGCCAAACATCTGTGACACCGCGTACTGTGCAGGTACTGTTCCATTCTCTGAAACTGCTCTTCTTCCTCATTTGAAATGGTAATTTAGGAGTCAATCTATTTCATATTAAAAGTTATCTAAATGGGCGGCACGGTGGCTCAGTTGGTAGAGCTGTTGCCTCTCAGCGAGAAAGTCGCAGGACCAAATCCCGGTCGGGGACTTTTCTGGGTGGAGTTTGCCTGTTCTCTCCAGGTTTCTCCCACAGACCAAAAACATGCATGCTAGGCTGATTGGTAACTATAAATTGTTCTGAGATAGAGAGAATGAATGTTTGTCTCGTTTGTCTCCATGTGTCCCTGTGATGGACTGGAGACATGGCCAGCTGTTTCCCACCTCTCCCACAGTGGCTGCTGGATATGGGCAACAGTGACCCCCGTGACCCTGCAAAGAAGAAGCGGTTAAAGATGATGGATGGATGGATGGATGGATGGATGGATGGATGGATGGATAGATGGATGGATGGATGGATGGATGGATGGATGGATGGATGGATGGATGGATGGATGGATGGATGGATGGATGGATGGA
>NC_056498.1:40837019-40845619 GCF_014905685.2 Nematolebias whitei
CATGTCCTCTCTAACTGCATCCATGTCCTCTCTAACTGCATCCATGTGTCTCCTTTGTCTTTTTCCTGGCAGTTGCATTTCTAACATCCTCCTACCAGTATACCCACTGTCCTTCCTCTGGACATGTCATCTTGATTTCTGCTACTTCCAGTTCTGTCTCCTGTTTTTGTGTCCATGTCTCTGTCTCCAGACCACTCGACATAGCAGGTCTCACCACTGTCTCCAGTAAACTAAAGGTGAACAACTGTTCAATCCAATAAAGTCTTGAAGGTTCAGGTGTGTTCCTGTGCTGCCACTTGGTGGAGGTTTCTGGTAACTGCAACGTCTCTGCTGCTAATATCTGTTTTGTACATTTCAAATATCTGCACTTTAACAGTACCACCATTAAAAGTAGTAGTTCCCAAAGCTGGGTCAGGAAACGGATCAAGAATCAAGTTACTTAAAAAGTTACTCACCAAAACCACATTTATCTCTCTGTTGCAATGAGATCAACAATAACTATGGGATTTAAATTTGTATTCACAGAGTATTTTAAAATGTCCGGTTCTCCCGTACGGAACATGAGTAGTGATGTTTCTGTGAGTTCATGAGAGCATTTGATAAAAACCTGACGAAATTAAACATAAATAAAACTCAATATCTTTAGGTTTTGTCAGGAAACGATTGTGTTTCTTATCCGCACGCCCAAAAATTAGATAAATAAAAACAGATGAAAATAAACATGTAGCTGATTCCCCCCCAAAAAGACAATAGACGGTTAACAAACCATTTTGAAATAAAGAATAAATAAAGAAAACCAAATAAAGACAACGTGTTAGCCATTATTTTGTGGTGATTCTGTAGAATTTTATTCAGCAAATATATATATATATATATATATTTAGAATGATATACAGATTGCTCTCTAATGAGAGTTATATAAGATAAAATCAAATAAATTAACTTAATTTAGTAAATCCAATGAATACCATCAACGTCAGACAGTTTTATAAAATATGGACATGACAGGAAACCAAAGCATTCTGACATGAGATCAAAGGCCCAAAATTAAATCATTTTGAAGATCAAAGGCTGCTACATGTCTGATTGCTTTATGACTCAGGA
The DNA here is from genome assembly GCF_014905685.2 of Nematolebias whitei. Taxonomy (NCBI): domain Eukaryota; kingdom Metazoa; phylum Chordata; class Actinopteri; order Cyprinodontiformes; family Rivulidae; genus Nematolebias; species Nematolebias whitei. The sequence continues at coordinate 40,838,124 of NC_056498.1, forward strand.
GATATACGGATGATATGAGATTATATTTAATGTTTCATGAGTTTAAATATGAAAACAAAGTCAAGATTTACTTTGTTCACTTCCCAACACCAGAGGTTCTCAAACGTCCAGGGTCTGGAGCTCCACAGGGACAAACAACTCCAGGGACTCCATCCGTTTTAAAGATATACTTTTTTATATTTTTATACTGCTATACTACAATATAGGACAGTATCATACTTTTATTATTTCATTTGATCCTAATGTTTATTAAATGTTTTAATGTTTAATGGTTATTGCTGCACCAGGAGAGTAATGTAATTTCAATCCTGTTAATATTGCACTTTTGACAATAAAGTTGACTTTGATCATAAACTTCAAGCTGGTTGAAAATTATAATTTTTAACCCCAAATTGCCTGGAAATTATTTATTTATTTAATTATTTAGGTCTATATGTTAGTTTTACTGTACTGGGGCTGTGGTAGCTTAGTGGTCAGTGCTGTGGTCTTGTAATCCTGAGGTTGCGGGTTTGAGCCCGGGAACAAACGGCTAAATATTTTGTGCGAGCTCGCCCGCTGTGGCGACCCTTGAAGGGAGCAGCCGAAAGAAATAAACTTTTTATATTTGTTCTACTGTAGAATTGGTCCCTGTGTGTGTTTATACACTTTTCTTTAAATGATTTGACAAAACTAATAATTCAGTGTAATTTACCGTATTTTCCAGACTATAAGTTGCACTTTTTAAAAATAATTTGGCCAGTTCTGTGACGTACCGTCCGAAACGACTTATATACGTTTTTTTTTTCCTTATTCATCATGCAATTTTTGACTGACAGGTTAAATGTTCGTTAAACATTATCATTTGCAGCCACGAGAGGGCCCTCCAGGTTTCTGACAACTACATGTTCCTCTACCTCCAATATTACCCGTGACTTACTTGTCGTACTCGTTGGCTTGTTATGTTAATTAATCCTGTTCCGGATCAAAGCTATGTTCAGTGTCTTCTTGTTATTTCAGATTAAATGTCTGTTCTTGCACTTTGTGAAATACACGTCTAAATAAATGCGTCCTATACTCCGAAACGACTTATAGTCTGGAAAATACGGTATTTTGAGGACCACTAAGCTGCTTCTCGTGGACCCCTGGTGGTCCAGGGACCCCAGTTTGAGAACCTCTGCCCCACAACACACTAGAGTTAAAACAGGAAAAGTGGATTTGTCATGATTGACAGTTTAGTTCGGTCCGTCTTGTAGTGAACAAGCAGCTAATTCCAGCTGTGTGAAATAACTGCAGCTGGATCGGAGCTCATCTTTTCACAAGTCGGGTCTCTGGATCAGGACTCAAGTCAGGAATCGCTGTGAAGGCCGGCAGCTGAAGGTCAGATCCTGTCACCATGGAAACCACCTGAGAAGATCATCAGATGAAAATGTTCATCTTTAATCCACAAAAGTCCAACTTTTCACCGTTGGATTAAGTTATTTCAGACTTTATGTTTCTGTTTCTTTCTCCAGTCTGCTGGTCAGTTGTGTCTGACTTCACCCATTCAAGCAGGCTCAAGGTCAAGGTCAAGGTCAAGGTTTCTTTATTGCCGTTCGCATCGCATATGGTACATGTGGTGGAACGAAATTGTGTACGCAGGGTCCCAGTTACATCCAACAAAAGTATAAGTTGTAAAAGAAACATAGTAATAAGATCTAATATATGAACTAATAAGGTTAAAGGTCAACCTGGTTTATATGTTTAGACAATTACATAAAATCGTCGTGATGAAGTAACACATTTTTAAATGTTTTTTAAACAAATAAAGGGTTTTCTCAAAAAGAGTGGTTTTGTTGAACTTTAAAATGTAGCTATTAAAGTTTTAATTTTATTTTACAGGATTACTTGTGTCACACAGAAAGCAACAGTTATTTTGTGCTTTAAATGACGTGCGTTACCTATTTGCTCCAGGCCATGCTGATGACAGCTGGATCTCCGTGTCCAAACGTCCTGGCAGACCTACGTCTTCTTAAAGATGGAATGGGGCAATTCTGGAAGGAAGAATATGAAAATCCAATTTTAGAAAAACACAGATGCTAAAATAACTAAAATACAGCTATTTAACCCTAATGTTCATGAAAATTTTATGTGATTAAATAAACATTTTAAAGCTTCAGCAACAAGTCGTACCGGGACGCAGATGTTGCTCTTTCTGATGCACAGCTGGAGCTGGCAGTGCAGATAGACGTGATCGGGATGTCTGCTGAACTCAAACATGTTGAAGGAGAAGTAGCTGGAAGTTTCTCTGCCATTTTGTTTTACGTGCACTGTCTTGTCACTGGGGTTGGCACAGCTGGTTCGAATCCCCCCCAACAAAGAAACCATTTAATCAGCATCTTTGAACTCAAATCCAAAATACATTCAGGAGAACATTCTGAGGAGCAGCTTCTCAGGAGCGTCTCACCCGTCGATGATCAGGTCGTGGCGTGGCGTGCTGTCAGGGTTCGGCTCGCTGGTGGCCCAGCAGGACTCGGTCACCACGGCGATCCTCTTTGCGTCCAGCCCCTTGGTCCTCAGCTCCACCCAGACCTTCTGGTTGAGCTTCACGTCAGTGTCTGTAGCTGCAACTTGAGAGCACTGCTCATCGATGTACGGGGTCATGGTCAGAGTGTAATCCCATTCTCCAGACGTGAGGTGGGACACATAACTGTAAAAATAAATAAAAATATTAAATCCACTTCGTCATAACTTACTGAGGATAAGTTTTGCCTGAAGGACATTACGACAACGGGCCATCAGCACCTGTTGTCTTTGACTCTGAAGGACACGCTCTTCAGCTCAGGCTGAGAGTTGAAGCAGGAGAACTCGATGAACACTTGGTCGTGGCGAACGATGACGTCAGAGGTGTTCTGGCTCATGATGGCGTTGGTGTAGTTGATTTCATTTGCACCCGACTGAAAGATCACACGATCAGACAACGAGACGTTTTTCAGACAGTAACCGTGTCTAACGACGCCAGCTAACCAAGAACCAGCAGAAATATCTCAGCAGAGCCTCGTGAGAGTCCATTTTCTCGTGAAGCTGACAGTTAGAACCTACGGTGATCTCCGCTCCGCAGAGTTTCTCGGTGTTGAAGTTGAACGTCACCATGTTGGACTTCCTGTCCAGCTCCCCCCTGCACCTCTGGTCATTGAGATGTAAGTCTTTGTAGTTGATGCCTCGTTCCTCCATCAGACACTTGGCAAGCTTTAACGAAGCAGAGTTGTGCTTGCAGACTGTTGGCTCACCTACAAAACAATCAAATATGTAAAAAAAAAAAAAGGTTTGAAAGGAGGCGCTATTTATAAGACAGATCTGGGTTGGCAGGCCTCACACTGATGAAGTCCTTCAGATGAAAGATGAAACGTTTCTCCCAAAAAGAAACTGTTCAGATGACCTGCGTTAACACTTTTTTGTGATTTATCTACCTGGACGATTGAGGCTACACCTCTTTTTCTAAAACATTTTGGCCTTGGTTGCCCTCAGGCTGTTTCTGTGAATAGCAAGTTGGCCACCTGAACTACAACATTTGATTGTTATGCACTGATGATCGATTGTTTTGGAAGGATGGGCCCCTTTTTGCATGTGTAGAGCCAGTTTCTGGGAATTCCACGGAGGACTAGTCTGAAACACGTCAATGAGGCGCTATTTATAAGACAGATCTGGGTTGGCAGGCCTCACACTGATGAAGTCTTTCGGATGAAAAATGATACGTTTCTCCCCAAAAGTAAGTGTCCAGATGACCTGATTTAACCCTTTTTTTGTGATCAAAAATATATATAAATTTTTGTAATCAAAATATGCCTTTTTTTGTATTTAGGCCTGTCACGATAACAAATGTTGCTGGGCGATTAATTGTCTCAGAAATTATTGCTGTAAACAATAATATTGTTTGAAATTTGACAATAATTAGTAATTGTAAAATTTAAGAAGAAATGTTGGTTAATTTTTGTAGTACCTTTTTTTGACCACTGGATGTCAGTATAAGACAGTTTGAACCGAAAGATGGATAGTGAGGGAGCGAGCAGCATGTCTCAAGAAAAATGGGAGGGAGGCCCCTTGACGTGACATGGGCTGTCTCGCGTTCCTGTTTTTTGGTTCTCAAAATGGTGAACGCTCGGTGTGGTTTGAATTCGTTAGCATAGCATTTTTTACGAAAAGTTTTTAATAAAAACTCAGTAAACAAGTTCTCAGCTTCTTTTTTCAGAGAAAAACAACTTTTTACACGAAGACACGGGTTTCAACCATGAATTTTGGAGCTTCGATAAGACGGAAGTTTTTTCCCCCGAGGTTGGCCTGTTGGCTTAGCTCGTAATTTAGCTTCTCAGCTTAGCTGCTTTTAACGTCAAAAAAAGCGATTTTGGATGTTAAAACAGATTTTAAAGAAAAAAGATAAAGGGAGGGGTCAGTGAAGAACCAGAGTTGAGCTTTTTGTCATCCTGTGTCTTCAGTAGAAAGAGAAAGATACGAAGAAACGATGAAGCCGATAAATGAAAACGAGGTCGATAATTTTCATTTATCATGCGATTAATTGATTTATTTATAGCGATAGACCTAGTTGTATTATGTCCATCACAGATGTCTTACCCAGAGTGTTGGACTCCTTGTACTTGTAGGCAAACAGAGCTCTGCAGAGGCAGGCAGGTTCTCCGCTGAACTTCCAGCCACAGAACTCATGCTCGCTGCAGATTTTGTCCATGCAAAACGCCTTGGGGGGAGCTACAAGGGAACAGAGATAAATCACTCAATTGATGTGAGCGTCATAATAAAACGTGCATCTGTTGTCTGGGACGTACAGCATTCAGCCTCGGTCCACCAGTCTCCCAGGTTGCTGTTGCCATTCAGGCTGCAGGCTCTGGCGTAGGCCCACAAGAACTGAGTCATGAGGCCGTCCTCCGTGGGATATTTGCACATCGTTTCCTTGCAGGCATTAATGTAGGGTGTTGGGTCAACGTGGGCATTGCAGGAGGTGAAGGGTGCTTTTTTCAACATGTTACAGCTAAAACACATTTGAGAAAAAAAAAAGATCAAATATTGTTTTATTCATCCTCGACCAGTGCAGATGTGATGCATTATGTATTGTGTGATTTTATAACAAATTCTAACACTGCAAGACATTTATTTATTGATTTATTTTACTGTAGATGCACATGCTCACCGTTTAGTCACCGAGGAGCAGCTGATTGTACTGTCAGGATTATCTGTGTACTGGACCTCACAGCTTGGAGGAGACAGACAAGTTTAAGATCATGATGTGTAATATGTACCATGCCTTTCTCATAAAATACACTAGAATTGATTGACTAAATTACAATACACTCAGTGCAGCTGCATATGTGAGCAAACCAGAGATTGTGACTCCATGAAACTCATATGGAACGGGACATATGGGGCTCAAAGTGTGCTGCCAACTATGTGATAAACTAAGATACATTTGTTGGAGTTCAAGTCCAGGCAGGATCCTGTGGATGGAGAAAAGTTTCAGGAGTGATTTGTGACAAAATGGTGTCAGCAAAGGTCAAAGGAAAAGTTTACAAGACATTGGTGAGACCAGCTATGTTGTATGGTCTGGAGACAGAGACATGGACAAAAAGACAGGAGACAGAACTGGAAGAGACAGAAATTAAGATGTTGAGGTTCTCCTTAGGAGAGACAAGGATGGAGAAGATCAGGAATGAGATCATCAGAGGTACAGCACAGGTTGAACAACTGGGAGGTAAAGTTAGAGAGGACACACTGAGATGGTTTGGACATGTCCGGAGGAGGGACAGTGGGTATATTGGTAGAAGGATGTTAGAAATGCAGCTGCCAGGAAAAAGAAAAAGAGGAGACATATGGATGCAGTTAGAGAGGACATGGAGGTGGTTGGAGTGAGGACAGAGGACACAGAGGACAGAGTGAGATGGAGGAGGATGATTCGTTGTGGAGACACAGAAGAGATAATAATAATCATAATAATAATAATAATAATAATAATATACCAAGAATGAGGAGAACAAAAACAAGAAGAACAAGAACAACAAGAAGAAGAACAAGAAGAACAACAAAAAGAGCAAGACCAAGAATATTTTTTCTCATTGATAAACATTGTCTGAAAGGATTGAGCTTGAGTAAATAGTGTTCCATATCATACAGTACATGTGACTCCCTAAAGAAGTTCAAGTTCAAGTTGGTTTTATTATCATTCGCATCCCATGTGGTACATGAGGTGGAACGAAATTGTGTAATCATCGGGATCAGTAAAGAAAAACACAGCTTGTGATACCTGGGGGAGCTGAGCTGAGGGAGCCTTGCTCTAAAAGTATTTCTGGAATCAACACACAAACCATCTGCAGAGCGATGAAGAGGCGCTGAAAAGATTCAGGAGAGAACATGAGTCAGAACAGTGTCCATGCTCAGTCTGGATCAACACAAACATAGGTGCCTATTAACGTTTTTTTATAAAAAGTAAAACATTCCTAAAAGAAATGCAAATTACCCAAAGCCTTGCATGCTAATATTTAAAGACAGCTGTTGAGCAATCTGTTAGCACTTCACATGTGTGTTGGGAAAAGGTTTCAGTTATGACAACACGCTGGTGGGTGATAATCAAGCAGCATTTAGCAGTATATAACTGAAACTTAAGAAAACTAGCTCTTAGTGCTTTAAGGTGTTCCAACTTTGCTTTTTAGACTAACCATGAGTAGTCTTTGGACGTTGGACTCAGGAGGAATGTGTAAGTTATGCACAAGTTCATTACGGGTGTGAATTAAATCTTGGTACATTGTTGCTAATGTGTCGATCGTACCGATCAAAACAAGTCAACCATGATTTAGAGATAACTTGTGACTTTGTGGCATTAAGGTTTCCTCCCCATTGGTAGGGTTCAATTTGAAACATTTCTAAATGAAATCAAAATGTGTTCATAGATATCTAAGCTAAGCATTAGCATTAGGCTAAATTTACTGTGAAACTGAAAGTTTTATAGACGTCTAAACCTTAACGTAATGCAGAAAAGAATAGGACCATTGCATATGACTTTTCTTGGAATTATGAAATTGATATCCAAAAGTCAGAAATCTGAAAATAATAATAATAAATAGATCAAACTCTAAAGTAAGGCAGGGGTGTCACTGAGCTTCCTTGCTATCTAGTCACTCCAAACTTGAGGACGAGCAAGGGCCAGAGTGTACCCATAAAATAAAGGACTGGTAAAATAGTTTAAATCCTTCATGACGACATCTTAGAGTGCACTCCTCTTACATTTCATGAAGATCTGTGCTGTGTAGCAATCCAAGAACACAGAGATGCTGAGCTTCGAGGTGGCAAAACTTGCTGTGACTCCAGTTTCATCCTTGGAGAGCTTAACACCATAAAACTGCTTCACTGATCTGCTGAGGGTCATTGATTTGTTGTTTATCTGCATCGGTGTAAAAAGAAAGAAAAAAAAAAACCAGAGAATGGAACATCTAGAATATTCAAGGTTATACTACAAGTTTAATTAATAGTCGACTACTAAT
>NC_056498.1:40845719-40854301 GCF_014905685.2 Nematolebias whitei
ATTAGTAGTCGACTATTAATTAAACTTGTAGTATAACCTTGAATATTTTAGATGTTCCATTCTCTGTTTTTTTTTTCTTTCTTTTTACACCGATACAGATAAACAACAAATCAATGACCCTCAGCAGATCAGTGAAGCAGTTTTATGGTGTTGAGCTCTCCAAGGATGAAACTGGAGTCACAGCGAGTTTTGCCACCTCGAAGCTCAGCATCTCTGTGTTCTTGGATTGCTACACAGCACAGATCTTCATGAAATGTAAGAGGAGTGCACTCTAAGATGTCGTCATGAAGGATTTAAACTATTTTACCAGTCCTTTATTTTATGGGTACACTCTGGCCCTTGCTTGTCCTCAAGTTTGGAGTGACTAGATAGCAAGGAAGCTCAGTGACACCCCTGCCTTACTTTAGAGTTTGATCTATTTATTATTATTATTTTCAGATTTCTGACTTTTGGATATCAATTTCATAATTCCAAGAAAAGTCATATGCAATGGTCCTATTCTTTTCTGCATTACGTTAAGGTTTAGACGTCTATAAAACTTTCAGTTTCACAGTAAATTTAGCCTAATGCTAATGCTTAGCTTAGATATCTATGAACACATTTTGATTTCATTTAGAAATGTTTCAAATTGAACCCTACCAATGGGGAGGAAACCTTAATGCCACAAAGTCACAAGTTATCTCTAAATCATGGTTGACTTGTTTTGATCGGTACGATCGACACATTAGCAACAATGTACCAAGATTTAATTCACACCCGTAATGAACATGTGTATAACTTACACATTCCTCCTGAGTCCAACGTCCAAAGACTACTCATGGTTAGTCTAAAAAGCAAAGTTGGAACACCTTAAAGCACTAAGAGCTAGTTTTCTTAAGTTTCAATTATATACTGCTAAATGCTGCTTGATTATCACCCACCAGCGTGTTGTCATAACTGAAACCTTTTCCCAACACACATGTGAAGTGCTAACAGATTGCTCAACAGCTGTCTTTAAATATTAGCATGCAAGGCTTTGGGTAATTTGCATTTCTTTTAGGAATGTTTTACTTTTTATAAAAAAACGTTAATAGGCACCTATGTTTGTGTTGATCCAGACTGAGCATGGACACTGTTCTGACTCATGTTCTCTCCTGAATCTTTTCAGCGCCTCTTCATCGCTCTGCAGATGGTTTGTGTGTTGATTCCAGAAATACTTTTAGAGCAAGGCTCCCTCAGCTCAGCTCCCCCAGGTATCACAAGCTGTGTTTTTCTTTACTGATCCCGATGATTACACAATTTCGTTCCACCTCATGTACCACATGGGATGCGAATGATAATAAAACCAACTTGAACTTGAACTTCTTTAGGGAGTCACATATACTGTATGATATGGAACACTATTTACTCAAGCTCAATCCTTTCAGACAATGTTTATCAATGAGAAAAAATATTCTTGGTCTTGCTCTTTTTGTTGTTCTTCTTGTTCTTCTTCTTGTTGTTCTTGTTCTTCTTGTTTTTGTTCTCCTTGTTCTTCGTATATTATTATTATTATGATGATTATTATTATCTCTTCTGTGTCTCCACAACGAATCATCTTCCTCAATCTCACTCTGTCCTCTGTGTCCTCTGTCCTCACTCCAACCACCTCCATGTCCTCTCTAACTGCATCCATATGTCTCCTCTTTTTCTTTTTCCTGGCAGCTGCATTTCTAACATCCTTCTACCAATATACCCACTGTCCCTCCTCCGGACATGTCCAAACCATCTCAGTGTGTCCTCTCTAACTTTACCTCCCAGTTGTTCAACCTGTGCTGTACCTCTGATGATCTCATTCCTGATCTTCTCCATCCTTGTCTCTCCTAAGGAGAACCTCAACATCTTAATTTCTGTCTCTTCCAGTTCTGTCTCCTGTCTTTTTGTCCATGTCTCTGTCTCCAGACCATACAACATAGCTGGTCTCACCAATGTCTTGTAAACTTTTCCTTTGACCTTTGCTGACACCATTTTGTCACAAATCACTCCTGAAACTTTTCTCCATCCACAGGATCCTGCCTGGACTTGAACTCCAACAAATGTATCTTAGTTTATCACATAGTTGGCAGCACACTTTGAGCCCCATATGTCCCGTTCCATATGAGTTTCATGGAGTCACAATCTCTGGTTTGCTCACATATGCAGCTGCACTGAGTGTATTGTAATTTAGTCAATCAATTCTAGTGTATTTTATGAGAAAGGCATGGTACATATTACACATCATGATCTTAAACTTGTTGTCTGTCTCCTCCTAGCTGTGAGGTCCAGTACACAGATAATCCTGACAGTACAATCAGCTGCTCCTCGGTGACTAAACGGTGAGCATGTGCATCTACAGTAAAATAAATCAATAAATAAATGTCTTGCAGTGTTAGAATTTGTTATAAAATCACACAATACATAATGCATCACATCTGCACTGGTCGAGGATGAATAAAACAATATTTGATCTTTTTTTTTTCTCAAATGTGTTTTAGCTGTAACATGTTGAAAAAAGCACCCTTCACCTCCTGCAATGCCCACGTTGACCCAACACCCTACATTAATGCCTGCAAGGAAACGATGTGCAAATATCCCACGGAGGACGGCCTCATGACTCAGTTCTTGTGGGCCTACGCCAGAGCCTGCAGCCTGAATGGCAACAGCAACCTGGGAGACTGGTGGACCGAGGCTGAATGCTGTACGTCCCAGACAACAGATGCACGTTTTATTATGACGCTCACATCAATTGAGCGATTTATCTCTGTTTCCTTGTAGCTCCACCCAAGGCGTTTTGCATGGACAAAATCTGCAGCGATCATGAGTTCTGTGGCTGGAAGTTCAGCGGAGAACCTGCCTGCCTCTGCAGAGCTCTGTTTGCCTACAAGTACAAGGAGTCCAACACTCTGGGTAAGACATCTGTGATGGACATAATACAACTAGGTCTATCGCTATAAATAAATCAATTAATCGCATGATAAATGAAAATTATCGACCTCGTTTTCATTTATCGGCTTCATCGTTTCTTCGTATCTTTCTCTTTCTACTGAAGACACAGGATGACAAAAAGCTCAACTCTGGTTCTTCACTGACCCCTCCCTTTATCTTTTTTCTTTAAAATCTGTTTTAACATCCAAAATCGCTTTTTTTGACGTTAAAAGCAGCAAAGCTGAGAAGCTAAATTACGAGATAAGCCAACAGGCCAACCTCGGGGGGAAAAACTTCCGTCTTATCGAAGCTCCAAAATTCATGGTTGAAACCCGTGTCTTCGTGTAAAAAGTTGTTTTTCTCTGAAAAAAGAAGCTGAGAACTTGTTTACTGAGTTTTTATTAAAAACTTTTCGTAAAAAATGCTATGCTAACGAATTCAAACCACACCGAGCGTTCACCATTTTGAGAACCAAAAAACAGGAACGCGAGACAGCCCATGTCACGTCAAGGGGCCTCCCTCCCATTTTTCTTGAGACATGCTGCTCGCTCCCTCACTATCCATCTTTCGGTTCAAACTGTCTTATACTGACATCCAGTGGTCAAAAAAAGGTACTACAAAAATTAACCAACATTTCTTCTTAAATTTTACAATTACTAATTATTGTCAAATTTCAAACAATATTATTGTTTACAGCAATAATTTCTGAGACAATTAATCGCCCAGCAACATTTGTTATCGTGACAGGCCTAAATACAAAAAAAGGCATATTTTGATTACAAAAATATATATATATTTGATCACAAAAAAAGGGTTAAATCAGGTCATCTGGACACTTTCTTTTGGGGAGAAACGTATCATTTTTCATCCGAAAGACTTCATCAGTGTGAGGCCTGCCAACCCAGATCTGTCTTATAAATAGCGCCTCATTGACGTGTTTCAGACTAGTCCTCCGTGGAATTCCCAGAAACTGGCTCTACACATGCAAAAAGGGGCCCATCCTTCCAAAACAATCGATCATCAGTGCATAACAATCAAATGTTGTAGTTCAGGTGGCCAACTTGCTATTCACAGAAACAGCCTGAGGGCAACCAAGGCCAAAATGTTTTAGAAAAAGAGGTGTAGCCTCAATCGTCCAGGTAGATAAATCACAAAAAAGTGTTAACGCAGGTCATCTGAACAGTTTCTTTTTGGGAGAAACGTTTCGTCTTTCATCTGAAGGACTTCATCAGTGTGAGGCCTGCCAACCCAGATCTGTCTTATAAATAGCGCCTCCTTTCAAACCTTTTTTTTTTTTTACATATTTGATTGTTTTGTAGGTGAGCCAACAGTCTGCAAGCACAACTCTGCTTCGTTAAAGCTTGCCAAGTGTCTGATGGAGGAACGAGGCATCAACTACAAAGACTTACATCTCAATGACCAGAGGTGCAGGGGGGAGCTGGACAGGAAGTCCAACATGGTGACGTTCAACTTCAACACCGAGAAACTCTGCGGAGCGGAGATCACCGTAGGTTCTAACTGTCAGCTTCACGAGAAAATGGACTCTCACGAGGCTCTGCTGAGATATTTCTGCTGGTTCTTGGTTAGCTGGCGTCGTTAGACACGGTTACTGTCTGAAAAACGTCTCGTTGTCTGATCGTGTGATCTTTCAGTCGGGTGCAAATGAAATCAACTACACCAACGCCATCATGAGCCAGAACACCTCTGACGTCATCGTTCGCCACGACCAAGTGTTCATCGAGTTCTCCTGCTTCAACTCTCAGCCTGAGCTGAAGAGCGTGTCCTTCAGAGTCAAAGACAACAGGTGCTGATGGCCCGTTGTCGTAATGTCCTTCAGGCAAAACTTATCCTCAGTAAGTTATGACGAAGTGGATTTAATATTTTTATTTATTTTTACAGTTATGTGTCCCACCTCACGTCTGGAGAATGGGATTACACTCTGACCATGACCCCGTACATCGATGAGCAGTGCTCTCAAGTTGCAGCTACAGACACTGACGTGAAGCTCAACCAGAAGGTCTGGGTGGAGCTGAGGACCAAGGGGCTGGATGCAAAGAGGATCGCCGTGGTGACCGAGTCCTGCTGGGCCACCAGCGAGCCGAACCCTGACAGCACGCCACGCCACGACCTGATCATCGACGGGTGAGACGCTCCTGAGAAGCTGCTCCTCAGAATGTTCTCCTGAATGTATTTTGGATTTGAGTTCAAAGATGCTGATTAAATGGTTTCTTTGTTGGGGGGGATTCGAACCAGCTGTGCCAACCCCAGTGACAAGACAGTGCACGTAAAACAAAATGGCAGAGAAACTTCCAGCTACTTCTCCTTCAACATGTTTGAGTTCAGCAGACATCCCGATCACGTCTATCTGCACTGCCAGCTCCAGCTGTGCATCAGAAAGAGCAACATCTGCGTCCCGGTACGACTTGTTGCTGAAGCTTTAAAATGTTTATTTAATCACATAAAATATTCATGAACATTAGGGTTAAATAGCTATATTTTAGTTATTTTAGCATCTGTGTTTTTCTAAAATTGGATTTTCATATTCTTCCTTCCAGAATTGCCCCGTTCCATCTTTAAGAAGACGTAGGTCTGCCAGGACGTTTGGACACGGAGATCCAGCTGTCATCAGCATGGCCTGGAGCAAATAGGTAACGCACGTCATTTAAAGCACAAAATAACTGTTGCTTTCTGTGTGACACAAGTAATCCTGTAAAATAAAATTAAAACTTTAATAGCTACATTTTAAAGTTCAACAAAACCACTCTTTTTGAGAAAACCCTTTATTTGTTTAAAAAACATTTAAAAATGTGTTACTTCATCACGACGATTTTATGTAATTCATATAAACCAGGTTGACCTTTAACCTTCTTAGTTCATATATTAGATCTTATCACTGTGTTTCTTTTACAACTTATACTTTTGTTGGATGTAACTGGGACCCTGCGTACACAATTTCGTTCCACCACATGTACCACGTGCGATGCGAACGGCAATAAAGAAACCTTGACCTTGACCTTGACCTTGAGCCTGCTTGAATGGGTGAAGTCAGACACAACTGACCAGCAGACTGGAGAAAGAAACAGAAACATAAAGTCTGAAATAACTTAATCCAACGGTGAAAAGTTGGACTTTTGTGGATTAAAGATGAACATTTTCATCTGATGATCTTCTCAGGTGGTTTCCATGGTGACAGGATCTGACCTTCAGCTGCCGGCCTTCACAGCGATTCCTGACTTGAGTCCTGATCCAGAGACCCGACTTGTGAAAAGATGAGCTCCGATCCAGCTGCAGTTATTTCACACAGCTGGAATTAGCTGCTTGTTCACTACAAGACGGACCGAACTAAACTGTCAATCATGACAAATCCACTTTTCCTGTTTTAACTCTAGTGTGGTGTGGGGCAGAGGTTCTCAAACTGGGGTCCCTGGACCACCAGGGGTCCACGAGAAGCAGCTTAGTGGTCCTCAAAATACCGTATTTTCCAGACTATAAGTCGTTTCGGAGTATAGGACGCATTTATTTAGACGTGTATTTCACAAAGTGAAAGAACAGACATTTAATCTGAAATAACAAGAAGACACTGAACATAGCTTTGATCCGGAACAGGATTAATTAACATAACAAGCCAACGAGTACGACAAGTAAGTCACGGGTAATATTGGAGGTGGAGGAACAACATGTAGTTGTCAGAAACCTGGAGGGCCCTCTCGTGGCTGCAAATGATAATGTTTAACGAACATTTAACCTGTCAGTCAAAAATTGCATCATGAATAAGGAAAAAAAAATACGTATATAAGTCGTTTCGGACGGTACGTCACAGAACTGGCCAAATTATTTTTAAAAAGTGCAACTTATAGTCTGGAAAATACGGTAAATTACACTGAATTATTAGTTTTGTCAAATCATTTAAAGAAAAGTGTATAAACACACACAGGGACCAATTCTACAGTAGAACAAATATAAAAAGTTTATTTCTTTCGGCTGCTCCCTTCAAGGGTCGTCACAGCGGGCGAGCTCGCACGAAAGATTTAGCCGTTTGTTCCCGGGCTCAAACCCGCAACCTCAGGATCACAAGACCACAGCACTGACCACTGAGCTACCACAGCCCCAGTACAGTAAAACTAACATATAGACCTAAATAATTAAATAAATAAATAATTTCCAGGCAATTTGGGGTTAAAATTATAATTTTCAACCAGCTTGAAGTTTATGATCAAAGTCAACTTTATTGTCAAAAGTGCAATATTAACAGGATTGAAATTACATTACTCTCCCGGTGCAGCAATAACCATTAAACATTAAAACATTTAATAAACATTAGGATCAAATGAAATAATAAAAGTATGATACTGTCCTAAATTGTAGTATAGCATTATAAAAATATAAAAAAGTATATCTTTAAAACGGATGGAGTCCCTGGAGTTGTTTGTCCCTGTAGAGCTCCGGACCCTGGACGTTTGAGAACCTCTGGTGTTGGGAAGTGAACAAAGTAAATCTTGACTTTGTTTTCATATTTAAACTCATGAAACATTAAATATAATCTCATATCATCCGTATATCTCCTGAGTCATAAAGCAATCAGACATGTAGCAGCCTTTGATCTTCAAAATGATTTAATTTTGGGCCTTTGATCTCATGTCAGAATGCTTTGGTTTCCTGTCATGTCCATATTTTATAAAACTGTCTGACGTTGATGGTATTCATTGGATTTACTAAATTAAGTTAATTTATTTGATTTTATCTTATATAACTCTCATTAGAGAGCAATCTGTATATCATTCTAAATATATATATATATATTTGCTGAATAAAATTCTACAGAATCACCACAAAATAATGGCTAACACGTTGTCTTTATTTGGTTTTCTTTATTTATTCTTTATTTCAAAATGGTTTGTTAACCGTCTATTGTCTTTTTGGGGAGAAATCAGCTACATGTTTATTTTCATCTGTTTTTATTTAAATAATTTTTGGGCGTGCGGTTAAGAAACACAATCGTTTCCTGACAAAACCTAAAGATCTTGAGTTTTATTTATGTTTAATTTCGTCAGGTTTTTATCAAATGCTCTCATGAACTCACAGAAACATCACTACTCATGTTCCGTACGGGAGAACCGGACATTTTAAAATACTCTGTGAATACAAATTTAAATCCCATAGTTATTGTTGATCTCACTGCAACAGAGAGATAAATGTGGTTTTGGCGAGTAACTTTTTAAGTAACTTGATTCTTGATCCATTTCCTGACCCAGCTTTGGGAACTACTACTTTTAATGGTGGTACTGTTAAAGTGCAGATATTTGAAATGTACAAAACAGATATTAGCAGCAGAGACGTTGCAGTTACCAGAAACCTCCACCAGGTGGCAGCACAGGAACACACCTGAACCTTCAAGACTTTATTGGATTGAACAGAGTTGTTCACCTTTAGTTTACTGGAGACAGTGGTGAGACCTGCTATGTCGAGTGGTCTGGAGACAGAGACATGGACACAAAAACAGGAGACAGAACTGGAAGTAGCAGAAATCAAGATGACATGTCCAGAGGAAGGACAGTGGGTATACTGGTAGGAGGATGTTAGAAATGCAACTGCCAGGAAAAAGACAAAGGAGACACATGGATGCAGTTAGAGAGGACATGGATGCAGTTAGAGAGGACATG
>NC_056498.1:40854401-40855515 GCF_014905685.2 Nematolebias whitei
TCAACAAATAATCCAGGTGTACAATCCAACAATTTTCAGTCAGGTCAAATGGACAGTTTCTTATTTTTTTGTGCTGAAATGTTTCACCTTCCATCCAGAAGGCTTCATCAGTCAAGGAAACACACAACACAACACTGATTCTTCCCCCAACAGCTTACTCCAATGAACGCTCCTACAAGAACCCTGCAGATGTTGGATGCTGTCTATCATGGTGCACTAAGATTCATAACTGGCTGTGATTGTCGTACCCACCACTGCACCCAGTTTCCACTGGTTAACTGGACATCATTAACTTCACGCAGACTCTCTCACTGGTACATTTTCATCTTTAAATCACTTCCTGGTCTGCTGCCTTCATACATCTCCTCCTACATGTCTCTGCGTGAGTGCAGCTACAGCGTGCGCTCTCAGGACATTATTACCTGCAGTGTTCCCTCAGTGAAGACTGAACTTGGCAAAAGGGCCTTCTCCTACTCCGCTCCTGTTTCCTGGAATATCTTACAAAAAGATCTGAAGCTCTCGACCTTTGACCTCTCTAAGTGGCTTCAAACATCTGTTAAGTTCCTGCAAGAACCAACGCAGACATGTTCCTGGTTTTAGTTTTCTACATCTCCTTACAACCTAGCTGGTTTTTTTTTTGTTACTTTTTTTTTTAAAATACCATTTTAGCTTCACTTGTTACACAAAGAATCTCAATTTGTTTGCATCCTTTATGATTAGTCTGTTGTTGTGTTTGTTTTCCACTGTTGTCATCGCTCTTTGTTAAAATCAGGTCTCTCTTGTAAATGAGTCCCCGAGGCTCAATAGGATTAACCCGAATAAACAAAGGTTGAATGAATGAATATCAACAATCAAGTTGCATAGCAGTGATTCTTTTCACAGTGATTCTTTTCACAGTGATTCTTTTCACAGTGATTCTTCTGGTTAGAGATTCATGAGTCTAACAGCCTCAGGGTAGAAGCTGTTCCTCAGTCTAGTGGTTCTACACTTAATGCTCCTCAACCTCCTTCCTGAGGGCAGCGGGGCAAAAAGTGTGTGCTGGGTGAGTGTGGTCCTTCATGATGCAGGTGCATCTGGAGGTGTAGATGTCTGTGATGGTGGGGAGACTGACTCC
>NC_056498.1:40855615-40857011 GCF_014905685.2 Nematolebias whitei
TCACTACTATTCAGTAGCTTTCAACACCAGATGATCTGTGTTTTGATCCTGTATGCTCCACACTGGTTTGTTGTCATATTTATTACCTGCATCGTTTTTTGTCTATATTCTGATTTACCTCAATTTGTATTTTGCTTTGTGTGTTACCTGTTGTTCTGTCTGTACAGCACTTTGGTTGGCCTTGTAGCTGTTTTAAGTGCTCTATAAATAAAATGGTATGGTATTTGGACGGAGAAGAGCATGGAGTCGGTGTCAGGGCTCACTCTAGTCTGGAGTTGACCCGATAGAGGACACACATTTACAAGTTTTGGATAATTCACTTAAACAGAGCTTTATGAGATGTTTGAAGCTTGCACTTCCTGCACACTTTTGAAGATAAATAAAATCTACTCCTTTTAGCTCAGACAGACAGTTATGACGAGCTTTCTTTAGTAAAACGTTCCTGAATCTGAACTTGACAAACAGGAATTAATTGATGTTGTCTCTGCGCTCCGTGTTCGTCGTTGTGTGCGGTGACCTGCTTTACATTAGACTAAAATAACTTTTTAGTCTTAATATGCAAATCTTCAACACGTAGTGCTCCTCTTCATCATACGTCCACATGTGAAGAAGTTCCTGAAGCTCCGCTTCCAACGACTGAGCTGGAATGTAGCATAACCAGAAAGACTTTCGCAACAAAATTAAGGTGTTAATTGTTTCTGTAAACATGTGTTCCATAAATGCATATAAATAAATTTCCGTGGATGATCTTGTTTAATAATTTGATTAATAACTCGTTAGAGGGTTGTTTATGAGTTTATGACGATGCGGCAAACAGCAGTTTGAATTCCTGGCCATGTAGGAGTCTCCAAAACGCCATGTGAGAATCCGGTCTTCTCCTGGGGAAACTTTCCTGGTTATTTTGGGCACGACCGAGTCACATGTGCAACGCTGCTAATCAGCCCCAACTCTGCTCAGCCTGGATCTGCACCTTAGGACCGAGTCTGGAGGCGCGTCCAGAATCCAAAATCCTGCTAATGAGAGTTCTGTGATGAGTTAAACTCAAAGCAGTCTGCTCCTCTGATAATGTTAAATTATTATTTTTAAACATGAATGTTTCTGTTCAGTGGCCTGAGACGACTTCTGTTGGGACTCGGTGCTAAATTAATAAACTGAATTTAATCTGATGAACGAGATCCTACAAAAACATTTAGATTTAAAAGTCTATATTTTTCTTCATCATTTGATGTAGTTGCACTCATTGTGGTTTTGTTTCTTGTATACAACTTATTTTTCTTGCAGATTATTTTTAACTTTGATTTAAGTAAAAAAAAAAAAAACGTTTCCACCCTTCGTCCCGGTCCTCCCGCCTGCCAGGCTCAGAATCCGGCCTTTGTGAGCACACAAGGCCGGGGCT
>NC_056498.1:40857111-40860758 GCF_014905685.2 Nematolebias whitei
GATAGATAGATAGATAGATAGATAGATAGATAGATAGATAGATAGATTTCCACTTTCCTAACATAATAGATTATGATAAATAAAAATTTATAGTAATTAAAATGATATCTTTAATTAGTTTTATTTTAAACCTGTTACAGATTTATAGAAGCCTCCTTTGAGCTTTAACCTAAATACCGCACACGTTGAGTCAGTTTTAAAATGCAAATTCATGACAGGTGTGTTGAAATGATGGTACCGCCTCCGGTGTCAGAACACGCTGAACAGAAATATTTTAATATGTGCAGAATAAATCAATTACTGATGTGATCAGCAGGTCCCTCACAATAATAACTGACACAGTCTGGTGTGATTAGCTCAGTTTATTGAAATGAGTTATGAACTTGAATCAATAATTAAAGCTCCTGCGTCCCACAAGGTTTAATTTAACGACTCTTTTGATCCAGTCAACTAAAGAGCTGCTTCATCATCAGCAGCACATTATCATGGCTTTGGGTCCGGGTTAGAAATGACAGCTCTCATCCATCTACAAAACGTTCTTCCAGCAGCCTACTGGTTTGTCCACATGATCTTTAACAAACTACAGACAAGCAGCCATGATCTTTTTGGAGAGCAGTGGTTTCTCCTTCAACTCTGCCATGACACCATTGTTGTTCAGTGTTCTCCTGATGGTGGACTCAGGTTGTTAGAAGATACCCTGGACTCCTTTGAGACCTCACTGACTGTTCCACGCCTTGCTCCTGGAGTGATCTTTGTTGGTCCACCACTCCTGGGGAGGGTAGTGCTCTTGAACTTCCTCCATGTGTACACAGTCTGTCTGATGTGGACTGGTGGAGTCCAAACTCTTTCCAGATGTTTTGTAACCTTTTCCAGCCTGATGAGCAGCAGCAACTCTTTTTCTGAGCTCCTCAGAAATCTCCTCTGTTCCTGCCATGATCCACAAACATGTTGTGAAGACGTTGATAGATCCATGTTCTTTCAATCAAACAGGGTGATCACTCACACCTGATCATCATCCACTGATTGAAAACATCTGACTCTAATTTCACCTTCAAACTAACCGATAATCCTAGAGGTTCACAGACTTTTACCACTCACAGACGTGGATTACTGGATCATTTCCCTTAATTAATGACCAAGTATAATATTTTGTCTCATTTGTTTAACTGGGTTCTCTTTATCTACTTTTAGGACTTGTGTGAACATCTGTTGATGCTTTAGGTCAAATTTATGCAGAAATATAGAGAATAATAAAAGCTTCCCAAACACTCAAGCATCGCTGTATGTCAGAAGATTGTGAACTCTACATCCAGGCTGCAGCGCTTTGACAACAGCTCTTACCACCCACTTCCATTGTTGATTATTTGAGAAGGGCTCGTCTCTTTTTTCAATAACTTAGGTATTGATAATGATTTTGTTTTTGCTTCTTTGCTTCAGTTGTGGACCTTTCTCTTAAATAACTGAATAATTACAGGATAAAAAGGTCCTGAGCTAAGTAAAAACGTGTTTTAGGTACCGTGCTTGCTGCCGTATGAGTCGCAACAGTCCAAATATGTCTAATAAAGTGGGGGAAATACATAAACATCACATAAGTCGCGTCTTTTATGCGTCACCGCTGACAAACCGGGAATGTGGGCCAGTGTTGTGCCAAAAATCAATTGGCTGCCAAATGGCGGCCGCGGGAGCGTGCACAGGACTTTAATAAGAATTTTACAAGAATAACATTTAAAAACAATTATTTGTTTGCTCGACGTTATAGAAAATATGTGTTTCAGTTAAATTTTTACTTAATAAATGAACTTTAATGGTCAAATGTACTCTGGTGAGCGCTCCGTAAACAACAAAGATGCTTTGTCTGTCTCCTCGCCCTCCCTTCCCCAAGGCCGTGGACGTGACAGAACCTCAACCGAGCTGATGATGAATAGCACCTCTGAGAGGGGGGGCTCTGGACTCTGCTACGACCTTCCCTTAAAAATTCAACGTCTTCACCGGCCTGTATGTTCATGTGTAACGTCTGTTTATGTTGCTTTGCTGTGGTGGGGTTTTTTGATGCCTCAAATCGTGCCCTGTCCAGGACACGGAGTGAGAGATCTTTTTTTTTTTATACCGTCTCTCCTCATGTTTTCTTCCCTTTTCTCATCTAAGCAAAATATTATTCTGAATAAGAATAAGAAGGCCGCGCTTTCTATAGCAGCAGCTTCGTGCACTCCGCCATCTTTCGAACGACTGTACGTACGTGTTCTCGTTGTATCTCGGTGCAATGATCGTAAAGTTTATTCTGATTCTGAAATCAGCTGCATTTCACCTGGGCAGCAAAATGCAGCTGATTTGACGTTTGTTCCAGGAGTTCTGTAGCGAGACGAAGGTGTATGGCAAGCCAAGTGTCTCATTAACAGCCACTTTTACCTATTCATGAGACACTTTGCTTGCCATATTAGTCAAGGGCCCTCTAGCGGCTGAAAATGGTAGTGTTCAATATTTTCCATGTCAGAATGAAATCGTCAGATCTCAGCCAAGAACTGGGTAACAAACAAACATGTCACAGGCATGCTAATTTATATGTTCCTGTTTTTAGTTTTCTACACCGCCTTACGTTGTAGCTGTTGGTCGCTGCTTTTCCTTTTGACTGTCCTTTTGGTTGCCATTTTATTTTAACTTTTTTTTATGTAAATCTGTACACATCTTTTATGATTGTCTATTGTTGTCCACTGTTGTTATCAGTCTTTGTTAAAAAAAAATGCAGATGTCTCTTGTAAATGAGTCTTCGAGGCTCAATGGGATTAACCTGTATAAATAATTGAGTGATACTAGCAATAACAGCATCTGATTTAAACTGCGAACACTGTGATGTCATGTTTCTTTTAGATTCTTACGGGTTTTTTATTTTAAGATGCATTTCCATGTAAATGGTCCTACTATGCAAATTTAGTAAAAGGTGTGATGGTATGCTGATAACTGCACCAGCTGCTTCTGAAATGTCCCTTTGTGACTACAATACAACAGGAAGTCATGTTCATGTTATATGTCAGTCCTCTGTGAATCGCCTCCTTATCCTGACGGAGGAGTTTGTTCGCCTGAATGACAGGAGCTATGATGTCGGGGGCAGTTGTTCCTGGTAGACTCCCCCAGGACAGATAGGTCCTAGAGGTCTGGCATACAAAGAGTGATCCAGATCTCCATCAAGGATTTTAGTTCTGCAGCGACAGAGCTTAAATGGGGGGTTCCGCAGGGATCCATCCTGGGTCCCCTCCTATTCTCTTTATACCTGATGCCACTTGGTGCTATTTTCCGGAAACACAACATGCCCTTCCACTTCTACGCCGATGACTGTCAAATTTACTTCCCCCTAAAACACAATGGTACATGCTCTATTCAACCGCTGCTCGACTGCCTGGCTGACATCGGGGACTGGATGGCTTTAAACTTCTTAAGTTTCAATGAAAAGAAGTCTGAAGTCATGTTGTTCCCTCCCAACGACACGATCACAAACCACTGCATTGACCTCTCCGCTCTAACCCTGTCAGAAAAACAAAGAGTCACTAATCTGGGCGTGATAATGGACCCTTCCCTGAAACTTAACAATCATGTAAACGATTGTTAAATCATGTTTCTTCCAACTGAGGCGGCTGTCTAAACTGAAGCCCATA
>NC_056498.1:40860858-40862324 GCF_014905685.2 Nematolebias whitei
GGGTAGAAGCTGTTCCTCAGTCTAGTGGTTCTACACTTAATGCTCCTTAACCTCCTTCCTGAGGGGAGTGGGGCAAAAAGTGTGTGTGCTGGGTGGGTGGGGTCCTTCATGATGCAGGTGGCCCTCTTCCTGCATCTGGAGGTGTAGATGTCTGTGATGGTGGGGAGACTGATTCCAACAGATTTCTGTGCAGCCTTCACCACTCTCTGCAAAGCTTTTCTTTCTGCAGCTGTGCAGCCTCCATGCCACACGTTGATGCTCGAGCACAGGATGCTCTCCACTGCACACCTGTAGAAGGAGGTGAGGACTGAGCTTCCAGACCAGCTCGCCTCAGCCGTCTGAGGAAGTAGAGTCTCTGATGAGCTTTCTTGATCAGGCTGGTGGTGTTGTTGCTCCAGCTGAGGTTGTTGTTCATGTGTACAACCAAGTACTTGTAGCTGGAGACCACTTCCACCACAGATCCTCTTATGTTGTAAGGAGTACAAAGGAGAAGGAGAGAGAAGGAGAATATCCACTGTAAGGAGAAGGAGCGAAGAGATCTTTTTTGTAATGCCACTATCCTCTCCTCATGACTTTGTCCCTTTTTCTATATAAAAAATGTTTCTGAAAAGGATAAGAAGGCCGCGCTATATAGCAGCAGCTACGTGCACTCCGCCCATCTTGCGGACGACTGTTCGTACATTTTCTCGTTGTCTCTCGGTGCAATGATAATAAAACTTATTCTGATTCTGATAGCTGACAATCTTCTAATAAATCCACACTTCTACATCTGCACCTGATCCTGATGACTACTCTGCAGAGAAGTTAAGGACTTGGCTGTTATTCATCCGACACTGGAACTTTATGATACCTTTGGTAACTCAAGTGACAGACGATAACTTATTTTCTGAGAAGCAATGACAAACTTTTGAATTCTTCTGACGTCTTTTCAAGTCCTCCGTGTCTCTTGAGACCTCCTCGCTCTTTGTGACCACGGCTGTAAAAGCCAAACGTCAGCAGGAAACAAACCCAGTGCCACCAACCTGTCACTCACAAACGTTACTCAGTTTTCTGGATAGAGTTTTGATCTCGCCTCGGAATCCTAGGACCTCATTTCTCCGCGCTCTCCAACGCTACCTACAGACAAACAAAAGTAAGATTAAACAACAACAACCTCCAGCCATGAAGTTCCATAAAATCTGTCCACCTTCTCCGCCTTTTCACTTCCAGCAAAGATTTCTTCTTGTAAAATTGTAAATAAACTCACTTACTGTACATAAAGTGTGTGTCTTCATCCGTCTGCTGGCTTGGGGTCTTCAAATCAAGCATTATGTTCTCTGTATCATTTTAACGTCTTTTAGTAAAGTGAACAGCATTTGATTTATGGAGTTCCCTGCAACAAGTCCCAGCATCACCGTGATTCTGAAGGAAAAGTGGGCATGGAAAAAGAAATGTATATTTTATCTTTGTTCAAGAAATGCTTCCTG
>NC_056498.1:40862424-40871821 GCF_014905685.2 Nematolebias whitei
CTGGTTTGTCGTCATTATCTGCATCATTTTTATGTCTATATTCTGATTTACCTCATTTTGTATTTTGCTTTGTGTGTTACCTGTTGTTCTGTCTGTACAGCACTTTGGTTGGCCTTGTAGCTGTTTTAAGTGCTCTATAAATAAAATGGTATGGTATTTGGACGGAGAAGAGCATGGAGTTGGTGTCAGGGCTCACTCTAGTCTGGAGTTGACCCGATAGAGGACACACATTTACAAGTTTTGGATAATTCCCTTAAACAGAGCTTTATGAGATGTTTGAAGCTTGGGATGTTATTTTATAATTTAGCTCTGTTAGACCATTAGACCTGTCGGATGTGTTTGTTCAGCTACAGCTTTTATTTAAACCTTTATTTTACCAGGAAATAAATCCACTGAGATTATTAATCTCTTTTACAAGGATGTCCTGGGATTCTCTGAGGCCTTAACAAAGCAGCTCTATACGGAGATTAAACATGATTGCTTTCTGTTTCTCTGTTTTCTAATGAAGTGATTTTTGAGTAATTAGAGTAATAGAGGTAAATATAAATTCGTCACACTTTTCAGATTTTTGTGTTTTAAAAAAAAACAGGTCTCTCTTGAAAATGAGTCATGACTCACTGAGACTAACCTTATAAATAAAGGTTGAATGGAGGAAACAACTGCTTTCCACTTCACAAATGTTGGGTTTACTATGACAAAATGTGTAGACGTTCAAGAGGTTTGAGTAGCTGCTGTTTAGTTTGGGCTGAAATTCAAAGTAAACATAAATGTCATAATGAGTCAGCCATTTGTTACTGTCCTTAATAAAACACTCGTGCACTGAATTCATGTTTAAGTTCAGCCCAACTTTTTAAGGATGTGAGATTTTCCTGCACACTTTTGAAGATAAATAAAATCTACTCCTTTTAGCTCAGACAGTTATGACGAGCTTTCTTTAGTAAAACGTTCCTGAATCTGAACTTGACAAACAGGAATTAATTGATGTTGTCTCTGCGCTCCGTGTTCGTCGTTGTGTGCGGTGACCTGCTTTACATTAGACTAAAATAACTTTTTAGTCTTAATATGCAAATCGTCAACACGTAGTGCTCCTCTTCATCATACGTCCACATGTGAAGAAGTTCCTGAAGCTCCGCTTCCAACGACTGAGCTGGAATGTAGCATAACCAGAAAGACTTTCGCAACAAAATTAAGGTGTTAATTGTTTCTGTAAGCATGTGTTCCATAAATGCATATAAATAAATTTCCGTGGATGATCTTGTTTAATAATTTGATTAATAACTCGTTAGAGGGTTGTTTATGAGTTTATGACGATGCGGCAAACAGCAGTTTGAATTCCTGGCCATGTAGGAGTCTCCAAAACGCCATGTGAGAATCCGGTCTTCTACTGGGGAAACTTTCCTGGTTATTTTGGGCACGACCGAGTCACATGTGCAACGCTCCTAATCAGCCCCAACTCTGCTCAGCCTGGATCTGCACCTGCACCGAGTCTGGAGGCGCGTCCAGAATCCAAAATCCTGCTAATGAGAGTTCTGTGATGAGTTAAACTCAAAGCAGTCTGCTCCTCTGATAATGTTAAATTATTATTTTTAAACATGAATGTTTCTGTTCAGTGACCTGAGACGACTTCTGTTGGGACTCAGTGCTAAATTAATAAACTGAATTTAATCTGATGAACGAGATCCTACAAAAACATTTAGATTTAAAAGTCTATATTTTTCTTCATCATTTGATGTATTTGCACTCATTGTGTTTTGTTTCTTGTATACAACTTATTTTTCTTGCAGATTATTTTTAACTTTGATTTAAGTAAAAAAAAAAAAAACGTTTCCACCCTTCGTCCCGGTCCTCCCGCCTGCCAGGGCTCAGAATCCGGCCTTTGTGAGCACACAAGGCCGGGGCTCGGGTCCGACCTCGCAGGCTTCAACGGCTCGGCAGCTCGTATGATCCTCCGCGGTGACTCCGCTCGCTCGAATTTTGTCGTCGGTCACCAAACACAAAAAAAAAGCGTGGACTTGAGAATTAAACACGGCGTGTCATTATTGTTTTTAAAATCTTAAAAATAGATCCAGCCGCTGCTCCGAGTTCCAAGGAATTGCAAATGGCGGATCGGTGAAAAGTTTCTGAGATCCAGTGACTCCTCCCCCTGACCAATCAGCGACCTGCATTCACGTTCCGATCTGGACTCAGCTCGACTGAGCTCGCTCGGTCCCACCAGAGAAGCAGGGACGAAAAGTGGTCCTGAATCAGTCTCGAATCAGCTAAAAATACGAGCTAAAGTATTGGTGCAAAAGGGTTCTTTCCGTGGTGGACTGCGCAGAGTTGGGGCTGATTAGGGGCGGTGCAAATACGCCTGTAGAGGGGTGTGGTTTGAAGAAGAAACTCCCCTTTGAGCTATGTTCTTATATTGGGTTTCTGAAATCCATTTAAAACTAAAACCATGTTCGAGCATAGGGTGGACAATAAGTGTACTTGGTAGCAGTCCAACTTGTTCTTTTCAACAAAGCGGCAGGGTCCTGGAGAGCCCCCATGCCCCGCTGAGACTCACGTGGCAGGGGATGTCATGGATCCGTGGGGAGCTTGGGAGCTGATGTGTCTTTCTGTTTTGTCTCAGGATGACGCAGAAGATGTTTATGTGTCCATATCCAGCTATCACTGTGCAGGAGACACACTGGACAGATCTCCAGTCCCTCACAGGGACACATAGAGACAGACCAGACAAACGACCATTCTCTCTCTCTCCAGGGAAAATTTAGACTTACAATCAGCCTAACGTATGTTTTTGGTCTGTGGGAAGAAATCGGAGTACCCGGAGAAAACCCACGCGTGCACGGACAGAACATACAAACTCCACCCAGAAAAATCCCCAGTTGAGATTTGAACTGGCAACCTTCTCGCTGAGAGGCAACAGTTCTACCAACTGAGCCACCGTGTCGCCTCATTTAAAATTGCTTCTTATATATTCACTTTCAGTAAAGCTTTGTGCAAACTCAGTGTGCAAATTAAATTATATGTATAAAAATCATAAAAATGATAATATTAATAAGTAAGTAAAAATATTGTGATTATTAACCAACAGTCCACTGCATTGTATTTCACCAACGAGTTTTTTTTATTTTTGTTAGACATAGATTTAACTATTTTGGCTCTGGACCCCATCTAAAATCAGAATTTTTCTTTTTAAATGTCTCACCCAAAACCAGCACTTGAGGGACTTTTGGTGGTACCGCCAGGACAGAGGGGACACATTTTACCATACCATACCATACCAATTTATTTATAGAGCACTTAAAACAGCAACAAGGCCAACCAAAGTGGCAAGAGAATAAAAGTGGGTCTTCAAGCGAGACTTAAAGACTGAGAGTGTGGGAGCCTGCCGGACACTCAGTGGCAACTCATTCCACAGTCGTGGACCTGCAACAGAGAAAGCCCTGTCAACTCTGAGCTTACGACGGGTTTCTGGGACTGAGAGAAGCATCTGGTCTGCTGACCTCAGAGAATTTTGGGACTATCCCACTCAAAGCTGGAAAGTTAGCTGGTATGCTGCTGACCTTGACTGGAAATATTGTCGGGCAATGGAAAGAGGATTTAGAGGATATCCTGATGTGGGTCAAACCAGGTGTACTCTACCACTGAGGTGGTGTAAGTGAGGTTTGTTATTTTATTTTACTGCAGTTTTTATTTAGGAGAAGAACATCAGCAACCAAAGAAAACAACAAAAAATTATATACAAAATTTTTACTTTTACAACAGATTGATCTTCAATACGAGACCAATAAAAGTCCCTGATAAAGTTCAAAGACATAACTGGTTTGTCCCACTTTGGAGTAAGCTGTTGGGGCAAGAATCAGTTTTGTTGTGTGTTTTCTTGACTGATGAAGCCTTCTGGATGGAAGGTGAAACGTTTCAGCACAAAAAAAGAAACTGTCCAGATGACCTGACTGAAAACTGTTGGATCCCTGATAAAGTGTTTTAGAATGTTCTCTGCCAAAAAAAGGTGTAAAGTTCATGAAGCATGAACTAATAGTGAGAGGATTATAGGATCTGATGTAACAGTAGCATTCATTGTGCGCTCTTAAGTGGTCCTTTGTGAACCACCTCCAGTCCGTTCACGGCACTTTTAGAAAGATATTATGCAGCAGTATTAATCCCATTCAGCGCTGAGAGACAACATGCGACACGTTGCACATATGATGAACTGTGCTGGTTTTCTGCAGTCAGTTGTCTTCGCCCCCGCTGCTGCTTCTCTCACTGTTGCCACCGCTGCCTCCACCAGTAGCCTCCTTGATCAGAGGAGCAAGGAGCCACTTCTGGCATCTGCTGTCCAGTCCTTACAAGCCAGACACCAAAGACCAGCCACTATACTGGCTGATTTTCAAGTGAAGGTTTTGGTTTATTTGCCTCGTCACAAGTTCAAGGTTTTGAGAGTTTTGCTCATGGGTCATGGCATGATGGAGTGAAAGGAGGACTGATAGTTAAGAGCTTCATGTGCAGTAGTGAGAGCGCTCCACTCTGTCATGGTAAAGAAGAGACTGTGCTATAAAAAACGTATTTTTTTTTATATACATTGCATTGACCCAGTTTTGTAAATAAAAATCAAATACTAATGAGCAGATCAGTCTCGAGGAAGTTTACCATCACATGTCAAGATGGAGGAGTAAAAATCTCAAGTATGTTTCCTGCTTGTTTTAGCTCTGTCCTTGTTCCAGCTGTCAAACCTGATTAGCCCAGGAGGATAACAGGTATTTTGAACTTGGAGATTACTTTGCAATTACCTGCTTTCTGTGGGTGTGGATAGGTTGGAGGATGGAGATAAAAAGAGGGAGGCAGAGAAGGAAGGACAGAGCAGATCTCTGGAGAAAGAGACAGCCATCACCAGACAAATCTGTCCAACAGAAGCACGGAGACCTGCACATCATCATCCTCACCCTTCAAAAAGTAAGACGATCGTGACTCCAGTGCTGTTATTTAGACTAAACACATTTTGTATAAAATATAAATATCGCTTTCAAATGATTGAAGGTAGACAGACGTAATCTTCTGTAAATGAGTTGCTGTCTTAGTCAGTGTTTCTGATTTCTGTTGAGCATCAAGAGACAAACCATTACTTCCCTGAACAAAGCTTTGTTTCCTGTTTAAAAAGAAGTGATAAATGTGTCTGAGATGTTCCACTCATCTGTTTCTCCCAGCTCTTGTCAGCTGTGTAACACGCCTCCAACATGCTCCGCCACCTACTCTACCTGTTTGTTGTCATCTCACTGCCAGGTAATCACATCAACCAAGAAAATAACTTCCACTATTTACTAGAACCTGACCTATATGGAAATTTTGGCTGTCATCGATATCAGTATTGTGAGGGGGCAGCTAATGCGATAACCAATATATTGGCTGTCTAAATAAACAGCTACTTGTAAATCTGTTTTAACACTTTAAGTCTTGAAACAGTCTTCCTAACGTGCATTCACATTTTCTGTCCTCCACTATTCGCCATAAAGTTATCAAGTGTGTTACAAAAATATAAATTAAACAAAGAAACGCCCTCCCTGTTCATTGTTTAAACAGTCATGTATGGTGCTACACAGTATTGCTCGCTGCTTCGGCTGCACTGAAAGTGAAACTTAAGTGAACACTTAAAAGTAGTCTTCATGCACCCTCTGCTGGACACATTGTACAATTATGGCTGGTTCCCAGTATTTTAGGGGTGAAAATTAGAAGTGTTTATATTGTGCGTAATGAACCAATTATCACAGATACGTATATGTCCCTAAATGCCTACATCGGTTTAAAATATCAGCCCTACCAATATATCGGTTGGGCTCTACTGTTTACCACCATTTGCAAATACTCATTTCAAAGCAAGTTTTATCTATCATCCCACAAGTCACACACAATTATTCAAACGTTTACTGTCTGGAACCCAAACCTCTCGTGTGTCTCCATGTTTTCAGGTGCTGCTGTAGCTGAAATCTGCACCGTGACGGGTCCCACGGTCATTGACTTTCAAGGTTTTCTGAATAATGTGGCGGATCGGTGTGCATACTCTCTGATATCTGATTCAGACGCTGGCGTCAACGTGTTCGCCAGCTTTCTGGAACGCCGCCGTAGAGACGTGAGCTTTGTGGACAGCGTGACTCTGTCAGTGGGTGGTTCTGGAGACAACATTGTCCTGCAACAAGGAGGGAGAGTCCTGGTGAGTTACAAACAACCGCTCATTTTTATCTTACCTCTCTCTGATATTAGTAGCAGATCTCAGGGGTTGTCTATGTAAAATAATGTTTGCATGTTTTTAAATGACCCATTCAGGGTTTCCTCAACCTCTTCTTTTTGATGCAGGTGAACGGTGCAGTGGTGTCCCTCAGCAAAACAGTCAAAAACTTTTTTGGCGTTGAGATTTATGAGGATGAAACTGGAGTTACTGCAGAGCAGATCACCCCCGAATACACCGTCACTGTGTTCTTTGACGGCACCACAGCACAGATCTACACGGAAGGTAGGGGTAAAAAGACCGCTAACCCAAACCCCAAAGTTCTACATAATTTAAACATAATCCTGTTTTATAAACTGGTGGCAGTGTTTACCCAGTTTAAGTAACTGGACCCTTCTGATTCCCGTTTTGTCATGAACCTTTTCAGTTTCTGGCAATTCAACTCTGACTGGTCTGTGTGTTGACTCCAGCGATGTTTCAAGTGAAAAGCTACCTGGAAACAGCCGCCCCAGGTATCACATTACAAAATCTCTGTTCCACCAACTATTCCTCTACTACTTCTTGTTGAATAATTTCTGTAATAATGTGTTTTACAAATGAGTCAGAAAAAACATCTTAAGTTACTGTTTTTGCCTTCTAGTTGTACCGACCAGTTCCAAGACCCAGAAGACAGTTCAATCAACTGTGGTGCTCTGACTACAAGGTGAGCTGCCGGACAGAAACACTTGCCTGTGTTACACTTCAGAATAAAGTTCATGCAATGTCCCACCTGATATGTTGCCACCATGGATGACATTTAACAAAAACTAAGATTTTAATTGCGGACTGCCTATCCACCTGAAAAGGGGCTTGCTCCACATTTAATGTGCCCCGAACTGCAATGTGTACCCCCACAAATGTTATATCAAAACGACCGGCTCGGCACCGTGACGTGTGCTGTTACTTTTATTGGCATTTCGAGTTACCATGGTGATGTAATTTGCAAACAGACGCGATTATTTTTGAAGCTTCTACCTGCCAGTGATGTCACATGACCCAGAGTGATGAGCTCCATGAACAAAACTCGGAAAGTCATCGAACAAACTCTTCCCACCCCCACATCTTTTAAGATGCACATGTTATATATCAAAATGTAGGGACTTTTCACCAGTATGTCTAGTTTGGCTGTAGGAGTTAGCGTTTTCTCATTAAGTACTTCAGAAAGAAGAATGTGACCAACTCACATCCCGTGTTTCTCCAATATAATTTGGCACTCTTTCTTGTTCTGATCGCATTGTGAAGAGTGTTTTAACTCGTCGTATCTCTGACCTATAGTGCTGTAAAAATGTGAACCGATCTCTTATCTCACTCACGGTTCAAGAATATTTTCAATAGACCTTGTAGTTTTTACAGAGCAGCTGTTTGTTTGAAACAAGAGTTTGCCCCATTAGCCACGTTTCCTCGTGCATCTGTGTTACGGTACCCTGCTAACACCCCCCCACCCCCAGCTATTTTTAAAGATGTTGAGCTGAAATTTGGTCTGGTGGTGGCTGAGAGCAAACCCCAACACAAAGTACTGTCAAATCAGACTTTTAAAATGGCCGAAACGTAGCAGTCTCCGTCAAAGTTTCTCCAGGAACCTTCTAGTTTTTTACCTTGTTGTCTCTGTACACAGCTGCAACCTGCTGCAAGACCCACTGATGTCCAGCTGTAATGCTGACATTGACCCAACACCCTACATAAACGCCTGCAAGGAAACTTTGTGCAAATATTCCAGCGTGGACCATCTCAGGTGTCAGTTCATGCAGGCATACGCCAGAGCCTGTTCCCTGAACCTCCACAACGTGCCCGGCAGCTGGTGGAGAAAGACCCATTGCAGTAAGACATGGACAAGCTGAGGAGATTTGTTGCACCTCACATACTTTCAGGACAAAATATCTCTGTTTCTGTTGTTACAGCAAACACAGCGTTCTGTCAGGGTAAGACCTGCACTGCTGATGAGTTCTGTGGCAGGACGTTCACTGGAGAAACCACCTGCCTCTGCAGAGCCGTGTTTGCCTACGAGTACCGGCAGGCAGACACTCTGGGTAAAACATCTGGAACATTTCCAGACAAGTAGAAAAAGCATTCGTGTTTTATATATATATATATATATATAAACATTTAAATATTCTTCCCGCTAGGTGAGCCAACGGTCTGCAATGACAACACTGCTTCCCTCAGTCTTTTCAACTGTCTGCTGGTGGAACGAGGCATCGACTACACCGTCCTGCACCTCAACAACCAGAGCTGCAGGGGCGAGCTGGTCAAAGAGTCCAACACGGTGACTTTCACCTTCAGTACCAGAAACCCCTGTGGGGCAGAGATCATGGTGGGTTCTCACGTATAACTGAACACGAAGGGGTGAAAAATGTTCGGCTGCTCTTTGTTTTCCATTAGAAGCAGAGTTGCATTCGGGCCCAAAACATCCAACCCGGCCCCATCCTGTAGCTATCATTTCCGAACCCCACCGGCTCGACAAACTAACAGTAATTACAGGTCCAAATCCAAAAAAAAAGAAAATTTTAATTAAGCTTTGACTGCTAACATAGATATTAATGGTCAGCAGATGCGCGTGGCTGAATAAGAGGGGCAGAAGATCGGAGCTGAGGGGGTGTCCATCCTTTCATGACCGTCAAAGTGCATTAAATCCCTCTCTGCCTCGTCTGCTTTGGGATCTCACCTGTTTGGATCATCGGCCGAGCACGTCCGCTGAGTGCAGCGGCTGAATGAACGTCCATTTGGGTGATGGAACACTTTGTGGCAGTACAGTCCCATCTGAAGCTTAACTGAACTTTATTTGACCTCTTTCAAGGCCGGTTAGCTCGCAGTGAAATGGCCGTGTGCGGCTGGTGTAGTATGGCAAGCCATGTTGCCATATAATTGGAAAGTATGGCAAGCCGTGTTGCCATATAATTGGATTGCGGCTGATCCATTGACGCAATCAAAAGCCCGACACCGACTCGGCCCACCCATCCAGCACATCATCATGGCCCCGCCCACCCGGAATTCTGGTCAGGCCGGGATTCGAGCCTGGGTTAGAAATGGCAGCTCTAATTAGAAGTCATGAAGATCTGGAAATGTGACAATTTAAATGTGGAAAGATAAAGATGATTTTTCTCAGTTTGTACCTTTGGACGTGTCGCCCCGCAGTACAACAACAACGAAATCAACTAC